>NC_081798.1:25258364-25577698 GCF_963082965.1 Carassius carassius
TATTGTATGAACTAAAATACTTGAAATCGTTAGAAAAAGAGCAGAATGCAAAATGTATATTATGACAAAAAGCATAAACCTAAAATCTAGAAACCTGAAACAACAGAATTCTTCAGTTTGAGTATTCACATCTCTCTCTCTCTCTTTCTCTCTCTCTCTCTCTCTCTCTCTCTCTCTCTCTCTCTGTGTGTGTGTGTGTGTGTGTGTGTGTGTCATGTTAATCAGACTTCTCACCTTATAGGTGATTTCATTTACTCTATTTTCTAGCTCATTATCTCTCAAATGTAACCCATTGTAGAATCGCTGCTGTCTCTTTATGAATGAATGGAATATTCATGTCAGACAATGTGAATTAATAAATAGCAGTGAACGTTCGGACTAGGGGTGTCCAGGGATTTTAATATAATGCTCATAGGCTATATAGCAGAGATGGGCAACTTTGATAGTAATGCAATATCACTACAACAAATAAACATCGCAATTGCATTGTCTGTAAATTTGCAACAAACAGAGGTCCTATTTTTTATTACATAATATTCTCAAATAACATAAGAGGACAGTTAAAAATGGCATATTATAAAATAAATAAACAAATAGTTATTAACTGGTTAATTTAAGAGCTTTAAAGACCTTTTAAGACCCGCACTTCATATTTCAGCCTTTAAACAATTTTTAAGAAATGGAATCAATCAAAAGTATCAATTATTATACTAATTTAAATAATTAGGCTATTATTAGACAATTATTATATTAAATAACATAAATATATCTTAGTGTCTTAATTGTTTAGATTTTAATAATGCATTAGCTTTCTGTTGAACCACTGTTTCACATTTTAAAATATGTAGCAAAAATAGCAGAGGGCTTATTGAAATAGCAAATTCGTTCTCTGCCAGCAGGTGTCACTTTCAGAACTGCAGAAAAATGCCCCGGTAACTGCAGAACAAAGCAGTGCACCTGACTTTGAAACATGCAGCACTTAAGTTTATTCAGTGAAATCATAGCATTTTGAAGTTTAATCTACATACTAATCTATATTGCAATTTTTGTCTTTCTGTCCCCAAATTTAAGACCTCTTATAATTAAGACTTTGTATCATTTTAGAGTTTATTACATGGCCTTAAATTTAAAGCATTTAACTGAAAACTTTTTAAGGACCTGCAGAAACCATAAGAACATAGTTCAGTGCAAACATTTCTGTCATGCATTTGGCAAAAATCTTTTGTTGACAATGCAGTTTACCTTTGAAATTTGAGCCAAGTGCAACTCTGGCGTCCCTGTTGTTTGTGCGTAGTAGTGTTATGACAATTTAAAGGGATAGCTCTGGGACTAAATCTAAAATATCTTAAACTGTCTTCCGAAGATAAATGGAGGTCTTATTGGTTTGGAACGACATGAGGGTGAGTTATTAATGACATAATTTTGATTTTTGGGTGAACTATCCCTTTAAATAACAGATTTCTGAACACTCCGACATATAAATATCCCCTTGAACTTGGTTAAAAGATAATCTGTTTACCATCTTGACTGAAAAAAATGCTGTTTTCATGGTCAGTTTTTCATTTATTATTTGCTAATGTTAGTGAATGTTTACATTAGAGTGCACGTCATACTATATTGAAATTAATACAGCGACCTCTACTGGTTGGAGATAACATTAAACTGAAAGCACTCTTTACGTGACTTACATTTCAAATATTTTAAAATTGATCATTCGAGTCTAAAATGATACAGTGGGTGTACTAAAGACATTGTGGGCTGTATATGGCAGTTTCGGTTTCTTATAAGCAAAAATAGATTGCATTGGCGCCCATTTTGTCAGCTGTCAATGTCACTTTATCTGATACTTTTTCTTTGAAGATGAACCAGCAGGCCGACTTCTCCAGAACGTCCAGATGGCCAGTCCGCCCCTGTTTAAGAACAATATTGAGCTGAAATACAATTGCTCTTTCTGTAATTATAATCTTTTTTTTTTTTGTCACACCAGAATTTTTACACTTGCAATGAAAAAATTACATTTCATTTTGTCAGCTCATGACACAAAAAGTGTTTAAATAAAGACAGATAAAGACTCAAAGTTATAGATGGATATTCATCCTTGCTAGAACTGGAAATCTGTTTGCATTTCTGTAAGAAAACACGTCGAATTCATTGACTTCTGGAGCGAGTGTGTGGCATACTGATACGAGCGCCGTTCACACTGACACAAAGCCACCGGACGCCATTCAGTTTCTGACCGCTGGAGAAGTGACAGATATGCAAATGAGCAGGGAAGTGATGCGTTGACTATCAATGGGAGAGCAGAGAGCTGCAGCTACTAGAAAACATCAGCCTCTCATCTCAGTCTCGTGCAGCTCTCGTGCCGTGTAAATATGTTGTGATGAAGAATGCCATATGTGAGCTGATGGGCTGTGTTTTCACTGTCAGGGCCGATGCCTGTCATGCCGCCTCCATCAGACATCGTGAAGGTGGCCATCGAGTGGCCCGGTGCAAATGCTCAGCTCATTGAATTTGACCAGGTACTGTTCCCCACTCATGGGCTAGGGTTACTAACACACATATGCTGTTGAACTGCTGCTTTGTTTGACCTGCTGAGGTTTTTTTCCTCCTCTTACAGGCAGCACACATTTCCGAAAATGTGTCATGGTGATATTTTACATCAGTATACTATTGCTCACGCAGATACTGATATAGAGTAAATGACTTAAAGATAAAGTGATTGCTGTAGTATGTAGAAGCTATGTGCTGTTGGAGATTCAGTGTGTAATGTGTGTGTGTGTGTGTTGCAGAAGAAGCCGCTGGCGTCCATCATTAGGGAAGTGTGTGATGGGTAAGTCTGTCTCTAAACACTGAATCCATCTGAACAACCTGAAGCCTGACCTCCGCTCAACTCACTCGCTCTCTTTATAATAACTCTAGTGTTATTTCACTCATTCTGCACTGTCAGCCTCCATCTTCTGTGACATCACTCAGTGACTGGATATTCATGAGATTATAGTGTGTCTCAGTAATGGTTTATATTTTATATATTATATTAATAATATCAACTGTGGTCGATTCAGGTTAAATCAGCTAGAACTTTTTGCAGGCTATCACATTTTAAGGTGTGATTTATATTTTATTATACTACGGGGCCGTTGAATGCTTGAATCTGATTGGCTGACGAACGTTCTGAGCTCGTGTGTAATTATTTTCTGGGAAACATGGCGAACGTAGTTCCAGGCAGCTCTCCTGACCGCATTACACTTCCATATCACTTCGCACAGTAAAGCAGCAATAACGGTCACGAGTTTGAACAAAAGGGTAGCGCTGCTCTGACGATTTTATCAGTTTGCCTAGTAGCAACTTAAAGGCCACACATGACATTTCTCACTAGCGAGGAGACAGCGCTGTTAAGAGACGCACAGAGGAAGCCTTATTCACACAAGCTCTCTCTCTCTCTCTGTGTGTCTCTGTCTCTCTCGCTCTCTTTCTAATAACTTAATTAATAACTGCATTAGAATGCTATCAACGTCTCAAGCCTCCATTACCAGCTTTAAAATGACGTTTTGGTACTTGGAAAAGAGGCGTTGGATGAGATGCAGAAGAAATAACCCTACTCACAATAGCGATTTAAGTACAAAAACCAGACGAATCTCTTTAAATATATCAACTGATCGATGTATTGAGGTGTGCTAATCATAGTATAAGCAGATTAATTGACTCCGGGCCATTGAATTATTAGAAGTAATGCACATGGTTTGCATTATTTTTCTAATAATTCAATGGCCCGTCGTCAATTATTCCTTATGTAATGAATATGTTTATAATACAGTACATGAATGATGCTTAATCTGCAAAGATAATTTTCTCTGTTTATTTGTAACTTGTTGTACACAAATCAGATCAGACGGTTCATATCAAATGAATGAATTAGTGTAAAAACGTCCTGTTCATCGTACAGTAAAGCATTAGATAGATGTGCAAGTATGTGAAGCATTCTCTTCATTTTGCTTCAGAAATCACAATGATATGAACACCCATTTTCATCCCGGAATAAATTAGGCATTTGAGACTTTTTTTTCCTCATTATAAAATTATGAGATCAAAAGAAAATAACCCTTTTTATTTTTTATATCAGAGATATATCTCAGAATTGCAAGATATACACTGAATTCTGACTTTTTTCTTTGAATTTATATTTTTCCCACAAAATAAACAATAAAAAAGGTCATTGACATTTCAACGGACTATTCTGACATTTAAGAGTTTATAGTTAAGTTTATAAATAATTAATCTGAGATTTATAAATAATAGGCAGATCAGTGATACAAAAACAAAAACAAATAAAAAACTTAATTTTAATTTAGTTATTACTGTCGTTTAGGACAAATTATTCATACAATTCAAAGAAAGAAAAGAAAATACATATATGTTGTGATATAAACCAATACTGGAATACAGTAAAGTCTGAATTTTGAGATAAATGTCACAAAGTAGTTTTCTTATTTTTTTTCATTCTGTGGCTTCCAATGATCTTCCAAACGCTGTTATGCTGTTAATGCAAAATCATCAAGCATGTTGTTTTCTAATGATTGTTAATATAAAATTAAATCCAAGCTTATGAATGCCAATTGTGATGTCAATTTAAACAATAAATTTACTTAAAAGGACTGTAATTTCTTAATGGTTGAATGTGTTTAAATAAATCGTCTAACTCTGTCCTATAACGTGCTGTTGAAGACTTTTCTCTCAAGGGTTTAAGATTATTTTAGGAATGTATTGATTAACCGCGAGCCGGTTGAAAATTGATTCAAATATATGATGATTCAGATCGGTTAAGATGCTGAACAAATCATGATTCATGTAGGGGTAGGAGTTTATATCAGTGTGTGTCTGAGGGGAACTTACTGTCTTTAGAAAAGTTTAGATGGTATTTATTTTGTATGAAGCATATTAAAGTTCATAAGTGCAGCCTGCTTTGTTTACAGCGGTAACCAAGGAAACGCTTTAAGCGCCACCTGCTGGCAGAGAGTGAATCTGACACTGAAAATGTTTCATGCAGATATTTTTTCGTATAGTTTCACAAAACTGAAATCAAACCATTCTATTTTTGCTTCAGAATTTTGAAACTAATTTAAATGTAAAACTGCTCATGCATGCAGCATCTTTGTTTGGATCGTGATTAAAATGCAGTGGTTGCCTCTAATTTTAAATGGAAAGAGCACAGACAAAACCTTGTTTTGTTTATATGACGAGATTTATTTTATTTGTGTTATTTATTTGATTTGGGGCTTGTTTCAAATTTTCAATTTAGTTTTGTTATTTGCATTAACGTTCTATTATAATTTTGTTATTTAGCAGATGTTTTATTCAAGGGAAGTCGTGGCCTAATGGTTAGAGAGTCAGACTTGCAATCGAAAGGTTGTGAATTCGAGTCCCGGGCCGGCAGGAATTGTCGGTGGGGGGAGTGCATGTACAGTTCTCTCTCCACCTTCAATACCACGACTTAGGTGCCCTTGAGCAAGGCATCGAACCCCCAACTGCTCCCCGGGCGCCGCAGCATAAATGGCTGCCCACTGCTCCGGGTGTGTGCTCACAGTGTGTGTGTGTGTTCACTGCTCTGTGTGTGTGCATTTCGGATGGGTTAAATGCAGAGCACAAATTCTGAGTATGGGTCAACATACTTGGCTGAATGTCACTTCACTTTCACTTTATAAATTTGATTCATAATTTGAATCGAATCGTGACATCGAAATCGTGAATCGAATCGTTACATCCCTAATTATTCTATGTCATCATTGGAAAGCTGTCAGTGTGGGTTTCCTGAAGGGCTCGTGTGTTTGTTGTAGATGGTCTCTGTCGGGTTCAGAGCAGTTCGCCCTGCGTTACGCTGACGGGCCGCAGCACTACATCACTGAACAGGTCAGACGCTCGCTCACAGAGATCCTCATGATACTCGTCTTATGTTCATGAAGCCCGATCTACTGTATACAGACACCCAAAGCTCAAATAGTGAGGTGTTGCAGTTGTTTGTCTGTGTGTTTCAGAGCCGCGGTGAAATTAAAAACGGCACCATCCTCAGACTGGCCATCTCTCCTGTAAGTCTGAGTCTTGAGATGAGGATCAGTGTGTAGACTCGCTGTAGGCCTAACCGGTGTGTGGTGTTTTGTGGTGTTAGATGCGAGCGGCTCGACAGCTGCTGGAGCGCATCCAGTCTCATGGGATTGACGCGCGTCTGGAGGCTCTGAAAGAGCTGGCCAAACTCTCCGCTGACCCCACGTTCGCCACCGAGTTCATCAACATGGAAGGCCTGGCGACTCTCGCACGGCTGGTGGAGAGCGGCACACAGTACGAGTCCTCCACACTTTTGGGTTTTCTGTGTGAATTTATTGTAAAATGTAATTTATTCCTATGAATCAAATCTGAATTTTCAGCATCATTACTTGTTTACGAATCTAATTGAAGTGAAATGGAAAATGATAAATACATGTTTTATTGTTTCAAATTTTGCCTGTAATTATTTGTTACCTTATAGTGGAAATTAGGGACCCGTGGCATATCTGTGGCAGTCTGTGTGTTTCAGACACGTGTGTTGGGATGCTGCTGTAGAGTGATTTGTCATTTATGTCTGCAGTTTTGGAGAGATGTTGGCCTTCACTCTCACAGCGTTTCTGGAGCTCATGGATCATGGCATCGTGTCCTGGGATCTGATTTCTGTGTCCTTCATCAAACAGGCAAGTAAAACACATTTAACAGCTCTGTCTCTTTCTAAAGTAGCCTTTCTCAACCGCTTTGATTAAAAAACAAAAATGTTGACTTTTACTGGAATTCCATCTCTGAAAATTGTAAACTTGTCTTCTATGTGTGTTTCTTCAATACATGCATTATTCTAGGATTTAACCCCTTAACTGTCACTCACAGGTCTGATTTTAAAACGGGTTTTAAAGGATGAATTTTGAGATTTTAAGTTTTCAGTTAATAAATAAGTTCTGATGATATATAGTTTGTCTAGATTAGATTTCATTGTAATATAGTGAAGTAAATGTAGGCGTCCCGTACAGGGGACAGGGTGACAGTTAAAGGGTTAACTGAATACATCCAGCGTTTTAATTGACCTTTTGCATTGGAAAAAGTATCTTCTAGATGATTGTCTGATGCATAATGGGGGTTCAGGGATAAGTGCTGCTGCTGTAGTTAAAGTTCACGATCAATGTATGCAATCTGAATCTAGTTAATAAGTCCGTTCCTCTAATAATTTGCACATACACTACCATTCAAATTTGGTATCAGTACAATAATTTTTTATAGCCACTAACACTTTATTCAGCAAGGATACACTAAATTGATCAAATGTACCAGTAAAGACATTTATAATGTTACAGTTAGATTTCTATTTCAAATAAATGCTCTTCTTTTAAACTTTCTATTCATCTGTGAATCCTGAAAAAATAAAATGTATCACAGTTTTCATGATTTTTTTTACATTGATAATAATCAGAAATGTTTATTGAGCAGTAAATCATCATATTTTCATGATTTCTGAAGATCATGTGACACTGAAGACATATGAAGAATATACAGCTGCGCATCACACCACTCAATAGCGATAATAGCATAAAAAATATATGGTTATTGTTAACAATTTATCTGTGCGTAGTGTGTGTATTTCATATGTATATATAAAATGCTTATGTTTATGTTTAGATATTAAATATATTTATATATAATATAATTTTATGAATATAAATATATACATGTAAATTTTTCAAAATATATACTGTATGTGTGTGTATTTAAATATACATAATAAACAGACACAGTACGCACAGATATATTATCAGAATCAGAGTCACGTTTATTGCCAAGTACTGTATGTGTACATGCACAAGGCATCGGTCTTGGTAAATTGGTGCTTGACAAAGACAAAAGAAAAACTAAAATAAATAATAGAATAATGAGATAAGCCATTTTAAAATAAGACAAATAAAAGCTATACAATAAGAGCAGAGAGAGAAAAAAATACAAAATAAACATGAACATTAACTCTACATTTGTGCAGAATATGTAAAGTGGGGGAGTGCAGATGTTCCCAGTTGAAACTTAAATTGTACATTCCTGAACACTGTGCAAAATTTGCAACGAGGAGCTTATATTTTGGATGCGATTAATCACGATTTCTCATTTGACAGCACTTATTTTAGGTTAGGCTGATATTCACATAGAAAACAGCTGTTTTACATTGTAATAATATATATTTTTTTGTTATGTATTCTCGATCAAATGAATTAGTTGTCAGTGTTCAGTTGGATTGTCTGGGAGATTGCAGCTGATGTGGTGAATGATGATGTCAGTGATGGGATTGAGGTGTGGTGTGTGACAGATCTCAGGATACGTGAACCAGCCCATGGTGGACGTGTCCATTCTGCAGCGCTCACTGGCCATCCTGGAGAGCATGGTGCTGAACAGCCACACCCTGTACCAGCGGGTGGCCCAGGAGACCACTGTGGCACAGCTCATCGCACACCTGCAAGTGTGAGCACATACACGCACACACACACGCACACACTCACCGCAGCGCAGGTCACGTGCCTCTCTTGCACGCACACACACACACACACACACTCACGTACTGACAGGAGGACAGGGCCACGTGTGTGACTGGACACCTAGAGTAAAACATCACATGACAGTTAAAGGGGTCATGATTTTCAGATTAGTTTCTCAATGTTAGTATCGTGTGCTTTGATACATGAGATGGCAAGCACTGTGAGAGAGCCGTGTGTGTTTGAGCCCGAGACAGAAGAAAAACACCTGCAACAGTCTGTTTCAGCTTGCATAATTGCTGAACTCTTAGCATATTGTTTTAAAAGTGCTTTTATTACTTCTCATGTGTTGGTATCTACCGATTTTATTAGCAACACACATACAATAATGCTCTTGGTGTCTTAACCCTATAAGCGCCAAAGTCGCAAAATTGCGACAAGACGTCATCCTTAATAAAATAGACTGTAGTTCCTTATATGGTGTAATATCTCATTTGTATTCCCTTCCACTAGATGGCAGACATGTAGTACTTTGATTCTAGACCAACATTACATCATGTTTCTGTTCAAAGTATTCGAGGAAAAAGCAGAGCAAGTGAGCTCTCATGTCATTGATGCGGAAGCAATTCATTTCATAGCGTGAGTGTAAATGGTGAGATTTATGAGAGAAAATCGCCAGATGGCTAATACAAAGTTGTACCGCAAGGATGTGTTGCAAATGTTGTTCGCCGATTCTGACTCTGAAGGGGAATATTTGCCTTTTGGAAATGAGGATCGGCCGTCTAATAATCGCGCTTCTCGCGGTACTAGTGATGTCCGATTCGTGAACGAATCGTTCAATTTAACCGGCTCTTCTTAGTGAACCGGTTGAACCAGTTCACCAAATCGAACTGAATCGTTTGAAACTGTTCACGTCTCCAATAAGCATTAATCCACAAATTACTTAAGATGTTAACTTTTTTAACGTGACTGACACTCCCTCTGAGTCAGAATAAACCAATATCCCGGAGTAATTCATTTACTCAAACAGTACACTGACTGAACTGCTGTGTAGACCGAACTGAAGATCAAGATGAACACGAGCCGAGCCAGATGACGAACGAACACGCCCTCTGCTGGAGCAGTTCTCGTTCTCGAGTCAAGAGCCGGTTGCATCGGTTTTTGGATCACCAGTACACTGAACTGAGAACCGTTTCTGTCGGACGCGTCCGATTTGAGAACTGATGAGCTGATTCTCGTTCTCGAGTCAAGAACCGGTTGCATCGGTTTTCGGATCACCAGTACACTGAACGAAAACCGTTTCTTTCGGACGCGTCCGATTTGAGAACCGATGAACTGATGCTACTGCGCATGCGTGTAAAGTATTTTGGAAAGTGTGATAAAAGATCTATATACAGTTTTATTATTATTTTTTTTTTTTTTTAAGATGAATGTTTCTAATCTGTATTTTGTAGATTATGTATAGGCCAGAGGGGGTTTCAGGGAAGTTGGACAATAATTAAGAACTCTAAAGACTCTATGTTTAATAGGAATAAGGGATGATTTATGAAATATGTGTACTGTATTTATAGTTAATGATGACACATTCACATATTGAGTTTGTAGTAAACAGAACATGAACACGAGTAGAGCAGCTGATGATACTGAACTGCAGCACGTGCCGGTTAGAGCGATTCTCGTTCTCGAGTCAAGAACCGGTTGCATCGGTTTTCGGATCATCAGTACACTGAACCAAAACAGTTTCTTTCGGACGTGTCCGTTTTGAGAACCGAGGAGCTGATGATACTGCGCATGCGTGATTCAGCGTGAAGCCGACTGACTCACAGCGCGTCTGAAACGAACTGATTCTTTTGGTATTTGATTCTGAACTGATTCTGTGCTAATGTTATGAGCGCGGGTAAACCGAGGACTTGAATGAAGGGGCATTCTGGCGAAATGTAAGTTAATTTAATAACAAATACATCGCAATGGTTTATGTATAGTGGTTTCTGCGCTGATGACACCTAATTTATTTACTTTATATCTTCAAGACTTAAATCCTCATATGCACATTATTGCTGTTACTGTATTTGGGTGCGTTGTTGCAAAACTTAATTGTAAACTTTTCATGATTATGAGGTTTTAAACTGACTAAAGTTATGATTACTGACTTTATATATTTGAATGTTTGATAGACGTGACGCCATTACGTCATCGCCAATGACGTCATTACGTCGAGCGTAAAAGAACCGGTGAACCGTTTTTTTCAACCGGTTTATTGAATCGAACCGTCCGAAAGAATCGGTTCGCGGAAAAGAATCGAACTTCCCATCACTACGCGGTACATCTTTGCAGCGAAATGGTGCCGCCGTGCAAGGCGAGGGTGTTCACGAAGCACAAACAAGCGATCATTTCTACACTTTGCTCAACGGGGATGCGGGTGGCAGAGGTGAACGTGTTCATAGTGTCCATAGGAGAGCTGTTGCTGATCGCGCACGCTCTAATGCGCGGCCGGCAGACAGTACAGGTGCAGTCTGTGTGGAGAAGGTGCGCTCTGTGCTGTGTCATGCAATGAATGAGAGGAACCATACTCTCAAAAACTACGAACTGTCACATAGATACCTGATTGGGCAGACAGCTGGTCAACTGATCAAAAAATAGGTACATGTATTTTACTATGGCACAGTAATATAGTAATAATGTACTACTGTTCTCGTTTTTTTTTTCTGATCATTTGGAATGAGAATAAAAAGACAAAAAAAAAACAACAACAACAAATAACAACAACAACGATCAAATACAAAAAACCTTGCAAATAAGTTCAAACATCCCTTCAATATCTATTATTTCCTGAATATTACTGATGAACTGATCAAAAAGTAAAAAAGTAGGCTAATGTGTTTTACTACTATATAGTGTAGTAATATAGTAATAATTTAATACTTTCTCCTGTTTTATTGTTGGCTTCCTTTTTTCTGATAATTTGGAATGAGGATAAAAAAGACACACACACAAAAACATGCAAATATGTTCAAACATCAATTCACTATCTAATATTTCCTGAATATTATGAAATTCGAGATGGCCGCCCCTGGTGAGGTCATAATATGCAAATTAGATGAGATTAGATTAAAACATTTTTCTAATTGACAGTAGATCTCTATCTTTAAGCCCTTTTAAGCCACAAGCTTTTGAAATCTTGATGTCAAAATACACATTTTTTTCCAAAAAACCCTTGCGCCTTAAGGGTTAAAAGTGTTAAATGTACTGCATGTCCTCTGAGGACAAAATGCATGGCACTGCTGTATCTTTCAATAACAGATGTTTGAAAAGTGGCAGCATGTGTAATGATAATTCAGGAAACAGTGAGTGGTGAAACTGCTCAGGAGTGTCATTAAAAATAAACTTCAGCCATGCATTTATAATGCTAGGATGGTCATTCAAAGATTTTGGAGGTACAGTTTCTTTACATCCACTGACAGAAAAACATCTGCATTTCATGCTCCCTGTTTGTGGTGTTTTCTTATCCTTTTTGAAAATCAACCCTTGCATTATTGTAGTAGCCATGTTTTTTTTTTGGCAAATTGATTACCATTTGTATAACCACAGTTCCACTACAAATACCATGGTTAAACTTTGGTTAGTGTAGCAAAATTATGGTTCATTTTCAAAAGGGATACTTCATGTTTGCTGTTTTGTTTCAGTTTGTAATTTTTCTTGTCATTTTGATTATCAGGAGGGTCAGAGTTGGATCTAATGTGTTACTATATTCTAATTACTTTTCTGGTAACACATTAATGTAAAGTATTACATTTTACATTTATGTCATTTGTTTACATTACTAAAGTCAATAAAATGACGTTACTCAAATTACAAATGTAGCGTTAAAAAATAAGAAGTAAAAATCATATTTTGCGCATCAGTATGACCATTAATAAATCACTGGATAATGCAAGCTAAAATGCAGATGAGTCCTACAACATTTAGATGCAATGAAAGGTTGCATCTGTTTTAAAAATGTTGCAGTTGATTTCACTTTTTTTAGTCTGGCATTATAGTTTGGTCAAAAGTTTAATAAATGAAGGTGTACAAGTTTATGTCACAATAGCACTAATATAAGTAAAAATTAAAAGACAAATCAGAATGAGATCCTCCGCTGGATTAAGCTGTGTCGCATTGTATTCTTCTTTGTTGTTATTGCTTTGTTTTTAAGTTTTGTTGATATTGCAAGCGTATACTAATAATACTTAAAGGGGTAGTTCACCCAATAATCAAAATTATGTAATTAATAACTCACTCTCATGTCGTTCCAAACCAGTGAGACCTTTATCTTCAGAACACAGTTTAAGATATTTTAGATTTAGTCCGAGAGCTCTCAGTCCCTCCATTGAAGCTGTGTGTACGGTCTACTGTCCATGTCCAGAAAGGTAAGAAAAACATCTTCAAAGTAGTCCATGTGACATCAGAGAAAAATGCATCGAAAATACATTTTGGTCCAAAAATAACAAAAACTACGACTTAATTCAGCATTGTCTTCTCTTCCGTGTCTGTTGTGAGAGAGTTCAAAACAAAGCAGTTTGTGATATCCAGTTCACGAACGAATCACTCGATGTAACCGGATCTTCTTGAACCAGTTCACCAAATCGAACTGAATCATTTTAAACGGTTCACGTCTCCAATAAACATTAATCCACAAATGACTTAAGCTGTTAACTTTTTTAATGTGTCTGACACTCCCTCTGAGTTCAAACAAACCAATATCCCGGAGTAATTAATTTACTCAAACAGTACACTGACTGAACTGCTGTGAAGAGAGAACTGAAGATGAACACCGAGCCGAGCCAGATAATGAGCGAAACATTGACTCGTTCAGGAGTCAAGTAATAATTTTATGTGTATGTGTCTGTTCAGAGGATTCAGAAGAGGATTCAGTTCGGTGTTCGCGGACCATCTGAAATGCATATGCGCCCTTCGTGTGTGCGGCAGTGTGCCTAGAGAACAGCGTGCGAGTAACGAATTGAGTTCCACTTTGCCTTTTCTCTCTGTGTAATTGTTTAAAATTCGCTTGCTTTTGTAAATATGAACAAATGATAAACTTATATTCTATTATGGTTAAATTTTGCAATTAATCCGCGGATCACATGCATGCCAAACCATGGGAGTTGGATCCGTAAGGATCAAGGATCCACTACGATCCATTTAACAACTATATTATAGTACAGTACCAGTCAGAAGTTTGAACTCTTTCCCATTCGTGTGTCCAAACATTTGACTGGTATTATATATAGTATATTCCATCCAACTTTATTCCATTGAAGTTTATTTCACTAAAGAATATTCATTCACAGATTTGAGCTTCTGTCTTCAAACAGACGAAACTTAGGCTACTAGAAGTGTGAAGTGTGACATATTTTTCTCTGTAAATAAGAACAATATGAATTCACGTCTTGCACATTTTGAGACCTTTGAATGTAACATGTATGTTCCCATGGAACTGGAATCATGGTGTAATTCCATGTGAAGTCCACTTCGCAAGGCACTTACAAGACAACGCATTTATCCTGCTGCCTAAACAAGAGACCTCCTTACTGAAGTAAGAAGTGTTGACTGGTGTCACTGTCTCGCGAACTTGCCTCATTCAAAAGAGGGCCGTTAGCAAAAATAAAAAAGAGCTGAAGGGATACCCAAAATTAGGTGTGGATTCGCAGCGCCATTATGGAGATGTGGCTGTTCAAAGTTTCAGTGGTTTTCCATAGCTTTAAAGTGTTTCATTCAAGTTGCCAGCGGCAAACAATGGAGCACACCATTTCAAGCTTTTTATCTGCGTTATATTTTCTTTAATTTTTATTTTTTTTATCATATTAGCTGATATATCGGATACCGATATATCGGCGACAGGCTCATATCGGCTGATAATATCGGCAAAACAATATATCCGTCGGGCTCCTATAGCCCTTGTGTTTCCCTTGTTGCTTTGTCAGTTGTGGTATGTAAAGGTTGCTGTTGTTCCTGTTTGCTTTGTTCTTGATCTCTGTATTCCTGGTTGCCATTTTGTTTCTTTCATTACGCCTCTATCTTTCTTCGTCATGTCCCTGCCTATTAGAGTTTTTGATAAACAGTCAGGAGTTGTTCAGAACACTCCTGCTTGATTACATACAACAATGACGCTTGTTAAGTATTTGATTTCAAATCTAGGCGTTTCAGAAGGGTAGAAAGCAATCATTCATATTTTAACTGAGGAGTTGTAGGGTAACATCCTATGGGTAAATATCAATATAATATTTTTATTCTCTTATTTCATGACCCTTTTAATAATTTCACTTGAGAGCTCATCACTCAAAATTGTATTGTACCTCCAGCAATGGTGGTGGTGATGCCGGTTGAACGTGGCCCTCTCGTCTCCTGAGCTCGAGCTCCAGTCGGCTGGAGACATGTGAAAGTGACATATGGTCTAGAGTCCAGAAGTGTTGGAATTCAAGAGCAAGATACCTCTAACTGTGTGTGTGTGTGTGTGTGTGTGTGTATAACCATCCCTGCAGGTCCAATCAGGAGATCCAGACGTATGCCATTGCCCTCATCAACGCCCTGTTCCTCAAAACCCCAGAGGACAGACGCCAGGTGAACACACACACAAACCAAGTCCAATCATATCAGGAATGACACAAACCTGAGCGATGTGTTCCAAGACCATCATTCACAAGTGTAGCAGATCTAACATGTAAAAGTAACACAGATTTGTAGCATTCAGTGAATCTGTGAGGGAAAGTTTATAATAGTTGGACATTGACATTTCAAACAGCAAAAAACAGAAGTGTAGGAAACTGTCACACAAAGAAATAGCAAAAACCAAAGTATAGTTGCTTATTCTTTTTGTATACAACAGTCCTCATATCTTATTGATCAAGCAGCATTTAATTAGTTCTGATATTACAGTCCATATTTGTTCAAAAAATGAGGTGCATTCAGGAATGAAACAATGTGACTTTCTTCATCAATTAATTTGTAGGATGCTCTCAAAACTCCATAGTTTGTTGTTTGTATTTGTTGCCGTGGTTCTGTCTGTGCTGTGTGTTTGTGGTGATAGTCTGGTTCAGACATTCACAGACCAGCTGATGTGTGTGTGTGTGTGTGTGTGTTTATGGCAGGAGATGGCGAGTACACTGGCTCAGAAACACCTCCGTGGCATCATACTCAATGTAAGTGTAAATCCATGTATAATGCCATCAGATTACCTTTGTTACTGGTATTCTATTACTTGCTAAACACTTTCAGACAGAGTTGCTAAATGTTTCTGCTAATAAAGAACTGCAGATTCAGAGCACACAGGTCCAAAAGTGATGGTGTACATCAGCTGTGATTTCACCTGTGACAAATCCAGCAAACAGCAGGCGGAAAGATCTAATGAAGCAATGGGGAATTCTGTGCATGCATTTTTTTCATATTCTGCTAAACCTTTCAAGAAATATGATTGTTTATTAGTTTAGTTATTCATAATAGAGTTAATCATAATAGTCTCTATTAATCACAATATACAGTACAGACCAAAAGTTTGGACACACCTTCTCATTCAAAGAGTTTTTTTTATTTTCATGTGGAATTATATATGGAATTATATACATAACAAAAAAGTGTGAAACAACTGAAAATATGTCATATTGTAGGTTCTTCAAAGTAGCCACCTTTTGCTTTGATTACTGCTTTGCACACTCTTGGCATTCTCTTGATGAGCTTCAAGAGGTAGTCACCTGAAATGGTCTTCCAACAGTCTTGAAGGAGTTCCCCGAGAGATGCTTAGCACTTGTTGGCCCTTTTGCCTTCTGTCTGCGGTCCAGCTCACCCCTAAACCATCTGGATTGGGTTCAGGTCCGGTGACTGTGGAGGCCAGGTCATCTGGCGCAGCACCCCATCACTCTCCTTCTTGGTCAAATAGCCCTCGATGCCTTTAGTGTGACTCTACAATTTTCATAGTCATGAAAATAAAGAAAACTCTCTGAATGAGAAGGTGTGTCCAAACTTTTGGTCTGTACTGTATATCACAAGTGATGATAGTTGCTTTGCCTTACACCAGTGTCAAAAGTTGGCCAATCACAAAGTTTTTTTTTTTTTTTTTTTTGCAATTGTTGCAATTCTTTTGTAAAATCAATTGAACATTGCAGTAATTGAAAACACTTTAGTTTAAAATATCCTGTACTTAATATAGCAGTAACAGTAAATAATGCATGATTACAAGCAGCTAACACTAATGCTAATCCTAACCCTATAGTTGACTATGTAATAACAAATGTCTACTGGGCCAGATTTTACTAAACAGAGCGATATATTATTGTGAAAGTGCTATTATCCCCTATAAGCGTGGATGAGAGTGGAAAGTTCTGATCTACTGACAATGAGCAAATTAAAGAACGTGGTGATGATAATCAAATGCAGGTGACTCACTAACAATACTGTTGCAGAATAGGTCAAGACAGGTTTTTTGGGTGTTAAATAATGACCACAAATACCAGTAAATTGACCAGAGGAAGCCTTTGTAAATCACCTTGTATGATTCATTTAAATGCTCTCCTCCTGTAAATGTTATGTGTGATGCGGAAACCCGGTCTGAAACAAAAATTATGGCCACAGCTTTTCATGGCTAATGTTTCACTGCATGCTTTTTAGTAAATTGTAACATTTATTAATTTTTTTCATCAATTCTCAATGAGCACCTTTTGATGGTATACAGATCAGATCTGTTTTCTTTCTTCATTTTATAGTTCTTCAGGAGACGTGTGATAATGAGTGTTGTTTTAGGAAACACCCCTGCCAGTAACAGCATTGATAGTCTGTCTTTTTAAACTTGCCTTCTAGCACATCATCCGAGGGAATCGACCGGTAAAAGCTGAAATGGCACATCAGCTGTACGTGCTTCAGGTTTTGACCTTCAACCTTCTGGAAGAACGCATGATGACCAAAATGGACCCAAATGACCTGGCAAGTGAATGACAATTGCTTTAATTTAGAGAGAGAAACACAATGTATGCTTCAATTTAAAAACTGTATTTATTGGGTTGACAGAAATTAATGCAGAGCAAAAGTGTTAAGTATTTGCAGAGTGAAACATCAATAGATAATTTTTTTTTTTGTGTTTTTTTTGTTTGTTTTTTTTGCATGGAGTCAATGCAGCCGGCCACATAAAACAAAGATAAAACAACGACATTAAAAGGGTTAGTTCACCCAAAAATTAAAATTAGCATGTGTTTTACTCAACCTTAAAGCATCTTAGGTGTACTGTATGTGACTTTCTTCTTTCAGAAGAATCCAGTCAGAGTTATATTACAAATTGTCCTTGCCCCTCCAAGGCTTTCAATGGGGGTAAGCCTTCACATGGCACCAGGGGGGGAATAAAGGCCTCCTGTAGTGAATCCATGCATTTTTGTAAGACAAATATTCATATTATACATGTAATTAGCACCTTTTTCTCACTTCCGCTGACTGTGGTACGCAGAAGTTGTGTAGGCGGATGAAATGCAGGAACAAAATTTACTTACTTTAACAAAAGTCTCCTGTTGGCTTATTTCGAAATCCTTTCGAAAGCCTTTCTAAGTCCTGGTCGGAAGACATCTACACACCAACATTCAGTTACTCTTATAGCTGTCAAATGACTGACATATTCCTCTTATATTTATCACTTTAAATAAATTTTGCCCAACATTAGCTGTTTTCCTAAAGCCACCGGGTGTGAGGGCCTTTTCATCGCTGCTTGCATCTTTAATATTCTTGTTATATCTTTAAATCTCTTATATTTAGACACAAAGAGATATCATCTTTGAACTCAGACGAATCGCATTTGATGGAGACAATGATCCCAGTGGAACAGAAAAGAGGAAAGCCATCTACACTAAAGACTACAAGATGCTGGGCTTTACTGTAAGTGATGTGTGTGTGCTTATGTTATAATCTGTGATAAAAAAAAATGTAATGATTAAATTATGATTCAGTGATAGTAATGTGCTGATGTGTGTGATTTAATGATGATCGGTGATGGTGATGTGCTAATGTGATATGATGGATTGATATTTGGTGATAGTGATGTGATGATGTGTTTAATGTGTTCATGGTGATCAATGATGGAGATGTGCTGATGTGTGTGATGGTTCGATTAGTGCTGCACGATTATGGCAAAAATCACAACTGTCGACTATTACCTTGAAACTGTAATTTCGATTATTAATTATGATTATCACAGTTTACATTGAATGATGTTTATAACATTGTTTGATGCAACTGCATGCTGTATTTTGAAATTATGAAAATAAAAAAGCTGAAAACAGTCTATATTATTTTCGATATTATTAAGCCTCAAATGTCAACTATTCATCGGATTGGTTTGTTCTTTAAATTATAAATATATTATATTAGATGAGATGAGATGAGATAGATTCAACTTTGTTGCCATTGCACATGTAAGGTACAAGGCAACGAAATGCAGTTAGCATCTAACCGGAAGTTCAATAAGCAGTAAGTACAGAATATACAGTGTCAGATGAGGCTATGGACATAATTTACAGATTTACAGATTTTAAATCCTATCAGCATCATATACAGATATGTGTACTATGAACATACTATACAGATGGAATATATAATAAGTGTATGTACACTATAAGCATTTTAAATACGGTAACTTGGAATCTGTAACCAATTACATTTCCAAGGCCCAGGACAGTTCCTCCGAGATGGTGGTTCCCAGGAACTTGAAGCTGGAGACACGTTCAACAACCATGCCATTATTGTGGATGGGATCATGCATGCTTCCTTCCTTCTTCCTGAAGTCCACAATGAGCTCCTTTGTCTTGCTGGTGTGTCTTAGTTTTGCAGGTTATTGTCAGTGCACCATTTGGCCAAGTGCTGTACCTCTTCCCTGTAGACTGTCTCATCGTTGTTCTGTGATGAGGCCAATCACTGTGGTGCCATCTGCAAACTTGATGATGGAGTCAGATCCATGCACAGGCTTGCAGTCGTGGGTGTAAAGGGAGTAAAGGAATGGGCGCAGCACACAGCCCTGGGGTACGCCGGTGTTGAGTGTGATGGTGGTGGAGCAGGTGTGGCCTGACCTAACATGCTGAGGTCTGCTGCTCAGAAAGTCCATAATCCAGTTGCAGGGGGAGGTGTTGATGTCCAGGTCTCCAAGTTTGGTGGTCAGCTTGGAGGGAATGACAGTGTTAAATGCTGAGCTGAAGTCAACAAACAACATCTGCGACAATGTGTTGTTATTGTCCAGGTGTGTGAGTACAGAGTGCAGCATTGTGCATACTGCGTCCTCTGTGCTCCTGTTGCTACCGTAGGCAAATTGGTGTGGGTCCAGTGTGGGTTGGAGGCATATATATATATATATATATATATATATATATATATATATATATATATATATATATATATATATATGTGTGTGTGTGTGTGTGTGTGTGAATGGTATTATAGCGTTATACTAAAACCAAATTTAAAATGGAAAAACAGTTTTGCATTGGTTTTAGCGTTATACTAAAACCAAATTTAAAATGGAAAAACCCTTAAGATAACATGCATGTAAAAAGAATCATCTTCATCAAAATCATCTTAAGCACACAGAATAACACTTTGAATGATTAATTGGCTCTTTGAACGATTACGTAATTGTGGCATCCATAACTGTAATCGTGATTAGACATTTGATTAATTGTGCAGCCCTAGGTTTGATGATGATTGGTGATAGTCATGTGATGATATGTGTGATGTAATGATTAGATGATGATTACTGACAGTCACGTAATGACATGTTTGTGTGCAAACCTGCAATAATTTGGGAGTATAGCTGTCCCTAGACTTCATTTAAACCTTGAAAATGTGTAATATACAGAGCCCTGCACATGACATGCAGGGAGAAGGATTACTGATTACTGACAGTCACATAATGACGTGTTTGTGATGCGATGGTTTGATGATGATTAGTGATGTTGACGTGTTGATGTGATTTGGTGATGGTTTGATAATGGTTTGTGATAGCCATGTGCTGATATATGTATTGTGATTTGTTCACAGAATCCTGTGAATCCTGCTATGGATTTCACTCAGACACCCCCGGGAATGTTGGCACTAGACAACATGCTTTACCTTGCCAAAGTGCATCAGGACACATATATTAGAGTAAGAACACACACACACTCTCATCTCTTTTGTTTTCTAATCAATTTGTCAAGTACAGTGTCCTCTTTGTAAATGTTGAGTAAACGTAATTATGTAAAACAGGGTCAGCTATAATAATAACACTACAATAATAATAATACATTATTATGGGAACAAAAGTTAATTGATTATTTATCCTTTCTTTTCAGTGGAACATGTGGTGTGGTGCTGCTCATGCGCTTTGTCTTTTGTTTCACTTTCCCCTTCCTATCCTCCCTTCTGTTGCCTATGTCCCCTTTCACCTTTTGTATTGTTAAAAACATATAATAGTAAAGTAGCAAAATAGCATAAAAATGATCCACATGTCAGTGGTCTATACATACTGTGGGATTGTTTTGCAGATTGTTCTAGAAAACTGCAGTCGAGAAGATAAACATGAGTGTCCGTTTGGCCGCTCTGCCATTGAGCTGACGCGTGTGCTGTGTGATATTCTACAGGTTGGAGAACTGCGTAAGTATTCTGCAAAATTTTCGAATCCTCAATTCACTGATGAACGTGTTGGGGTTTGTTCGGAGGCTCAATTAGGGCAGCTTTAGAAAAGATCCAGTGTGATTTACACCTGAAAAGGATCATTATTATTCTCTCATCATTCACTCATCCTACATACATTATTGCTGTAATCCAGAGTAGGGGTATGTAATATTGACAAAAAATGTATTGTAATGTAAGGCAGAGTAGATTAGAGCAGAGCAGATTAGTGAGAATATTAGTGAGAAAATCCTAATTATGGTGGTGCAGATGAAGGTGCAACAACTGGAAGTCGTTGAGGAGGTGAAGGACGTAAAGGAGTCTGTGGTGGTTGGTAAGAATCCATCGTAGCTTCGGAAAGAGAGTCTAAAATCCTAGGGCTGCTTTTGCAATCGAATGTGGCATACAGTGAAGTAATGACACCTTCCCAGAAGACTCGCTGGATTCTTGATGGATAGGCAAGACTTGAAGGCATTAGTGGTATCCAGTATTCTGGGGTTGTGATGAGTATTCTAGGGGTTGTGATGATATGCTTCTGTTAGTAGCCTGTCAACGATAACAGGTTCTTGATAGGAGTGTGGAGGTGCTTTGCAAGGCAGTCTGCTGGTATTGTAGGGTTATGAGGGCAGGAGTTTCTCGCATGAGCTTCATCACAGAACACGCAGGTGTGAGTGTAGAGTATAGTTCTGCTTCCACCACGCAAACTATGATGGCGATTCTGACCTGCGGATCACACTGACGGAGAGCACAGAGCCCGGGATCTGCTCAGAGACCTCCCGAGACAAGCCTGGTAGTGGATGCTCATGGTCCAGGAATGTACCGAACGCAAGTGCTGTGAAAATGACTGCGATTAGATCGATGAGAGGTGATCCTCGAGCAATTCCAGTGACATTGAATCAAACAGAATGCCGTTCAGACCAATGCGAGTCCATCAGTCCGAAAGAAAGAGACAAACAGTACGGTATGAGGTTCACGATATATGGTGGTTTCAGGAAGTCAGGTGATCGTTTGGGGCGTGGCCTTTTTGCCTGAATTTCAGCAAACCAATTATCTCCCTGTTGTATAAACTTAATGTTATATTTGTAATCATGCTGATTTTTCAAGAAAAAACACCACTTTTCGTCTGATATTCTTTAACTATATCAAATTATAGAAATACATACACTTTCTGCCCTCATATCTTAAATTTTGTGATCATTCTAAATGCATTTTAATAGACTAGATCATGCAGTGAAAGAACGGATTGTAAATGCTCATGCGCATAAGTCTAACCTACTAATCTTTATCATGTGTTTTATTTGGTTTTTGCGATATGCTTCATAACGTAAAATTGCACATTGTTAAAACAACAATTACGATTTCATAAGACTATTTATATCGTAGCCCCCTAATCCAGAGGTCTTCAACCCTGCTCGGGAGGACCCACAACCCTAATCAAACGCCTGAACAAGTTAGTTAAGCTTTTCAGAATCGCTTAAAAATACACAGGCAGCTGTGATGAAGCAGACTGGAAATAAACTTTCTGTGTGAAACAGGCAAAAGTTTTAATGCCATCAAATATCCACTTTCAAGTTTCACTGTGACAAATGTTTCTGTAATGTGTGTGTTTCTGTGATGTATTGTGACAGTCATATAAAGAGATGTTTTTTTGGAAATGAAGAGAAACTCGTCTTGTCTCTGCAGCAAATGAAGGGTGCAACGACTTCCATCCCATGTTTTTTACCCACGAGCGTGCTTGGGAAGAGTTTTTCTGCGTCTGCATACAGCTTCTCAATAAGACATGGAAAGAAATGAGGGCCACTGCAGAAGATTTCAACAAGGTGTGTGTTAGTGAGAGTGTCTGCTAGTGGACAGAGGGGTTTTTGTGTTTGTTTGTGCCAGCAATCACTCTGTGTGTGTATTTTAGGTGATGACGGTGGTGCGGGAGCAAATCACTAGAGCTCTGGCCATGAAACCACCATCTCTGGAGCAGCTGCGGGTCAAACTGCGCAGTCTAAGCTACTCAGAGATCCTGCGTCTGCGTCAGTCAGAGAGAATGAGTCAGGATGACTTCCAGTCGCCTCCAATAATGTGAGTGAAGAGCAAATGCATCAGTAAGCTGTATTCATGATCAAGGATCTCCTAATCAGTCAGTCATCTAGTTATCAGGGATGTGTTTTTCCATATAAATATGGCTTTCAGGATTTTTCGGGGGGATGGTAATTTGCATTTGGGAATGCAACGTTCATCATTAGAAACGTTTATAAATCAAGTTTCAGTGTCATATACTCCTTCAGAAATCATTCTAATATGCTGATTTGCTGCTCAAGAAACATTTATCATTATTGTCCGTTAAAAACTGTTGTTGTTGTTTTTTGTGGAAACAATGATACCACTCAAACATTTGTATAAGATTTAGAAAAGAGAAGTTAATAATTTTATTCATCATGCATGAAAGCGATAAAAAGTGAGTAAAGAACTTTAAAATGATTTCTATTTAATAAATGCATTAACAAATATATTTGATAAATGCAAATAAATGCTATTCATTAAACTTTATATTTATCAAACAATCCGGAAAAATAGTTTATCACCATTTCCACAGCAAAATATTAAGCAGCAAAATTGTTTTCAACATTAATAATAATCTGAAATGTTTCTTGAGAGGCAAATAAATTGTAATGATTTCTAAAAGATGGCGTGACCTGGAAAACTTGAGGAATGAATGGTTGTGTTTCAGTGCTGAAAATTGTAAAATCAAAATCAAATCACCATCATTGTGGTGGCTTTCCTTTAAAATTAAAATGCTATAAGTAATACTACAAAGTAATACTACAAAGTAACGAAATTATTAACAGTTGAAAACATTTGTTAGAAATTTTGAAAATAAATACAAAATTAATCAAATGTAATCAGTTACATTAATGAAGTAACTGAAATATTTACAATATGAATTACATTTTAAATACGGTAACTTGGAATCTGTAACCTTCCAAGACTGCTTAAATCGAGACATTAGAGATGCAAAATGAAGAACAGTCTTGTTTTCTGAGAAATTTAACAAAATAAAGTGAAGTTTTTCTTAAAACAAGAACAAATATCTGTCAGTGGGTTATGAAGATTACTTTACTGAGTTAAGGTTATTTTTCTGAGACCACTGGTAGATATTTGTTCTTGATTTAATAAAAACTCACTTAGTTTTGACCAGTTTCACGGAAAACAAGACTTATATTCTTATCATTTTGCTTCTCAGGTAAATTAATCTTGATTTAAGAATCTTTTTTAGACATCTGCACTGGAAAACAAGTCAAAAGTACTGAGGAGGAGCTCGTATGAGTTTATCTGAGCTTGCGAAACAGCTGTTCTCAAGTGTGTTTCCTCTCGATTGTCAGTGAGCTGCGTGAGCGGATCCAGCCAGAGATTCTGGAGCTGATCAAACAGCAGCGACTCAATCGTCTGTGTGAGGGAAGTTGCTTTCGTAAACTGGGCAACAGACGGAGACAAGGTGCGGAGAGCTTGCATCTGCCAATGACAGCCACTTCTGCACTATTCTTCCATAATGCGAGTTTCCTAATGATCTTCGGTTCCTCTCACAGAGAAGTTCTGGTTCTGCCGCCTGTCATTAAATCACAAGGTCCTGCACTACGGAGATCTGGACGAGTCTCCGCAGGGTGAAGTGCCGTTTGAACTGCTTACCGATAAGAGTGAGCGTATTTATGTCACTTAAACCACTGAATATTATTCACATCACGTGTTGCACAGTGTATTCAGACTTACTGTCTCCAACCCACAGTTCCTGTGTCGGACATTAAAGCAGTGCTGACGGGGAAAGACTGTCCGCACATGAAGGAGAAGAGCGCACTCAAGCAGAACAAGGTAAAGCCACTTACTTCATCTTCTCCAGCGCACTATTGAGCAGAACTGATATAGAGAGACAAAGATCTGACATGACACTGATGTTTAATGTCTTTTTTTTTTAAAGCCTGTCTGCCTGTGTCCCTCAAATAAGCAATTAATCACTGACTTCATCATTATTATTGAAGAATGCATTTATGAACCAAACATGTTAATATTGTAATATTGCATGCATATTTATTTAAATATGTTCCTTCGGCTGAGTCTGGTTCCTCTCAAGGTTTTACTAAACAATAAAGGAATTGTTTAGTTTGTTTCACTTTTTAAAGCAGTACTGTCTGCAAATCTGCTATGTAGCAGAATGCACAAAACCCAACCCATACAGAATATCACACATTCTTTATTCTGTTTCTATGTTATGTTTGTATGACTGACGTGTTTGAATGGTGCTGTGTTTGTAGGAAGTGTTAGAGTTGGCATTTTCCATCCTCTATGATCCTGACGAGGCTCTCAACTTTGTGGCACCCAACAAATACGAGGCGAGTCTCAAAAACAGCACTTAAATTACAGTTCTGTTAGAAATGAAGAAGTTCATGGACTGTTTGTTATTCACTAAAGTCTTTATGCAGTTATTTAGGGCTGTAAATCAACTAAAAATATTACTAATTTTTCGTACAGATAGTACGTAATAACACAGTAGTAACCACATATGATCTGTTGTGTTGTTTTCCAAGGACTCTTAATTTGATTACTTCCGTGGTTTCTTATTTTGCTTCATTGTTATAATCACTTCTCATGTTTCTTCATGTGTTGTTCATGTATTTCCTTGGTTACAGTTGATTTGCACTTGTGTCTAGTTGAGTTAATTCGTTCATTGTTTAGATGATATTTCATCATTAGTTGATAGTTCAGACAAAAATGAAAATTCTGTTAATTATTCACTCTTATGAGTAAATTACATTTACATTTATTCATTTAGCAGACGCTTTTATCCAAAGCGACTTACAGATGAGGACAGTGGAAGCAATCAAAAACAACAAAAAGAGCAATGATATATAAGTGCTATAACAAGTCTCAGTTAGGTTAACACAGTACACCTAGCATGGGATTTTAAATAATATAATATAAAGAAAACAGATAGAATAAAAAAAGAATAGAGCAAGCTAGTGTTACAGTCCCAAAAAGGAAAATTATGTCATTAATAACTCACCCTCATGTCGTTCCAAACCAGTAAGACCTCCATTTATCTTCGGGACACAGTTTTAGATATTTTAGATTTAGTCCGAGAGCTCTCAGTCCCTCCATTGAAGCTGTGTGAACGGTCTACTGTCCATGTCCAGAAAGGTAAGAAAAACATCATCAAAGTAGTCCATATGACATCATAGGGTCAGTTAGAATTTGTTGAAGCATCGAAAATACATTTGGGTCCAAAAATAGCAAAAACTACGACTTTATTACGACCCTCTGATGTCACAGTCAAAAATTGCCCTTTACCTTTGTTAGATCACATTTATTAATTAAAGTGCTACAACTTTGTGCGGGAATGGCAACGGCAGAAACACAAACTCTCACACTCTTACAGACTCTTTCTCTCTCTCACACACACACACACACACACATACACACACCAATAGCATGCCCAGACAATAAAAAAGTCACCTTTATTTATATAGCGCTTTAAACAAAATACATTGCGTCAAAGCAACTAAACAACATTCATTAGAAAAACAGTGTGTCAATAATGTTAAATGAGTTCATCATCATTCATCATTGAATTCAGTTATGTCATCTCTGTTCAGTTTAAATAGTGTCTGTGCATTTATTTGCAATCAAGTCAGGGATGAAGCAGCAAAGTCAGATTGGGCAGAAAAATCATCTGTTTCCTGTGGTCTTGTCCTGTTGGTCGTCTGAGACAAGGTCTTTACAGGGGATCTGTATCTGGGGCTCTAGTTGTCCTGGTCTCCGCTGTCTTTCAGGGCAGTAGAGGTCCTTTCTAGGTGCTGATCCACCATCTGGTCTGGATACGTACTGGATCCGGGTGACTGCAGTGACCCTCTGATCTGGATACAGACTGGATCTGGTGGCTATGGTGACCTCGGAATAAGAGAGACTAATATTAGCGTAGATGCCATTCTTCTAATGATGTAGCAAGTACATCGGGTGTTATGGGAAGTGTTTCCGGTTCCGGTTTACCTAATTAATGCAGATTAAAAATCCTTTAACGGATTTGGATATTAAAAGCATATTAGTATGTTATGTGTATGCCAGGTTAAAGAGATGGGTCTTTAATCTAGATTTAAACTGCAAGAGTGTGTCTGCCTCCTGAACAATGTTAGGTAGGTTATTCCAGAGTTTAGGCACCAAATAGGAAAAGGATCTGCCGCCCGCAGTTGATTTTGATATTCTAGGTATTATCAAATTGCCTGAGTTTTGAGAATGTAGCGGAAATAGAGGATTATAATGTAAAAGGAGCTCATTCAAATACTGAGGTGCTAAACCATTCAGGGCTTTATAAGTAATAAGCGATATTTTAAAATCTATACGATATTTGATAGGGAGCCAGTGCAGTGTTGACAGGACCGGGCTAATATGGTCATACTTCCTGGTTCTAGTAAGAACTCTTGCTGCTGCATTTTGGACTAGCTGTAGTTTGTTTACTAAGCATGCAGAACAACCACCCAATAAAGCATTACAATAATCTAACCTTGAGGTCATAAATGCATGGATTAACATTTCTGCATTTGACATTGAGAGCATAGGCCATAATTTAGATATATTTTTGAGATGGAAAAATTTAGTTTTACAAATGCTAGAAACGTGGCTTTCTGAGGAAAGATTGCGATCAAATGGCACACCTAGGTTCCTAACTGATGACGAAGAATTGATAGAGCAGCCATCAAGTCTTAGACAGTGTTCTAGGTTATTACATGCAGAGCTTTTTAGGTCCTATAATTAACACCTCTGTTTTTTCTGAATTTAGCAGTAAGAAATTACTGGTCATCCAGTTTTTTATATCGACTATGCAATCCATTAGTTTTTCAAATTGGTGTGTTTCACCGGGCCGCGAAGAAATATAGAGCTGAGTATCATCAGCATAACAGTGAAAGCTAACACCATGTTTCCTGATGATATCTCCCAAGGGTAACATATAAAGTGTGAAGAGTAGCGGCCCTAGTACTGAGCCTTGAGGTACTACGTACTGAACTTGTAATCGATATGATACCTCTTCATTCACTGCTACGAACGGATGGTGGTCATATAAGTACGATTTAAACCATGCTAATGCACTTCCATTAATGCCAACAATGTGTTCAAGTCTATGCAAAAGAATGTGGTGGTCAATTGTGTCAAACGCAGCACTAAGATCCAATAGAACTAATAGAGAGATACAACCACGATCAGATGATAAGAGCAGGTCATTTGTAACTCTAAGGAGAGCAGTCTCAGTACTATGATACGGTCTAAATCCTGACTGGAAATCCTTACATATACCATTTTTCTCTAAGAAGGAAAATAATTGTGAGGATACCACCTTTTCTAGTATCTTGGACAGAAAATTGAGATTTGAGATTGGTCTATAATTAACTAGTTCTTTGGGGTCAAGTTGTGGTTTTTTGATGAGAGGCTTAATAACAGCCAGTTTGAAGGTTTTGGGGACATATCCTAATGACAATGAGGAATTAATAATAGTCAGAAGAGGATCTATGACTTCTGGAAGCTTCTCTTTTAGGAGCTTAGATGGTATAGGGTCTAACATACATGTTGTTGGTTTAGATGATTTAACAAGTTTATACAATTCTTCCTCTCCTATAGTAGAGAATGAGTGGAACTGTTCCTCAGGGGGTCTATAGTGCACTGTCTGATGTGATACTGTAGCTGACGGCTGAATGGTTGCAATTTTATCTCTAATAGTATCGATTTTACAAGTAAAGTAGTAAAGTCATTACTGCTGTGATGTTGGGAAATGTCAACACTTGTTGAGGCTTTATTTTTCGTTAATTTAGCCACTGTATTGAATAAATACCTGGGGTTATGTTTGTTTTCTTCTAAAAGAGAAGAAAAGTAATCGGATCTAGCAGTTTTTAATGCTTTTCTGTAGGATAGGTTACTTTCCCGCCAAGCAATACGAAATATCTCTAGTTTTGTTTTCCACCAGCTGCGCTCCATTTTTCGGGCTGCTCTCTTTCGGGCTATCATCTCTTAAAGATGATAGAAAGGCAACAGTAACTCAAATAACCACTCGTTACAACCAAGGAATAGAGTACCATCTCTGAATGCACAGCACGTCGAACACTGAAGCAGATGGGCTAAAGCAGCAGAAGATCACACCCTGTGCCACTCCTGTCAGATAAGAACAGGTATTTGGAGGCTACAATTCACACAGGCTCACCAAAATTGGACAAACTTTGCCTGGTCAGATGAGTCTCGATTTCTGCTGCAGCATTCAGATGTTAGGATCAGAATTAGGCGTAAAGAACATGAAAGCATGGAACCATCCTGCCCTGTCTCAACGGTTCAGGCTGGTGGTGGTGGTGTAATGGTTCAGGGGATATTTTCTTGGCACACTTTGGGCCCCTTAGCAGACCATCCAGCTCTTCTAGGAAGGTGCCCAGTTGCCCAGGAGGCCGGTAAATTACCACAACATGGAGTTTTATAGAAGCTGTTACAGTAATTGAATGAGATTCAAATAAGTTATAATTGCATAGGGCAGAGTGGGTTGAGTATTTACAATTGTCAGAAATGAGCAGACTTCTTCTTCATCTTCTGTCTTCTGTCCAAATCCAGGTCTCACTCAAGTCAAGGATGCTGATAGTAGATTGCAAATAAAAAGTAGAAGTAAACTTTGCTGACTACTGACTGACAATTCCAAAGATCCACAGAAAAAGAAAGAGGTGCAGTAGAAGTACATATAGAACGCAGGTTAGCAAGATTGTG
The DNA here is from genome assembly GCF_963082965.1 of Carassius carassius. NCBI lineage: Eukaryota > Metazoa > Chordata > Actinopteri > Cypriniformes > Cyprinidae > Carassius > Carassius carassius. Next base: position 25,288,307 of record NC_081798.1, read on the forward strand.
TTGCCGTCTGCAAGTGATGTTAGAGCGTTGTTGTGAGACAACTGGAATGTATTGAAATCACATGATAGAGGTGACAGAGAGAGGACTTAAAGGAGTATGCTTAATAGAGTACTTAAGTTTGTTGCCCTGTTTCATTGCTCGGTTAAAGTCATGCAAGTAAAGTCACAGGTCTTTACACTCGTAAGTCTTCACACAAGGAGGCTGAATACTTCAGCCTCAGCTGACAGACAACAAACAAATACACAGCCACCCAACACTTCAGAGAAAACAGCTGTGACCACCTTGTTAAATTAGCACACCGAAAAGCCTATAGGAGGGCAATTGCTCAAATCAAAACGAAACTTCGCACTTTCTTAGTAACTCTGAGCTAATGTAAACCAAGAACGCATCTGTGTGCTGGCGTCCTCCCATAGGTGAAGAGATATTAAACACTTTTAATACAAATTTTATTAACAAAATGAACTAATACACATTTTAATGCTATAAAACGAAACCATGCATGTTTAAATGTTAGTGAATAATAGGAAACGATCCACCCGCATGTCTTTGCTCAATTATGGTGCCTTGATCAGCTATGATCTGCTTCTCTGGCTGATGATGCACTTCCAGGGAGTCACGCCCAGGCCTGTTGTACACGCCCCAGTCCCTTGACTCCGCCCACATGCCAGATCGTGAGACACACTGAAATGTGAAGCTCAAAGAGATCAAACAGTATCGCAAGCTCACATCTGACTGAAATGAAAAAGCAACGTTGCAAATAAGTTGGTAGATATGGTCAGGTAAAAAGCATTGCTTTTGATCTGTTTCATTTCTTTTGCAATTCTTAATTTTTTTTTTGGAAAACAGCTCATTTATGTTTTCTCAATACGTTCATTTTTGTTGCAAAACTTGAAAGCATATTTGGTCACTGATCATTTGTGGAAAGATGACTAACCTTTGTGCTGTTTGTTTGTGTGGATCAGTATTGCATCTGGACAGATGGGCTGTCTGCACTCTTGGGGAAGGAGTTGGGAAGCGATCTCACACGAAGTGACCTTGACACATTAATGAGCATGGAAATGAAGCTCCGCCTCCTCGATCTGGAGAATATCACCATCCCTGAGGCTCCACCCCCTGTGCCCAAAGAGCCCAGCACTTACAACTTCACCTACAACTATGGATGAGATGCCTGTCCATTCAACCAGAGCGTGTTTTTTCTGTCTTTCAATTTTCAGAGGTGAAGTGTGTCATTTGTCTGTCACTAAGATACTTTCCTGCCGGTTTTACGTTCAGAGTCACATTGGTAGTCTGACTTGAAGTGTGAAACCCTGCAATGCTTTCAAAACTGGGTTCTGTTTGTTTCAGTCTCCAGACACGACAGCTTCTGACGTGACCAGTAGAGTTCAAGATGGACGAAAGAGTAGGAATGACACACTTCACCTCTATACTAGTGTATGTGCCTGAACATGAAGTCTTGGTTACGAGAGTATTTTTTCAGTCCTTTTTCAAATGTTTGTAAGGCAGAAAAACTAATGGTTCTTCTGTCTTCAAGTATTTGATTTTAAATGAGAAAAGCAGAAACAGCATATTAAACATCATTCTGTGTTTAGATATGGTAAGGCATCTACTCCCATGTGTGATGTGATATTAAATGCTTATATGATTAACTCAACTAAACCGTTAGTAACTTTGAACAACCCACAGATCTGTCTGCAGATAACTAATATTTACTGACATTTGCTTTTGTCAATAGAAATATATTTTTGTACTTGATGTGAAAGACACTATATGGTCTGCATGAAATGGAGGAAGAAAGCAAGCGACTGCAAGAAGATGGAAACGTTTTGTGACTCATAGACTGAACATGATGAAGGTCTGCAACTGCAACATTCAAAAATTATAAAGTCTTGCAGAAACTGTATGTAATAATAGCCATACGAGTTCATTTATTTAGACATTTAATTAGTGATTTCTTTGTTACAGTACACAAACATGACTGCTCAGTCTGTTAAAATGAAAATATTTACACGTTTATCTTCCGTCTGTGTGTTAATATTTGCTTGCATAATGTAAGGTTATTCTGTGTAAAAACAGGATGAACCCATAGATGGATTGCTGACAGGTGTGATGTTTATCAGATTTGCTTCATGTTACAGCTGGTAGTGTTTTAGTGTGCAGATATCAGTTTTTGGGTTGAAATGTTGCACACACTATAAATATATAGTGCCTTCAGAAGGTATCGACTCCCTTTTTATTTCTCATTGCTGAAAAAGTTTTTTTTTTTGTTTTTTTTTTGGTGGGTTGATTTGATTTTACTGAAGGAAGAAAAAATATTTCATCAAAATTTGAAGGTCACTGTATATACTGTAAACTATATATTGTACTGCATTATCACAGTAATGTAATGGATTTGTGTGCAATAATAAAATGTGTTGAAGTCATAGCTTGATATATTTCATCCATTTGATAAATAAATAGATAAATAGCTGTGCCACACACCCACATTAAATGAAGTTGCGTACTAACTATATATGGAGATGTAAAAAAAACCTCAAACTCAAACACTCAAAAGCAATTAATGTATAAATATATAAATGACTTGAAATTAAAAATAAGATTGATATGTGGGCCACAATTACTGCTAGCCAGTATAGCTAATGAACCTATATAATAAAGATGAACAGTCATTGGTTTGTGGTAATGGTTATGAACAAGTCAGATAAAATCCATCGTCTGTTATCCAAAACCAGTTTACAAGAACTTTTTTCTGGTGCCAAAAAAAAAAATTAACTAAAGTACATTACCATCCTGAGACAGCGTGAAATCATGAAATTGCTATATTCCCTCTTATAGTATGCATAGATAGAGAAAGAAAAAAATGTATTGCACAATTTTTTTAATTAAATGAAACCTTTATTAATTATATTTCAAAAGTATATATAAGGTACAGTAACACTCTTGCCAACATTTATAATTAATATTTAGCTGAAATGTTGCAAAACAGAACAATTAAACCATCCAGTTGTTTTTTAGTTAGTTTAGTTTAGTTAGTTTCCAAAATTCCAGTCTGACACCGGAAATAAGTGTCACCAGCGTGCATACTGTCTATACCAGTGCCCGAATTTATGTACATGATATACTGATTCATGAGCTAGGCAGCTGATTGAGAGACACCTAGAGAGTGGGTCACAGAGTGCTGAAGTGAATGGTATGTAAAAGTCACCAATGCTTTGCTGATTCCAAAGCTGAAGAATTCCAAACTTCTAGTGGCATTAATATCAGCACAAAAATAGTGTGGCGGGAGCTTCATGGAATGGTGGAATGGGTTTCCATGGCAGAGCAGCTACATGCAAGCCTTACATCATCAAGCACAATTCCATGCGTGGAGTAAAGCACACAGACAATGGAGTCTGAAGCAGTGGAAACCTGCTCTATGGAGTGACCAATCACATAGTTTATGGGTGAGTCTGGGATTGGCAGATGCCAGGAGAACGTTGCCTGCACTGAGACAACTATTTGGTGAAGTTTGTTGGAGGAAGGATAAGGGTAGATTGTTGTTTTCAGGGGTTTGACTTATTCCCAGCAAAGTGGAATATTAAAGGGTTAGTTCACCCAAAAATGAAAATTACCTCATGGATTACTAACCCTCGAGCTATCCTTGGTGTTTATGACTTTCTTCTTTCAGACGAATCCAATGGGAGTTATATTCTAAATTGTCTTTAATCTTCCAAGCTGTTTAATGACAGTCAGTGGGTGTCGCAGTTCATCAGTCAAAAAGACGTGAAATAAAGCGCATCTATCAATAATAAAAAGTGCCTCACATGGCTCCAGGGGCTGAACAGAGACCTCCTGTTGCAGATCAATGCATATTAGTAAGAAAAATATACACATTTAAAATGTAATAATTGAATCTAGCTTGCGCTCACTGTTGTACATGGAAGCAGCCCCGGGCAGATGACATAGGACATCAGCGTTGTGCATGTGCCCCTCAGAAGTGACGAATGCAGAAATTCAGGTAAGAGATCAAAACAAAACAATGGTCATGAATTAGATGTACAAAACAAGGATTTGTAAAGAAGAATGTCAGAGGATTTAGATATAAGCCAAGAGGAGACTGGTTTTCCTTAGCTAAAATAAGGAAACATTGCTTCCTTTGATCCTGTAAACAAATGTTGGTTCTCACAAGGCTCATCCGCACATGCGCAACACCGACCACATAGGTCATCTGCACAGAGCTGCTTCTGTGTACAGTCTGCTTCTGTTGGCACAAACTAGATTAAAGGGATTATTATATTTTGAATATATATATATATATATATATATATATATATATATATATATATATATATATATATATATATATTTCTTACAAATACACATCGATTCACTATAGGAGGCATTTTTTGTTAAATTTCCCCCAGGAAACAAGACTAAATATTTTATATCATTTTTAATTTTGACATAATCCAATAGATACTCCACCCTAAAATTAAAATTGTCATTAATCACTTATCCCCATTTCATTCCAAAACCATAAAAGTTACATTCAATATAACAATTTAAGATATTTTGGATTTAAAAAAATAGCTTGATAACAAAATAAGTAAATAACAGTGTGAAGGTCTAAAAAAGGTATGAAAAGTCATCATCAGAATACTCCATCTGCCATCAGAAAACAAAAATAACTACTTTATTCAATAAATCCTTTGTCAACGGATGACTATTATATAATAAGTCTTATGCTGGATAGTGGATGATACTGCAGTTCAGTCAGTGTACTGTTTAAGTAAATGAATTACTCCGGGATATTGGTTTGTTTTAACTCAGAGGGAGTGTCAGCCACATTAAAAAAGTTAACATCTTAAGTCATTTGTGGATTAATACATATTGGGGACGCGAACCGTTTAAAACGATTCAGTTCGATTTGGTGAACTGTTTCAAAAAGATCCGGTTACATCGAGTGATTCGTTCGTGAACCTTATATCACAAACTGCTTTGTTTTGAACTCTCTCACAACAGACACGGAAGAGAAGACAATGCTGAATAAAGTCATAGTTTTTGCTATTTTTGGACCAAAATGTATTTTAGATGCTTCAAAATATTCTAACTAACCCTCTGATGTCACATGGACTACTTTGATGATGTTTTTCTTACCTTTCTGGACATGGACAGTAGATCCGTACACACAGCGTCAATGGAGGGACTGAGAGCTCTCGGACTAAATCTAAAATATCTTAAACTGTGTTCTGAAGATAAATGGAGGACTTACTGGTTTGGAACGACATGAGGGTGAGTTATTAATGACATAATTTTGGGTGAACTATGCCTTGAAGAGAGCATTGACTGAAACACAATGGAGAAAGAGTTATAATATGGACAGTTCCTGGTTAGAGGTTGTGTATTTAACTGAGGAGGAAGAAACTCCACTCACTCCACTTGACAAATGGGACACAACCTTATTACATGTTCATCTTTGCCCGGTAAAAGAATAATCCCTGGGTCAGCTGTCGTCGCCGTTCAGCCGAGGAGAGTTGGGCATTGTCGATCTGCATGAGTTTGGGGTTTGGTTCTGGAGAGCTGGGATATTCTGACTGCCGGAGAAAGATCCTCCATACAGCCTTAAATCCAGTTGATGACATGGATGGAGAGTTGTGAGAAATTGGTGAGTATTGTAGAACAAAAGTCTTATGCTGGATAGTGGATGATATTGAGAGTTATGTTCTTTGTTACCAGGTCTGGCAGAAATGGTGCTGATCGAGGGATTTCCAGGAGCTGAAGTAACAGAGCTGGATGCAGGTAAGCAGACAGAAAACACACACACACACACACACACTGTTACAGTCCCTAAAAGGTCTAGGAGTTTAAAGGGACGCATAACATAATAGATGGACAAGGCTGGAGTATTCCAAATTAATCCTTTATTTTAACACAAAATACTCACAAAAGTAGACAAAATGATTAGATGGGGATGCCAACAACAAAATAAAGAAATAACTAAACTAACAGAAACAGGCTGGGGCTTCCCACTCCAAACTAACATTACAAGCTACAGTAAGAAGAGCAGGAGGCTATGTGGCAGTGGAGAAGACTGTGGCTGGCGGAGAGAGCTTGAGAGGATCCGCCTCCTTCCACTTTATAGCCTCGTTTCCCCAGCTCAATCAATCAGAAACTAGAGAAGACAAAAAAAAAAAAAATAGCACTAATATTTATTTGAGGACTCTGGGCTGGGGCGTATGCAAGACGTGCGTTACACACACACACATACACACACACACAGACTGGAACACACTTTCAGTAAAGTGACTGATTCTTTAAGGGTTAGTTCACCCAAAAATGAAAATTAGCCCATAAATTACTCACCCTCAAGTCATCCTATGTGTATATGACTTTATTCTTTCAGACTTCAGACTTCAAAAAAAGACCCCGCAAGTCACAAAACTTTTTTCTCAATAAATTAATAAATAAATTCTTAAATTAGAATAAGATTTCTGGCATCTGCTCGTACACCTAGCGGTCAGTGACTTCTTGTGCTAGTAACAGCACCCAATTTGGACACATTTTTATATTACACAAAGATAATGCAAGAAAAAGCAAAATGCAGTTTTTAGTTGATTATATCATTTATTAAGGGAAACAAAGCTGTCCAAACAGCTTGTTGGGGCAACTCCCATAGCTATGTTAGAGTTGGTATTTAGTGCTTGCCATGGTTTCTGGCATGCATTCCTCTCAGCATGGTGGCATGGGTATAGAGTTCCCAATAACAACCAATAGAGGACGCAGTTCAAAGTTACCTCGTAAGGGAATGTCTTGGGTTTCATATGTAACCATGTTTTCCTGAGAAGGGAATGAGACACTGCATTCTCTAGTTCCCTTGCCGTACTTCGGACATAAGCTTCAGACATAGAAAAGTTCAGACAAGTTCCCCATAGTAACCTCTAGAGGACGCAGTGTCTCACTCCCTTCTCAGGAAACTATGGTTACATACATAACCCAAACCATTTAACTCCTTTTTATCATTTTTTGATCATTTTCAGTGCTCTTCAATGCAATGATAACATTAGTTAAACTATTTTCTGATGTTTTTACAGAAAGGTTGCATTGTTATAAAGTTTCATTAAAAAATAAGTATAAAATGTGATACTTTGTTTTTGAGACAGAAAGAATTGAGGGAGAGAAATTAGTAGAAGAGAGAGGACATTGAAATATAAAGAGAAAATTAGCAGGGATCCACACAGAAGGGAGGAGATCATAAGAGATCAATGCAAAAAGTAAACAATCAAAATGATGCCTTAACAAGAGTAGCCATAAAGTAAAAAAAAATAATAATAATTTACATATTAATATAATTTGAATATCAATCATAGTTAGCTGTGCCATACATGCAGTAGGGGGCTAAAAGAGTTTCAGTAACATACTGATTGACTAAGAAACTACATTTTGTTGATAAATTATAATTATTATTTTTTTATTTAAAAGAAAAAAAAAACGTTGATATTGTTTGTATCAACATTCAACTTTATTTATCCTAAGGCATGCTCAAAATTAAATAAAAATACTTCAATAACTACCATTTGTGTCCTTAAGTGTGACATATAATGTATGGTGTTACACAAAATAACCACAGATTTGTTATTATTTCAAAATATCTTAAAAAAAAACAGTTGAGTATTGCAATAGGGGAGATATAAATATCACTCAACTTGAAATGGTTTTAATTTTCAGCAGTTTTGAACAGATGACAGAAAAGTTTGTCTTGTTGTCAAAGTTTGTCTTGTAATTGTCCAATAAATCATGGGGGAAAAAATTATGTTAAGCACAATTTCATATTGAATAATAGCACAATATGAAAATAAGTATCTAACAATGAAGATAAATCTCTCTAAAGCCATTTATGTATTATTAAGAGTTGTTTTCCCCTTAATTTTTGCAATGTCAACATAGGACAAATTTATGTTACAGTTCAGTAAAAAAAAAAAAATACATAATTGACAAAATTAGTCATCCTTTTTATTTTCTCAAAGATCAGAATTCACACTACATAAATATATGCATTTCTTTTCCAAAAAATATTTTACCAAAAAAAAGCATTTTTTTACAGCCTATTAGTCAATTATCTGTTTACACTTTACACTCAGAACATGGCATATTTACACTTGGCAACATCAGCTGACTTCTCTATCTGGATAACCAATTGGATCGGTCTTTCCAATTGATTGCAAATAAATGCACAGACACTATTTAACTGAACAGAGATGACATCACTGAATTCAATGATGAACTGCCTTTAACTATCATTTTGCATTTTTGACACACTGTTTTCCTAATGAATGTTGTTCAGTTGCTTTGACGCAATCTATTTTTTTTAAAGCGCTATATAAATAAAGATGACTTGACTTGACTTGACTTTCCAGCATAATATTTGAAAAAGTCTGCAGAGAATGGCCTGGTACAAAGTTAATCTGAAGTGGTGGATTTTCTTTCAAAAAGCTTTTTACAAATCAAAGATTTGTAGGATTCTCACTAGTGCTCCACATGTGTGTTCTCCGTCTTTCTTGTGACAGTTCAGGAGAGAGGCGGCGGGGTTTTGTGTGACATTGACATGCGAATGCAGACACTATGGCTGGATTATGTGTTTACATTAGACTGAAATCTGATCACGATGCATCCTCGACTATCTCTGGAGCAGGACACGCTAACACACACAGGTCGCATGTAAATGGCAAGTGTAAATGCATTCTATGATATGGTATAAATCCTGACTGGAAATCCTCACTGGAAATCCTCACTAATACCATTTTTCTCTAAGAAGGAATATAATTGTGTGGATACCACCTTTTCTAGTATCTTGGACAGAAAAGGGAGATTCGAGATTGGTCTATAATTAACTAGTTCTTTGGGGTCAAGTTGTGGTTTTTTGATGAGAGGCTTAATAACAGCCAGTTTGAAGGTTTTGGGGACATATCCTAATGACAATGAGGAATTAATAATAGTCGGAAGAGGATCTATGACTTCTGGAAGCACCTATTTTAGGAACTTAGATGGAATAGGGTCTAACATACATGTTGTTAATTTAGATTATTTAAATTTAAACAATTCTTCCTCTCCTATAGTAGAGAATGAGTGGAATTGTTCCTCGTGTTATGTATAGCACACCATCTGATGCAATACTGTAGCTGAAGGCTGCATGGTTACAATTTTATCTCTAACAGTATCGATCTTGGAAGTAAAGTTGTTCATCATTAGTGAATCACAGTAGGAGGTGTAGCTGCTCTATTTAAAGATATCTATCAATGCAAGCAAGTGTCATTTGGTCAGTACTTATCTTTTGAATATCTAGGGATTGTGTCGAAAGGTGCTCCACGCATTCTGTTTATCATTATTTACAGGCCTCCAAAATACTCTCCCGCCTTTTTTGAAGAGTTCAGAAATGTTATCAATGATTTCCTCAGAGTTTGACTATTTTGCTATTGCATGGGATTTTAATATTCACATAGATGATGCAGAAAACAAAACAACGAAAGAAATGATAATGATAAAGAAATGATTTTGACCTGATTCAGCATGTGCATGGACCCACACACAGAGGTGGACACACTCTACAAACCGGATTCCAAAAAAGTTGGGACACTGTACAAATCGTGAGTAAAAAAGGAATGGAATAATTTCCAAATCTCATAAACTTATATTTTATTCACAATAGAATATAGATAACATATCAAATGTTGAAAGTGAGACATTTTGGAATGCATTGCCAAATATTGGCTCATTTTAGATTTCATGAGAGCTACACATTCCAAAAAAGTTGGGACAGGTGACAATAAGAGGCCGGAAAAGTTAAATGTACATATAAGGAACAGCTGGAGGACCAATTTGCAAAGAAACTGGAACAATCTCTGTGCATAAGGGTTAAGGGTCAAAACCATACTGGATGCCTGTGATTTCGGGCCCTTAGACGGCACTGCATCACATACAGGAATGCTACTGTAATGGAAATCACAACATGGGCTTAGGAATACTTCCAGAAAACATTGTCGGTGAACACAATCCACCGTGCCATTCGCCGCTGCCGGCTAAAACTCTATAAGTCAAAAAAGAAGCCATATCTAAACATGATCCAGAAGCACAGGTGTTTTCTCTGGGCCAAGGCTCATTTAAAATGGACTGTGACAACGTGGAAAACTGTTCTGTGGTCAGACGAATCAAAATTTGAAGTTCTTTTTGGAAAACTGGGACGCCATGTCATCCGGACTAAAGAGGACACAGACAACTTTTAACCAGGAAGATTCCAGCATACCGTCTGAGCTTGTCAGACCACCTGGGTCTCCGTGGATTACTCTCCCAGCCGAGAAGCGACAGAGGCGGCGCTGTGAGAGGAAGCAGAAGCGGGGATGCAGAGCCGGGATACGAGCTAGGCTAGGCAGAGACCCACACAAACCTCCACTGCCGAGCCTCTTTGTCACAAATGCAAGATCACTTACCAATAAAATTGAGGAGCTGGAACTCATTACATCTATGCAGAAAACCATCCAGGACTGCTGTGTCATGGTAATCACGGAGACCTGGCTCAAGCCAGCGATTCCAGCAGAGGCTATTCAACTAGCAGGCCGTGTAGTGCTCCGAGCTGACAGGACCACGGATTCCGGTAAGAACAGAGGAGGGGGGCTTTGTGTTTACACCAATGACAATTGGTGTACAAACGCTGTAATAACTGACACTTACTGCTCCCCGGACTTGGAGTATTTAACAGTAAAATGTCGCCCCTTTTACCTGCCGCGGGAATTCACGGTTGTTGTCATTAATGCTGTTTACGTACCTCCGGATGCCAACACTAAAACAGCTTTGGCTTATTTGCAAACTGCCATTAGGAAACAACAGCAGGCTTATCCAGAAGGAGCTTTTGTCATAGCAGGTGATTTTAACAGAGCCAATTTAAAAACTGTTCTCCCAAAATTTTACCAACATGTAAAGTGCCCCACAAGAGGAAAAAACATACTCGACCATGTTTATAGTAACGTCAAGCATGGCTATAAGGCAACACCTCTCCCCCACTTAGGACTGTCTGATCACATTTCACTGTTTTTGACTCCAGCATATAGACCAGTTATCAACCGGATCAAACCTACTGCTAAGATAATACAATTATGGCCGGAAGGAGCGTCTGAGCAGTTGCAGGACTGCTTTAGACGCACTGACTGGACTGTTTTTGTGGACAATAAAATCGACATCTATACATCCTCTGTGCTATTTTATATAAAATGCTGCATTGAAAATGTCACCACCACAAAACGGATCTGCACATTTCCTAATAACAAGCCTTGGATGACTAACAATGTAAAACGCCTGCTGCAGGCCCGTAATTCTGCTTTTCGGTCCGGTGACAGGCAGCTTTACAGTGCAGCCAGGACGAATTTGAGGAAGGGCATCAGGGATGCAAAGGCCGCTTATAAGCAGAGGATTGAGAACCACTTCTGCAACTCCGACCCCCGCCGGGCCTGGCAGGGGATCCGGCACATCACGGGGCAGACTAACACCACTTGCCTGTCCAATAGCAGTGTTTTAATGGCAGAACAGCTTAACCGGTTCTTCAGCCGCTTTGAGGTGAATAGTACTGAGACCATCAACGACTCTGTTCCAGACACAAACAGCCAGGTGCTCATTCTTCAACCTACTGAAGTGATACGCACTCTCCGTAAAATCAAGGCATGGAAAGCATCTGGACCAGACAGCATTCCAGGGCGTGCACTTAGAGACTGTGCAGTTGAGTTGGGTGAGGTACTCACAAACATCTTCAACTTGTCTCTATCGCAGTGCACTGTTCCAACCTGCCTGAAGACGTCTATAATAGTGCCAGTTCCAAAGCATGCTGCCATAACATCCCTCAATGACTATAGGCCTATTGCACTAACACCTATAATTATGAAATGCATGGAGAGGCTGGTTTTAAATCATATCAGGTCTGCTCTGCTACCCACCATGGACCCCCACCAGTATGCATACACGGCCAACAGGTCGACAGACGATGCCATCAACACTGCACTCCACACTGCACTGCGCCACCTGGAACATCAAGGGACGTATGCACGGCTTCTGTTCATAGACTACAGTTCTGCCTTTAATACCATCTTATCAAACAGACTATTTTACAAGATGACTGACTTAGGGATACAGCATAACATCTGCCTGTGGGTTAAAGACTTCCTAACAAAGAGGCCACAGTCAGTGAGGATGGGCTCACATCATTCCACAACTACGCTAATCAGTACGGGAGACCCACAAGGCTGTGTGCTTTTGGCATGTCCAAAAGCACATGGCAAGTCCATTTCTTTACTCCTTGTATACTCATGATTGTGTATCATCTAATGACAACAACATCATAATTAAATTTGCGGATGACACAACTGTGCTGGGGCTGATCACCAGAGGAGATGAGTATGCCTATAGAAAGGAGGTGCAGAGGCTGACGACGTGGTGCACGGAGAATAATCTTACCCTAAACGTCAAGAAAACAAAAGAACTCATCATTGACTTCAGGAAGAAACGAATTGCTCATACACCACTGCATATCAACGGGGAGATAGTGGAGAGAGTATCAAGGTTTAAATTTCTGGGTACACACATTTCTGAGGACCTTTCATGGACAACAAACATCAAAGCACTAGTCAAGACGGTGCAACAACGGATGTACTTTCTCAGAATGCTTAGGAAAATAAACCTGTCAGCGCGTCTCCTGGTGTCATTCTACCGATGTTCTATTGAAAGTGTCCTAACATATAATATGCTGGTGTGGTATGGAGGCAGCTCGGCTGGGGACAAAAAGGCCCTGCAGAGAGTTATAAAAACCGCACAGAACATCACAAACCAACAGCTACCTGCTTTGGATGATATTTTTAACTCCCGCTGCCTGCAGAAAACACGCAACATTGTGATGGACCCGAATCATCCAGCCCATCAGCTTTTTGAACTGTTGCCATCTGGGAAACGCTTTAGGTCAATCAAAACACGCACAACCAGATTCATGAACAGTTTTTATCCCAATGCCATCAGGATAATGAACCATGAACTGGAACTACAACCTCAAATTTTTACTATAAGACACTCTTGACATGCAGTCAATTAAGTGGAATAACATTAAGCACCTTACTTAATAATTGGCAATTTGCAATATGATTGTAACTACTCTTGCTGTGTACGTTGGAAAGTATAAAAATTTCACTGTACGCTGTACAATGACAATAAAGGAATCAATCAATCAATCAATCAATCAATCAATGTTGTATTCTGAATAAAATATTGAAATTGAAAACTTAAACAACACTTGCACTCTTTTTGCTACTGTTGAGAGACTGACAAACCCCCCAAGTCGGCTGCAATGTCAAAAAGATACTTGGAGGCCTGTATATGTCTATTTTTGAAGCAATTGATTGCAAAATTTTGGAAGAAATAGTGCAACACCTAGAATCGTCAACCTGCTATCTTGACACTTCCCACATCTTTTTTCGAAAGTGTACTGACACACTTCCAACATCTTTTTTCAAAAGTGTGCTAAACTGTTTAGAAACAGATCTCTTAAAAGTGGTGAATGCCTCACTTCTTTCTGGCACTTTTCCAGATTCCCTGAAAACTGCAGTTGTTAAGCCACTTCTAAAACAGAGCAATATTGATAACACCATTTTGAGCAATTATATACCCATTTCAAATCTTCCTTTTATAGGCAAAATTATAGAAAAGGTAGTTTTTAATCAGCTGAACAAATACTTAAACTCAAATAGATACCTGGACAATTTTCAATCTGGTTTCCGACTGCATCACAGTGCAGAGACAGTGCTCATTAAGATAACAAATGATATTCGCTTAAATTGTGACTCTGGCAAAATATCAGTGCTGGTATTACTAGATCTCAGTGCTGTGTTTACACTGTTAATCATAACATACTTCTAAAGAGACTGGAAAACTGGGCCGGGCTTTCTGGGATGGTACTCAAATGGTTCAGGTCATACTTAGAAGGGAGAGGCTATTATGTGAGTCTAGGAGAGCAGAAGTCTAAGTGGATGTCCATGACATGCGGAGTCCCACAGGGCTCAATTCTTGCACCACTCTTGTTTAGCATGTATATGCCCCCACTAAGTCAAATAATGAGAAAGAACCAAATTGCCTATCACAGCTATGCTGATGATACCCAGATTTACCTAGCCTTGTCTCCAAATGACTACAGCCCCATTGATTCCCTCTGCCAATGCATTGAAGAAATTAACAGTTGAATGTGCCAAAAGTCATTGCATTTGGAAACAAGGATGAAGTTTTCAAGGTGAATGCATATCTTGATTCTAGGGGTCAAACAACTAAAAATCAAGTCAGGAATCTTGGTGTGATTCTGGAGATGGACCTTAGTTTCAGTCGTCATGTCAAAGCAGTTACTAAATCAGCATACTATCATCTAAAAAACATTGCAAGACTTGGAGAAACGTGTTCATGCCTTTATCACCAGCAGGGTGGACTATTGTAATGGGCTTCCAGTTATATTTAGGATTGATTTTAAAGTACTTTTATGCATTAATAAATCGCTCAATGACCTAGTACCAAAATATATAGCAGATATGCTCACTGAATATAAACCTAACAGACCACTTATTAGGATCGAGTCAGTTAGAAATACCAAGGGTTCACACAAAACAAGGGGAGTCCGCCTTTAGTTACTATGCTGCCCGCAGTTGGAATCAGCTTCCAAAAGAGATCAGATGTACTAAAACATTAGCCACTTTTAAATCTAGACTCAGAACTCATCTGTTTAGCTGTGCATTTATTGAATGAACACCGTGCGATGTCTGAACTGATTGCACTGTATTTTATGTATTGCACTGTATTTTATGCAACCCGAAATGATTGCACTGTATTTTATATAAAATCATTATATATTTTTAACTGTCTTAAATTCTTTTTAACTAATTTTTTTAATCGTTTTCAAAGTTTTTAAATTCCTTGTTTTATTTATATGATTGTAATAATATAGAACTTCATAATCATCGGGAAGAAGGAAACCTGCGGACAATCAAACAACTCTTTAATAATAAAATAAACACAAAACACCACGACAGCCCCTCGCAGACGACTGTCACGCACAAACAAAAACCAAACACAACATAAAACCCAGGCCTGGTCCTCTCTCGTCCTTCACTGTCGTCGCACCTCTTTTGTATCCTTCCAATCTCCTCCGTGGCACTCTAGACCGGTGAGTGGAGCAGGTGTCGCTCTTTTTCAATCACTCCAGCGGCCTTGCTCCGTTCCCACGGCTCTCGGCCCCACCCCACTCGTCACAGTGATTTTTTTTTTCACGATTATTTTACTTTCTTTTTTTAAAGCACTTAGAATTACCATTTTGTTCGTACATGTGTATTATATAAATAAACTTGCCTTGCCTAGGTTAAATCCTTGCTACTATGTTGTTGTGAAATGTCAACACCTGTTGATGCTTTATTTTTTGTTCATTTTGCCGATGAATTGAATAAATACTTGGAGTTATGTTTGGTTTCCTTAAGCTTCCTTAAGTGTAAAGGAGGAACCATATCTAAAATGTTAGAAAAGAGAAAGTCCATAGTTTCTGTTACTGTACATCTTTATTGGATATGCTAAGGAATTGAGAAATCAGATTCTAAATAAGATATAAATTCAGATCATAAATTTAGATTATTTACAATGTGATGGTTATACCATACTTGTAACAAGGAATACAATTTACAATTTTAGATATATGGAGTTTACACAAGACTAGAAAATGATCTGAGATATCGTTGCTTTTCTCTAGAATTTCAACACCATTAACATCAATTCAATGTGAAAGTATTAAATCTAGAGGATGATTTCGACAATGAGTGGGTCCTGACATGTGATGTCTAACCCCAATAGAGTTCAAGGCAAGGCAAGGCAAGTTTATTTATGGCGCTTTTCCACTGCATGCTATGGCACGGTAAGGTTAACTTATGGGGAGGTTTTCACTGGTTATAGTACCTGGTACTTTTTTAGGACCACGGTTGAGGTTCCAAGTGAACCGTACCATTATCATAATGTGTAAACTCTGTTGATTATGGATTAGCCAGAGAGAATCGTCGCTACCTGCATCACTGAACTTGCGACACAAACACAAAAGAACTGCTAGATTTAAATCAGCACAGCCAGCCAAGGATCGAACGCAACTTTTTTGAACGAGCGCACGTTTTTTAAACAACCAAAATGTTTTGTTGTATGTTGTGGAAGTACAGATGTTCCTCTCGTTGATAGCAGAGCGCGAGATTGATGGGGCAATGCGGAATGAAAACGTTTTTATTAGGAGTCGTGGCAGTAGAGGCGGCGCAACTATGTGAATAATCCCACCTGTTCTAAAGCGATACTAAAACTGCAGTAGAAACGCAAACCGTGCCAAGCCGAGCCGTTCTGTAGATTTATTTATCAGTATCTTAGCCTATACTGGTGGCACAGATTTAGTTTTTTTCTTTTGGTAATCTGTTAATTTAAGATAAATTTATTTTTTCATTCTTATATATATTTAATCTGTTTTATAATTTTCTCTGTGCACAGAAGTGCTTGATTTAAGGATGTGTGAATCATCATCGTCTGTTGTTTGCTGCCATTTACGTATATAAAGCTAAAGCCCTGAAAATTAATATACAAAAAAACATTATATTCTAATCTTACTGGTTAATGAATGACTAATGCGTTTTGGTTGTCAGTCAGGAAAATGAACAAAATGCTATCACTATACAATTCTCTATCAAATTTATGCTGCACACAAGTTCAGCCTAACTCAAAAACTTGCATACACAAGCTGAGATCCGACATGCCATTTGATCATGTACATATTTATAAATTCAAAATTTTTCCGTAGAAACTGGACACCCATTTTTTATTTTACTTTTATTTTTTTTATTTTTTGTCGTATGTTTGTTTCGAAAATGAGACTCATTATGTTTCACACAGTTATATTTTGATTTCAATTAGGTAATGTTGTAGAGTAACGCTTTAAAAACGTTTTAAAAGTATTTCGAAATCATGCCTAAATAAATGAATATATATATATATATATATATATATATATATATATATATATATATATATATATATATTTTTTTTTTTTTTTTTTTAATAGTGTAATCAGTATCAGTAAAATATCAGTTTCAGTGCATCTGCAGGCTCATTTGAGAAGCTCATGCTCATGCATTGAGGTGCATGCTGGTTAGTCATTGTACTTAAATACCCTTGCGACAGCCAAGCGGTCACAGTTTTTAGATCCATGCTCTGCAGCTACTGTTTACTAGCTGCACAAACTAAAGCATGATGGGAAATGGCTCATTAACTAGCTTAACTATACACCTTAATGCCCATTAGTCTAGAACAATCATGATGCTTTGTTCTTGTCAAGAATGCATGTCTAAAATGCATTTCTATTTCAGTTGATCTGTTTTAATTATGTATGAATATTCCCTACAGCTCACTCTTCTCCTGGACTGCAGCCACCTACTATACTCTACAGTCTATATTCAAGGTGAAGTGTCTGGCATATCAAATGATCCAATTATGATTCTAAACATATAGGTTTATGATTATAGAGTGTGTGACTGTGTTGGTTGGGGTGCATAAAGATGAAACAGCTACAGGAAATCTCATAACTCTGACAACTTTATTGTCCATTTTAAGGAATAAGATGCATTTATTCCGTGATTGTACATACACATTACTCTGAATTTTGTGTTGTGCCAACACATTCTCACTCCCAACTTGTCACATATTGATGCCTGGACAAGGACCCCTTGGCGTCACTTTTTATTGCAAAGGGTGCCCCTTTAGCATATTTTTTCAACGTGCAGGGTCCTCCATTGCTTTAAATAAGAAACCCTTTCTGTCAATATGCCACACAAAAGGTACAAGGATTGTGTACATCATGATTAAATTATACATTGAAATATAATATTTTCTGTATTGCATATATGTTGGGGTTTGATTTTTCAATGTAAACAGCCACAACTTACGGTACAACTACCATCATAATTTATTAAAAAAGTATTAGTATTCCAAGTCTTCTGAGGCAAATGATTGATTTGAGAAGAATAGATGCAATTGCCTTCTCAGTGCACTATCCACCTTTTTCCTCAACGTGGAACTGAGCCTATGGGTGAGACTTCCGTTCCATTAGCCGCTATAGGTAAATAACGAGGACGAGGAGAATAACAACGTGCAGTAAACGGTAAAACTGTTTGCAGTACAAACCAGTGTGTTCTTAATTAATATAACAGATTCAAATAATATGATAGGACATTGTCAATATCAAGCAGCAAAACTAACTGTTTTGTACAGCTAAAAATAGCTGGATGCAAATGAGACCGGAAGCTTTACCTATCGAATTTACAAATGTACTGCGCAGACTCAAACTGAGCTTGATGACGTAGATGTCACGTGAGCAACCTGTCTGACAATTGTAAGTCTTCTAATCGCTGTGCCAAGAGAAATCTGAATCACCCACCGAATCTTGCAGACGTTATTGAATAATTTGTCCCGTTGCTTTTATGGACACTCTATGGTCTTCTCCCTTGACTTTATGCCTCCACGTCCCCCCGATTGCCTCATAGACAGTAAAAGATTGCCTGCGAGCTTCTCCTCCTGTCCATACGGTAATTTCTCTACTGTGCGACAGAGTGCTGCAGGTTATGATGCAATCGTTAGCCTATTTTTACAAAAACTGCTTCTACGGGGTAATGGGGCCTTTTTTAAATTTTCGTGTTTCTTTAGAAATAATGAACGGACAAATTGAGTCTTTAAAAGCCTCAGATGTAAAGTTATTCGCTGTCAAAGTGATGCCAAAATGAATGGGAGTCAATGGAATGCTAACAGCAGGTGGGGGTCCGCTAGCCAATGGCGGCGCCCCGGGGTGCTTCAATAAAATATGAAACCCTGCCCCCCTAGATAAAGCTCATCCTGTTTGCTGCAGTCTTCTTCTTCTTCTTTTTCTTCTATTTTATTTAACGGCGGTTGGCATCCAGCTTAATGGTGCATTACCGCCACCTTCTGTTCCGGAGTGTGGACCAGTCTGTAGGTTTACATCACAATATAATTCTATACTAACTTAGGGAGACAAAAAAAATAAAACATAAAAAAAACGTTAACCTTTTTCCATTATACCCTATAATATAGCCCAGTATCCCTTAAAAACCCAACAACTCTCTCACCTGTGCTCTAACATTCATATTTAATATTGTATTTAAAGTGAGATTCTTTAACCCTAATTCCTTCAGTTTATTATCCATTATCATCCTCTCCCTTTGATATTTCCTACAATATACGTAGTATTACATGCTCCACCGGTTCCTCTTCCTGGCACTCCTCACACAATCCCTGTCTTATGTTTCCCTATCATTTTTAATGTTTTATTTAGAGCACAGTGTCCCAGCCTAGGTCTTGTTAGTACAGTTTCCTCTTTCCTGTCTCCACTTCCTACTCTTCTTGATATGGTATAGGTGTCTCCCTTTCTCCTCATTATCCCACAATTCTTGCCACTTTTGGTTATTTTTTTCCCAGATTATTGATTTAATTTCTGCTTTACTGACTCTTATTTTCATTTCTACACTTCCCTTCTTTAAAGCGTTCTTTGCAACCTTGTCCACTTTTTCATTCCCTTCCACTCCTATATGTGCTGGGACTCATAAAAATGTAACTAGTCCTCCCTGATATGCTTTTCTTGTGATCCAGTAAAGGATTTAATACAGTATATCTTGTCGACTTTTGGAATGGAAAGACATTAAACTATCAAGAACTGAAGCTGAGTCTGTGCATATTATAATTTTGCATATTTTTGATTTTTCCACCCACCGTAATGTCAATATCAATGTCAATGTCACCTTTATTTATATAGCGCTTTAAACAAAATACATTGCGTCAAAGCAACTGAACAACATTCATTAGGAAAACAGTGTCAATAATGCAAAAATGATAGTTAAAGGCAGTTCATCATTGGATTCAGTTATGTCATCTCTGTTCAGTTAAATAGTGTCTGTGCATTTATTTGCAATCAAGTCAACGATATCGCTGTAGATGATCAATCTACAATTGTAGATCAATGCAATTACAATTGTAACCATCTCCACTGTATACACAGCTAAATTATTAGTTGTTCTTCTATTGATTTCAATTCCCCTCCCTGAAACCCCAACACCTATTCCTGTTATTCCTGTAAATCATTATGCCCCTGCAAATTAACCCAGTAATTTGCTATTAACTGTCTCCTCCTTATTTCCAGTGCCATTTTTGTCCTACCTCTGTATAGCTGATACAGGTAATGTTTTAGATGCCATTCTTCTAATAATGTAGCAAGTACATAGGGTGTTATGGGAAAAGTTTCCGATTCCGGTTTACCTAATTAATGCAGCCTAAAAATCCTTTAACTGATTTGGATATTAAAAGCATATTAGTATGTTATGTGTATGCCAGGTTAAAGAGATGGGTCTTTAATCTAGATTTAAACTGCAAGAATGTGTCTGCCTGATAATCTGTCTATTATCAAATTGCCTGAGTTTTGAGAACGTAGCAGACGTAGAGGATTATAATGTAAAAGAAGCTCATTCAAATACTGATTTGCTAAACCATTCAGGGCTTTATAAGTAATAAGCAATATTTTAAAATCTATACGATGTTTGATAGGGAGGCAGTGCAGTGTTGACAGGACCGGGCTAATATGGTCATACTTCCTGGTTCTAGTAAGAACTCTTGCTGCTGGATTTTGGACTAGCTGTAGTTTGTTTACTAAGCGTGCAGAACAACCACCCAATAAAGCATTACAATAATCTAAACTTGAGGTCATAAATGCATGGATTAACATTTCTGCATTTGACATTGAGAGCATAGGCCATAATTTAGATATATTTTTGAGATGGAAAAATGCAGTTTTACAAATGCTAGAAACGTGGCTTTCTAAGGAAAGATTGCGATCAAATAGCACACCTAGGTTCCTAACAGATGACGAAGAATTGACAGAGCAACCATCAAGTCTTAGACAGTGTTCCAGGTTATTACAAGCGGAGTTTTTAGGTCCTATAATTAACACCTCTGTTTTTTCAGAATTTAGCAGTAAGAAGTTACTCGTCATCCAGTTTTTTATATCGACTATGCATTCCATTAATTTTTCAAATTGGTGTGTTTGACTGGGTTGCGAAGAAATATAGAGCTGAGTATCATCAGCATAACAGTGAAAGCTAACACCATGTTTCCTGATGATATCTCCCAAGGGTAACATATAAAGCGTGAAGAGTAGCGGCCCTAGTACTGAGCCTTGAGGTACTCCATACTGCACTTGTGATCGATAGGATACATCTTCATTCACTGCTATGAACTGATGGCGGTCATATAAGTACGATTTAAACCATGCTAATGCACTTCCACTGATGCCAACAAAGTGTTCAAGTCTATGCAAAAGAATGTTGTGGTCAATTGTGTCAAACGCAGCACTAAGATCCAATAAAACTAATAGAGAGATACACCCACGATCAGATGATAAGAGCAGATCATTTGTAACTCTAAGGAGAGCAGTCTCAGTACTATGATACGGTCTAAATCCTGACTGGAAATCCTCACATATACCATTTTTCTCTAAGAAGGAATATAATTGTGAGGATACCACCTTTTCTAGTATCTTGGACAGAAAAGGGAGATTCGAGATTGGTCTATAATTAACTAGTTCTTTGGGGTCAAGTTGTGGTTTTTTGATGAGAGGCTTAATAACTGCCAGTTTGAAGGTTTTGGGGACATATCCTAATGACAATGAGGAATTAATAATAGAAGAGGATCTATGACTTCTGGAAGCACCTCTTTTAGGAGCTTAGATGGTATAGGGTATAACATACATGTTGTTGGTTTAGATGATTTAACAAGTTTATACAATTCTACCTCTCCTATGGTAGAGAATGAGTGGAACTGTTCCTCAGGGGGTCTATAGCAGACATGGGGACTTGTGACTTGGTGACTTGGACTCGAGTCGACTCGAGTCGCTATTTTTATGACTTGTGACTTGACTTGACAAAAAATAAAATACTTGAGACTTGACTCGGACTTGGAAGTTAAAGACTCGGGACTTGACTTGACTTGAGACAGGATGACTTGAATGACTTGAGTGTTAATCACATTATGTTTTCAGTTTGAATATAAAATATATAAATTATTTAAAAAAAAATAAAATTGATTACTCAGCTGGAGCGCAGGCTGAGAATCGCGTTGTCATGTCATGACATCATCAGTCATGCCCTCTCTACCTTACGCAGACCACGCCCACTTAGATCACATAAACATCTCAGCTTGAGGGGTACTGAGGGTCATCGCTTTTGTCGTGAATAATTCGCGCCTAAAAACGCGTGGAAATCGCTAGTCGCGCCGCTTTCTCATTGTTTCCAAAGCGCTCGGGCAGTTGCGCCCCTGAGGCGTCGCGACCGCGTTGCTTCCATTATGAGCGCGCATACCGGTGGCGCATACATGGTGGGATAGGCCACATCGTGCTCGGCTTGCAGACAAGACTCTCGAATCTTATATTTTGCAAGTGCAATACCTTGTAATAGAGGTAATGACTTACGGATGTACTCTAAGAGAGAGATTGTGTGTGTGTGTGTGTGTGTGTGTGAGAGAGAGAGAGAGAGAGAGAGTGAGAGAGAAACACACTCGTGCTTCACCTGATGAAGGAAACCCAAACTGAGTCTGACTCCAATCACAACCCCAACATTCAGAAACTAATTGACAAAAATCTGAAGTATAATTATGATGAAAAATGAAAAAAATGAATTTGAGCTCCAAACCAAACTCCAGTGTTATTCGGCCCTAAACAGAACCACAAAACTGGCAAATTACTTATCACTTAAGCAATTAAAAGAAAGACAAATCCTTTCAAAATATCGACTCAGTGATCATGACTTGGAAATAGAGATTGGTAGACATAAAAGATCCTGGCTACCGAGAGAAGAGAGACTGTGCAAACACTGTGAGCTGAATCAAACAGAGGATGAGAAACACTTCCTTCTTGTCTGTCCCAAATACAGCACTACAAGAGAAACATTCTTCTCACAGTTTGAAGCTTTGAATCGTTCATTCTTGTCTCTAAATGACTCGGAGAAACTACTCTATATACTTGGAGAGAATGAGACGGCAGTCACAATAGCTGCTAAATATTTATACACCATACACACCATACGAAAGGGATAATTTATTGTATTCAACTGTTTTATTTTATATTCTTAATTCTATATAATTACTATTATTAATATTAGAAATATTATCTGCTGCTGCTATTTTTATTGTATTTTATTGTAATCATATTTTATTCTGTATCTAAATGCTAAATTTGGCAATACTGTAACTCAAATGTCATGCCAATAAAGCAACTTGAACTTGAACTTGAGAGAGAGAGAGAGAGGAGAAATGTAAGAAAGTTTAATGTTGTATGTAAACTGTGTTTGAGGGGAAGTCGTGGCCTAATGGTTAGAGAGTCGGACTTGCAATCGAAGGGTTGTGAGTTCGAGTCTCGGGCCGGCAGGAATTGTAGGTGGGGGGAGTGCATGTACAGTTCTCTCTCCACCTTCAATACCACGACTTAGGTGCCCTTGAGCAAGGCATCGAACCCCCAACTGCTCCCTGGGCGCCAAAGCATATGGCTGCCCATTGCTCCGAGTGTGTGTTCACAGTGTGTGTGTGTGTTCACTGCTCTGTGTGTGTGCACTTCGGATGGGTTAAATGCAGAGCACGAATTCTGAGTATGGGTCACCATACCTGGCCGAATGTCATGTCACGTCACGTCACGTCGTTTGAGAGAGAGAGAGAGAGAGAGGGGGGGGGGTGTTCAGAGAGGAGTCTGTTGGATGTTTATCTGTTATTTGTTTTATGGACTCAATGTTGAAAATGTAAAACATTTCTGTTGGCAGAAGTGAAAAATAAATAATTTTATGAAGTTACAATTTTGTTTGATTCCATGATGTATTTTACTGAACATGAGTATTTACAATGCAAATCCAAATTCTTTTAATTTACTGTTACTTATATCTTGTCTTTTAACTTTATTAAGATCAGATTCTGCAGGTAAAATTACAATAATAATGTGACTTGACTTGGACTTGACTTGACTTACTACAGGACTTGACTTGACTTGACTTGACATAACTTGTGACTTGACTTGACTTGACTTGCCCAAGAAAAAAATACTTGGGACTTACTTGAGACTTGAAGGTTAAGACTTGAGACTTACTTGAGACTTGCACATGTGTGACTTGGTCCCATCTCTGGTCTATAGTGCACTGTCTGATGTGATACTGTAGCTGACGGCTGAATGGTTGCAATTTTATCTCTAATAGTATTGATTTTAGACGTAAAGTCATTACTGCTGTGGTGTTGGGAAATGTCAACACTACCTGTACATACATTTAATCTAGTACCTCTACCATCATTCAAACAAAATAAATTCCTATCCTCCATCAACTCTTCTATAATCCTTCCATTTGAGTCAGTGTGACAGCCCCACCCCCACCCCCACATTGTGCTGTGAGCATTAAAGTCTGCACTCCATACCACTTTATTATTGTCTTGTCCTTGTATTGTCAGCAAATTATTCAGATCTAGACTTTTATAGGGATTATAGTAATTTATTATGACCATTTCTCCCCCGATCCCATATTTCCACCACTGCATATTCCTCTTCATCTCCCAGACCCAGTTGTCTATATGGAATTCCCCGTTTGATAAATGTAGCACACCCCCCACCTTTCCCAAGAACTCTGTCTTTCCTTATGCCTAAAAACCCATATATTATAAAATCTAGGTTTGGTTTCAACCATGTTTTTTGAACACAAATTATGTCAGTGTTTAAATTCTTGACCATTTGCCAGTAAACTCCTGGCATTCCATTGTAATAGGATTACCATAATTAAAATTACCCAATCCATGGTAGATCCTGACTTGACTGAAAGGCAAGGTTTTCCCTCACCTCTTCCCACGTAAGTCAAATTAACCCAAGGTGATTCACTGCTGCTTTGACTACTAGCTGAAGTTTATAATTTTTAGACTTAACATCTGCAGTGCTATCAATAACACCTGCAATGAATGTAACCAAGTCTCTCTTATCCACATATACCCTGTCATTTGATCTTTTTTCCTGCCCCTGGTTCCTGACTGTCCCTTGGCTGTTAACATCTATTTTCTGTCCATTTACCATTCTTGCAGATTCAGCATAGGTAATCTTTCATTCTACTTTAGTTTTCTGGATTTCATTCTCCCGTTTCATAAACTCACAACCTCTGTAGGCCAAATTATAAGCTCCGCCACAATTACAGCACTTTGGCTGGACCCCTGCTGCACACTTTCCATATTCAGGATCCCCCCCACATCTTGCACATCTTCTCTGCTCTTTACATTTACCTGCTACATGACCAAACTTTTGACAGTTAAAAGATCTAAATGGTTTTGGAACATAGACTCTCACTGTTTAACTCAAAACCCCCAGGAACACTTTCTTTGGTATATTGTCTTCTTCGAATTCAATCAATGTAGTTTCACTTCCCTCTTTTATTCCTCCTCTTGTAGTCTTTAACCTTTGAGCTTTGATTACTTTTCATCCTCTAATATTCTTCTTGATTTCCTCCATTCCTACACTCACTGGTACTCAGAGGTGTCAAGTAACGAAGTATAAATACTTGGTTACATTACTTAAGTAGAAAATATGGGTATCTATACTTTACTTCAGTAATTATTTTTCAGCCGACTTTTTACTTCTACTCCTTACATTTTCACGCAAGTATCGGTACTTTCTACTCCTTACATTTTAAAAATAGCTTTGTTACTGCTATTTCATTTCGGCTTGTTGTTCATTCCGGCTTGTCATCATTCAAAAAAAGTAATAAAATAAAACTATCCAGATAAATCGCGCCATCTAGATGGAGTGAATTTGATTGTGGTTGGATGAGAAGTATAAACATATACCATTCGGACACCCTATTGGTTTGTATGCGATCCATCGCACCTGCACATGACACAAATCACATCACACTCCAGCAAGGACACAGCCAGTTTTGGGTTCGTTTATCAAAAAATATATTTCTTAAAAGTAGGGTTGGGTATGGAACTGGTATCCGATCACCTCAAGTCAGTTCCCTTAAATTTCACATGAAACGGGCGTCAGACCGGTCTCCTCCCCTTCTTTCAGTGCGCTCTTCAATCCGCAGACTGCGGCGGAGCAGCACAAGCGCACTTAAACACAAACAGAGGACAAAAGGTAAAAGGTGCTTATCGATAGATTGTTAGAATATCTGTATATATGCAGTTCTTTGTCATTAATACAGTTTACAAAATGTCACGAGGAAGCAGTCGGTTTCTCATCTACTGTAAAGTTTTCGCTGTTCACCGCTCATCACTAAACAGCTGTTTCCTACAGCGAAAATCTAGCCCTTAACACATATGAATGAACACATACTTTAATTACACTTATTTAAATATACTTAATTTAATCATACATAGTTTATACATACACTACTGTGCAAAAGTCTATAGTATTTTCACCCAAAAGAATGGCGTTTGGCCAGTTATTTATATATTTTGCTGTAGTGTGTCAGTATAAAATATCAGTTTACATTTCCAAACATTCATTTTGCCATTGTCAGACTGCTGGTGCATTCAAAATCGCACTAGATTATTATTAAAATTAATGGCAAACTGATATTTCCCTACTGACACACTACAGCAAAAGATATAAATAACTGGCTTAAAACCCTTTATTGGGGTGAAAATACTAATGTGCCTAAGACTTTTGCACAGTGCTGTATTTTAAAAACGACATTGTTGCTACTTTATAAAGAATGACCATACAGTAATTCACAGAACTGCTTAAAGACAGTGACAGACAGCACTCATCTTAACTAAATATCAGAGTGAGTGACAGAGATACAGTAGAAACATTATGTGTGGTTTTGTATTAAATAATTACCCAGATTGTGAAATACATTTATTAGCCTTAGATTAAGGGAAGCACCACTTGGGAAATGAGAGCATCCAAGGTGAAAGCTATGGATTTATTTTAAATATTTGTAATGTTCTTTAATGTTATCCATAGCTTTTTTTGTGGTTCTTTTTTTTTTAAGTATCGGTTCAGGCACCGGTACCGTTTTAAAAGTATCGAAAAGGCATTGGACCCTACTTAAAAGTTATTATTTCTCACAGGCTCATTTACCAAATGGGTGCTTTCTCTTCGTCCTCCGCAAATTAAGCTACTGTAGGTAGTTCGGTAGCCAGACGTTTTAATAAATTATCGTTTGCAATTGACGACACGATCGACAATGTTGTGATAAGTAGGCTATGCCAACTTTGTAACTCGTTACCCCCGCCACACTGGACATAGCAGACGTATGTACCGAATACAGGAAGCTGTCAATCAAGAAGTTATCAGAATTTTTTGTCATTTTTAGTTTTTGATTAATCACTTGGATTAATCATTCATTTTGACAGCACTATAATGTTTATTGTAAATAGACAACCATACAAGGGTAATTGTTACTAAGCCTGCACCAATGTTCTTGTCCATTGCCCTCACAGATTCCTGCAGCTAAGCTTGGATGTACATTTACATTCCATTAAAGGTTATTGATGATATGCCTCTGAAGTTTGACTTTTCCACCATAACAATACTTATAGGCAACTAGTCATCATTTCTCTAGTCCATTAATGTATTTGCATTGTACTAAAGTGCGTTCATTTTCAATGGGCATATATGCCGCTGAAACAGGTAAACTAGTGCATCCCAAATTTTTCAGCATGAACATTTTAATATAATATTATAGTCATTATTGCCTATGGCCTTTAGAAAAATGTGTTTGAGGAGGTGGGGTAGTGCAGATTAGGCCCCTGTGGCGCGGCCTAAGCTTTTGTTCTTAATGGCATTTTTTTCCTTACATTACTTTTACTATACTTGAAGTCGTTTTTTAAACCAGTACTTTTACACTTTTACTTGAGTAAAAAGCTTGAGTTGATACTTTAACTTCTACAAAACTCTTTTTAAACCCTAGTGTCACGGGCCGGTTCCTGATCCCCACTAAATGTACCACCTCGAGGAGTTTACCCAGAGACAGCACAGACGGACAACCAGGTTAGTATAAAAGTTCAATTTTATTAAGTTAAGACCCTAAATACTAAAACACAAGTTGAAGGAGTTCCCACTCCGTTTCTTCGGTTCAGCAGCAGTGGGGGCTTTTGGCACGATGGTCTCAACCCAACCAATAACCGAACGGGAAGCCACTCAATCCTTCCACAGGGCAGATAGCAGCACAGATAAAACTTCAAGATCTCCACTCCACAATTCCCTCCCAAGATATCGATGTAAGTAATGATTCCTCCTCGGGACAGCCAGCTGGACAACAGGTAATGTGACAGACTGTATTAAGGGACTTTCACACAACAGCGTATCTGCAGAGGATGACAACTGAATATGAAACATACAAAAGGTAAAATACCTCACCCAGCGGTTTCCTTTCCGAGTATGCCAGCAGATAGTGGGCCGTTCAAGGGTAAGATGGTTTCACTCAGCGGTCTCTCTTTGAAGCGGATGGCAGGTAAAGTGACAGTCTATATTGAGGAGCTTCCACACAGCAGCTTATCTCCGGAGTATAACAAAAGAATATGGAACAGACAATGGTAGGATACTTCACCCAGCGGTTTCTTATCCCAGATTGTGTCAGCAGGTAGTAAGACATGCAGTGTTAGGATGGTTTCGCTCAGCGACTCCTCTTCAAAGCGGACGGCGGATAGGTGACAGTCTATAATGAAGAGCTTCCACACAACAGCTTATCTCCAGACTATAGCAGCAGAATATGGACAGACAATGGTAAAATACGTCACCCAGCGATCTCTCTTCCAGAGTATGCCAGCAGATGGTAAGACATTCAGTGGTGAGATGGTTTCACTCAGCGGCTTCCCTTTGAAGTGGACGGCAGATAATATTACAGTCTATAATGTGGAGCTTTCACCAGAGTATGACAGCAGAATATAGAACAAACAATGGGAGAATACTTCACCCAGCGGTTTCCTTTCCAAGTGTGCCAGCAGATAGTGGAACGTTGGGTGGTGAGATGGTTTCACTCAACGGCTTCTCTTCACAGCGGACAGCAGATAATGTAACAGTCTATAATGAGGAGCTTCCACACAGCAGCTTGTCTCCAAAGTATAACAGCAGAATATGGAACAGACAATGATAGAATACTTCACACAACGGTTCCTTTTCCAGAATGTGCCAAGCAGATACCGGAACGTTCAGTGGCAAAAGAGCTGTACCCAGTGGCTTCCCTTCAACATGGGCCGCAATGGACCAGCGGCTTCTTCTCAGAGCGGGCAACGACAGACCAACAACTTCTCCTCCGAGAGGGCAGCGGCAGACTAGAGAACAACTTGTAACAAGAGACTTTTCACAGCAGCTTATCTTCAGGATATAACAGCAGAACTTAGAACAGACAATGACCAAATCGCCTCCCTCCACGACCTCTCTTCACAATACGACAACAGTTTATGGAACAGACAGTAGTACGAGATCTTCACACACAGCGGCTTCCCTCCAGAGCAGACAGCAGAATTATCCACCCACACTCGTGCATACAATTGATCACCTCAAAGAATCTCACATGTTCACTTCACACTAGGCACTGCAGTCCACAACAAACTCACAGCCAATACAGCCCTCACTCTCGGTCGCCGCCGGCAGCTTCTACCATCTACAGCTTAAATCTCCAACACTGTGAGGAATATTACGAAGAGATTTCAATCCAGGTCTTTCACTAATTTAGAAACGCTATCCACTGGCAATTATATCCACAAATATCAAAGACAAGAGGGCTTCACAGAAGAATATCCAAGAGGCACTTAATTGCTGTATAGATGATAAGGGTGTTCAGCCGCTTTCCAATCATCTTCCCGTTCACGCTGTGGATTCGTTCCTCCAATTCCCCAAAACGCTGCGACTAGAGTTCTACCTTCCCGCCGCGCTAGTCCTTCCTGCTCTGTCTTTCCCGCTTGGTCCTTTCCGCCTCTTCCTTCCGATCACAATGTCCCGTTTATATTCCCCTGTTCAGTCTGCGTCCCAATCGCTGTCAACTTCCCTCCCATTGCACAGCTGCAACTCATCCCTTCATTACATTGCGGCGTCTAGACAAAATCCATGGGAGGACACCGGAACCGGCCCGGTGTCACACTAAAACAGCCCCTACCTGGAAACATTTCCTGGGACAATAGTTCCTCCCTCCTGTCATCCCGTGACATCCTCCCCCACCATTCCCTAGACCGGGAGAACCGAAACCCGTTCTCCATACCTCTCAGGGGGTTGTCCTCGCGTCTAGGGGGCGAGACAGGGTCCACTCCTCTCACCTCCCTCTCCGGACTCCTTGGGACCACCGCCCACCCCACTAGGGGGTCTCGGGGGCGCCGGGCCGCAGGAACGTCTACCATGGGCTTTGGATAATTTGGGCAAGGGCGGAGTAAGTTCCGATGCAACACCTTTCAGGCCCAGACTTCCCTTCGGGCCAAACAGTGTATACCGGCTGGCGGGGTCTCTGTTGTTGCTCCACCACATATGGCTGGACCTCCCACCGATCACTAAGTTTCCCCTTCCCTTGACGCCGATTGTCCCACACCAGTACCCGCTCTCCAGGTAACAAAGGAGCCTCTTGAGCCGTTCAATCGTACAACCTCTTGTTCTTAACAGCTGCCTTACCGATCCGGTCCGTGACTCATTGGTAGGCCGCATGGAGCTGCTGGTGATGATGGTCCACCCAATCGGTAAGCCCCAAATCCATAGGCAGGCGCACATGTCTCCCGAACATCAGGTAAGTAGAGGCGTAGCCAGTAGTACTATGCACACTATTATTATATGCCTGTGTCAGGGCAGGAAGGTGATCTATCCAATGGCTTTGCTGGTCCATGTCCAGGGTTCCTAGTAGGCTCAACAATGTCTGATTAAACCATTCACACCCCCCGTTACCTTGAGGATAGTATGGAGTGGTGTGGGTCTTCTTACACAGTTGGCACAGTTCCTGCACAACCTTAGACTCAAAATTCGGCCCTTGATCAGAATGTAACATTTCTGGACATCCAAAGAGTTGAAACACCGTCCTCCACAGGGCATTCACAGTAGTGATCGCTGTTTGGTCCAGAGTTGGAATCGCCCAAGCATATTTTGTAAATAAATCGGTCACCACCAAGATATTCTGGTAACGATCAGTGGGCCGGCTCAACGTCAGATAATCCATAGCCACAATGTGTAAGGGGGCCTTAGGGCACAAGGAAACCAGAGGGGCCCGCACTTCTCTCCGGGCCTTGAAGATCATACAGCGAGGGCATCCCTGGATGAACATGTTCACTGACGCCTCCATCCCAGACCAGTAGAAGCACCTCCGCAACAGGGATAGCGCCCTCTCCTGCCCTTGGTGTCCCAACTTGACATGATAAGCTTGTAGCAGCGGCTGGATTTGACCTTCCGGGACTACCACCTGGAGCACAGCTTCATGGGTTACCGGATCCTGGACGGAGCGACAAACCACTCCATCCTTTAAGCAGAGCCACTCCCATTGTCCGAGAAGTTTCTACACTACCCGTGTCTGAGTCCGTCTTTCGGCCACTCCAAGAGGAACTTCCTGCTCCAGGCAAGCCGGTACCACCACCAAGTCACCATCCTCCTTTTGCCGCTCCTTCCATCACTGCGGATCCCAGCCCCAACTAACAGGAGCTTCCTCCGGGTGAAACCCAGGTGCCTCTACCACTCTTACCATCAATTCCTCCTCCTGCTCAGCCGGGCGTCTCAGCGGGGGGCCACCGTTATCAGACACTGGGAGTCTGGACAATATGTCAGCATTAGTATGCTCTCGGCCTGGTCGCTACTGTAGCTGGTAGTTGTAGTTTGCCAGCTGAGCTACCCACCGCTGCTCGACTGCCCCCAATTTGGCCGTATGTAAGTGTACCAACGGGTTGTTATCCGTGACCACAAGTACCTGGGCTCCCCACAGGTAATCTTTAAACTTCTCACACATCTGGGCCAACTGGGGCTGGGATCCGGGATCCACTTCATAGCCAGCAGCTCGATCTTAAAGGAACTGTAGTTGGAATCATTCCACTCCGCTGGATGGAGGCTCCTGCTCGCATATGCGATAACGCGTTCCCTTCCCTGTTGTCGTTGGGCCAATACTGCTCCCAGCCCGGTACTACTAGCATCTGTATAGAGGATAAACGGTTGGGTGAAATCTGCATAGGCCAGAACGGGGGCCTGTAATAGCTCCCGTTTAAGCCTTTGAAAGGCTGTTTCACAGGCGGAATCCCAAGTGACAGGGGGGAGACCCTCGGCCATGAGGGCGGCCCGAGCCTGCAAGAAGTTGGTTCAATGGTTTGGCAGTCTTAGAGAAATCCTTTATAAAATGCTGATAGGACCCCACAAAACCCAGAAAGGATCTTACTTGCCGCCACGTCTTGGGTGGTTCCCACCCCAGGACGACCGCCACCTTGTCCAGGTCCACAGAAACTCCAGCAGCGCTCACACAGTGGCCCAGGAATCTCACCTCCTTTCGGAACAATTGGCACTTGTCTGGTTGTAACTTCAGACCATATTTTTCCATCGCTCGGAAAGCCTGTTCCAGATGCCGCAAGTGTGAGGCAAAATCCGGGGAATAAACGATCACATCATCCAAATACACCAATGCGGAATCCATCAACTGACCACCCAGACACCGCCGCATCAACCGCTGGAATGTAGCCGGGGCGTTACAAAGTCTGAATGGCATCCGGTCCCATTCAAAGAGCCCAAAGGGGGTACCGAACTCAGTCTTCTCCCGGTCCCCCTCCTCCACCCGTACCTGCCAATACCCGCTGGCGAGATCTAAGGTGGAATACCATGCCACCTGTGTCAAACTGGTGAGAGAGTCTTCTATCCTCGGCAAGGGGAAAGCGTCTTTCTTGGTGACTTGATTCAGCTTTCGATAATCCACACAGAATCTTCAAGCCCCAGTCTTCTTCCGAACTAAGACAATCGGGGCGGCCCACGGGCTGCTACTCTCGCGGATAACCCCCTTCTCCAACATCCCTCGTAACAGGGTACGGATCTCAGAGTACAGAGTTGGTGGTACCCGACGGTATCGTTCCCGACTGGGCGCGGCATCGCCGGTATGGATCGGATGCCTCACAATATCCGTACACCCATAGTCCTCGTCATGAGTTGAGAATATGTGCTGCCACTTTGCCAAGAAGCCCTGGAGCTGTCGTGCCTGTTCCTCTTCCAGACCCTCTCCTCGCAATGACTCCCCCAGGAGATGGGCCGGCATCCCCTCTCCAATAGGGTCCTTCCGAGGATCCACTTGCCCAAGGGCCACCTCGACCACTGTGGAACTTACTTGACAAAAGTGTACTTCTCCGCCTTCCCTCACCTGATAAGGGCCCACCGAGGTAACTCGGACCAACCGCTGATGGCGATAGAGGGTAAGGGGGTTAGGGGTTCACATTCCGCACCCTCACAGAAACACAGCCTCCACGGGCCACTGCAAGTCCTCGAGCTACTTCCACTCTCTGACAGTCCCAATGAGGCTCCACCAGGACCCAATCCTCTGGTCCGTATGACCGAACTGGTAACCGGCCAAAAACAACAGCGTCGCTCCTTGCCGGGACAGAAAGGGCATATCGACAGGCCACCCGGCCAGTATCCTCCCGATCCCCCTGGGAGCCAGCCATCTGGATCTTACGACAATCTGCCACAATCCTCTCCCATTCTCTCCTTTCTGCCATTGGAGTGGTTCGAGCTGGTCTGACACGAAACACTTCTTCCCAACAATCTGTAAGAACATTCATGCCCAGAAGCGCTCGATGTACCCCCAGACAATGGTCTCGAACAACCACAACCCCTTTTTGTGGTACAGTAATTCCATGAATCTTAAAATCAGTTACCAAGTATCCAACATAGGGGATATCCAGGCCATTCGCCCCTCTCAGAGTGAGCCACGGGGCTTCCATTCCCTGCAGTTGACAGGCATCAGAGAGCTCTTGGGACAAGCTTTCGGAATACAAGGTAACTTGGGAGCCAGTATCCACCAGGCACCGGAACTCGACGCCATGTACTTGGACCTCCACAGTCGGGCAATGCCCCACCAAACCGTCTCTAGGAACAAACAACGAAGAAGGGTCCGTCGATGGGGTCCCGAACACTTGACCCACAGTGGCCGGTGACTCTAAAAACCCCCTTGCAAACGACGGCGCTGACCACACTGGCGGCTTATGTACCCTGGCTCTCCTAAGCTGTTACAAATTGGCCGTCCCTGTTCATCCCACTGAAACCTCGAACCAGTTGGCTTGGCAGGACGTCGTCCCAGCTCTCGACCTCCATCAGAATAGATACACACTGAGGGATCAACCGTCTCTGCATGATCCGATTCCAGGGCCAAGGCCTCTTGCCGCAGTCCTTCGAATGGCAGCCCAGGGTCCCGGCGAAGCTGTACACGTAAACTCTGCCGGATGGGCCCCTCACGGAGTCCCAGAAGGAAGTGATCTCGCAACAAGGTCTCTTCTTCCCCCAGGCCATGATCACGTTGCCCCTTCAACCTAGCAGACTGCTCTCGTAGTCGCAAGGCAGAGGCCCGCAGAGTCTGCCAGGGTCCTTGTTTACAATTAAAGAACTGAGCTCTCAGGACAGCCACCGGAGTGGCATCACCGTATTGCCCGGCCAGGAAATTGAAGATTGCTTGGGCGGTACCTCGGGTTGTTTCCGGTGCGGCTTGTACTTCCCTCTTGGCCTCGCCTTCAAGTGAATTCAGCACAAACTGGGTTTTCTGCGATGCACTCAACCCTGTAGTCCCGCCAGGTACTCCACCTGGGCCTTCCACTCTGCCAAACTCCACTCTGATCCTGGTCCTCCATACTCCTGGGCCCAAGGTGCGCCCACAAAAACAGGCATAACCGGAGGCCGGACTGCCGGCAAGTCTTCATCTGCCATCGTGGGTCTCTGGTCGCTCAACTCGAGGCGGAACCCTGCTGACTACACCAAGTTGTCACGGGCCAGTTCCTGATCCCCACTAAATGTACCACCTCGAGGAGTTTACCCAGAGACACCACAGACGGACAACCAGGTAAGTATAAAAGTTAAATTTTATTAAGTTAAGACACTAAACACTAAAACACAAGTTGAAGGAGTT
Source organism: Carassius carassius (assembly GCF_963082965.1). Classification (NCBI taxonomy): domain Eukaryota; kingdom Metazoa; phylum Chordata; class Actinopteri; order Cypriniformes; family Cyprinidae; genus Carassius; species Carassius carassius. Next base: position 25,323,484 of record NC_081798.1, read on the forward strand.
CCCACTCCGTTTCTTCGGTTCAGCAGCAGTGGGGGCTTTTGGCACGATGGTCTCAACCCAACCGATAACCGAACGGGAAGCCACTCAATCCTTCCACAGGGCAGATAGCAGCACAGATAAAACTTCAAGATCTCCTCTCCACAATTCCCTCCCAAGCTTTCGATGTAAGTAATGATTCCTCCTCAGGACAGCCAATGACTAATACCTGCACAACAGTGACAAACGAGCACACACCAGTTCCTGTCTAAACCAGCTGGACAACAGGTAATGTGACAGACTGTATTAAGGGACTTTCACACAACAGCGTATCTGCAGAGGATGACAACTGAATATGACACATACAAAAGGTCCTTCCGATCACAATGTCCCTTTTATATTCCCCTGTTCAGTCTGCGTCCCAATCGCTATCAACTTCCCTCCCATTGCACAGCTGCAACTCATCCCTTCATTACATCGCGGCGTCTAGACAAAATCCATGGGAGGAAACCCCGGAACCGGCCCGGTGTCACACCAAAACAGCCCCCACCCGGAAACATTTCCCGGGACAATATTTCCTCCCTCCTGTCATCCCGTGACACTAGTATCTATACTTCTACTTGAGTAATGAATTTCAATACTTTTGACATCACTGTTGGTACTCCTGTAATAATTCCTTTGCTTCCATCAACATTTGTCCCAATTTTTCCTGCACTTTCCACCTTTATTTTCCCTATTTCTTTAATTTTGAGAGATTTTTCAACTTGATTTTCATTTGCACATCTTATCAGTAGATTGCCATCATTTAGGACCTTTGCATATATTATTTCCCCTATTTTATTTGCCAGGGCTGTTGTCAAAGTAAATGGGTTGATTTTCTTCATATCACTTTGCGATTTCTCATTAAATCTTACTATGACTGTACACTTGTCAGGTCTTTCTCTTACAACTCCCTCTTTCTCGTCATCTTCATTCTCCGATTTCTCTTCAATATCACTTCTAACTCTTTTGCTGCCTTTTCCTTGATTGACATATATCAATCTCCCTACTTCCTCTTCATTCTCATCATTACAACTACCTACCTCTGATCCATTCACGGAACAGTCGTGCTCAACCGCCGCACAAGAGATATTTCCTCCACGACTTATTATTTACGTAAATTTAGGATTACTAACTTTCCGATCTCGCCCCGCTGACGCTGCCGCCATCTTTCCTACGCGTCCGCAACCCAACAAACCGTCTGCCATTTGCTGCAGTCTATGCACATGCGCATATTCAAAAAATGCTGCCAGGAGAAGCCTTAAAATCAGCCTTGTTTGTGAAATGCTATTAACTCTTGTGTGTCTCGTGAACAACTGTGTCATACTAAGGTATGTGAGTATCTTTTTGAATGGGATTTAAGCGCGTTAACGGAGTGGGATAATTTTCAGCGATTAAAACTGTTTTACTCTCTTCTTCGCACAAAGACATCGGATGACTTCAGAAGACTTGGAATGCAACATGATTTGTTTGTAATGCTTTTATACTGTTTGTGTATGGTCAGTTTTAGCAATAAACACCTGTGACTGCACTTATATTTGTCCGTTAAGTGTTATATATTGTTCAGAAGTGGTTAGGTTTAAGGTAGGGTTGGGGTTAGGTGCTCCAATTAAAGTATACATTTTTATTAAATTATTTCAATTTTTTTTTTACAAAAATGAATGAATGCAAACCATTAAATTAAAACAAACAACTAAAAACAACGTAGGACCTTGCACATCGAAAAGTGACACTAAAGGGGTACCTTGAGAGTCAAAAGCAGTAGCCCCTTACTGTGGAACACAAGATCCAGGGGGCTTGGTTGGAGCCACATCTAGAGGGTGGAAATTGGTAGGTTTAGGAATGGAGATGGGTGGGTTTAGGGATCAGGGGTGGAGATGGGTAAGTTTAAGTATGTGCAAGGTGGGAAGAGTTGGATCTGAATCCAACTTTGGCCCCTGGATCTTGTGTTCTGCAGTGAAGACCATCTCTCAAAAAGTGACGCCAAAAGGGGTCTGACCAAGCATCAAAATGTGACGAGTTGGGAGTGAGAATGTGTTGGTTGTGCATTGCATTTACATTTATTAATTTAGGAGATGCTTTTAATCATGGTGACTTACACATATCCCATAACCTATAATGTAATGATTGTACAAATTATAAACTGCATCAGGAGCAAACAGTTTGTCTTAAACACTCAAAGTACACAGTGGCAGGTACACAGCCAGAGCTAGATTTTTAGTACGTGATTTTTATTGTTCTAGGGTGGATAAGTGCTTGTGGAAGAGGTTTGTCTTCTGCTGCTTCTTGAAAGTTCTGATGGTGGTATCAGATCAGGTAAAATTTAGTTCATTCTACCAGAGGGAAACAGTGAGGGTGAAGGTTTTGGAAAGTCACTTTGTAGCTAGTTGTAAAGGAACATCTAGGAACAAACTTCCATTTTGCATGTAATAAGACATATTACTTATAGGAATAAATTGTAATGCTCACCCTTATAGGAAGATGTTACAATGATTAAAAGGGGTCAGATTATACTGTATGAGGTAAAAGAAGTGTTTTTAAAAAGATAAGACAAACAACAAAAGTAGAATGAATAAATAGTGTATTTACATAATGCACAAGGAACTTAAAACAACACAATAAAACTAGAATAACTTAGGTTGTTAAAAGCAGATTGTCCAGTTGAATCATACCTTAAAATAGTCCTTAAGAATCCTACTGTGTTGGTAAAAAAGTCAAAAAAAATTCCAAGGTGAAACATGTCCAACAGTGTATATACAATCCAAAGAAAGTGATAATACAAGATGAGTGAGATACTGGAATGGTAAATCCATAAAAAACTCCACAATCCAGTGTGTTCAGTGTTTGGTCAATGACCTTGTTTGTTTTTCATGCTGCTTACTTTATACTGGTCTACATCCTGATTTTTGTAACTGTATGTGACTAATCATATGACAGGCAGACCCATGAACATTTAAAGGCATCCACACATTAAATAATTAAGAGGATTAAAAGGGCTAAGACAACATGTAAAACAATTAAAACTCATGGTTATATATATATATATAAAACCATCTTAATATATATTGAGTGGTAAAAACATGTCTTTGCATGACATTGTCACAAAATTATTGCATTTTATATATCATAATGATACATTTGTTACTGAAAAACTAAGTGAATTGAGCCTTTTTATAATATCAAATAACAGGGAGGATATAGCCTACTTCATGTCAAACCTTAAATTAGAACAAAGGCGTTCTGTTCTGTCTATTTATACCAGATAGTGGTCTGTAGAAAACAGACATTGCTACTATAGCAGATAACATCAAATATAAAATACACTAAGCTTTATTGAAATATTCACTTTAGACAAAGTCCATTAAGTACACTTTTGCAACCTACAGGCAGTGTTCTCTGAATTAAAACATTGAAAAGTCATGGACATGCCTTAGTCATGTGTGAACAGTGCTTTCTGATAATATCCCATCTTTTATTATTAACTGTTGCTAAAATGTGTTTTACTCCTGATGGACCGGCACTCCTCACTCCAACTCTGCTCCCCACTCTAAAATAGCATTTCATTTAACACGAAGCATTGAGGGCCACAGAAGTTCAAAATAACATTCACAAAAATAGCAGAGAGTTCAACAAACGTTAATCGTCTGTCTCAGTGCGGGAAAACAGAAATGCAACTGTTGTTTTTATCCTACAACATAACTGCAAATCAATCCATATTCATATCACTAGTAAACTAATTCTGAAACGCCTTACCATGTGCTTTTCAGTTCAGAAACTTGTATCTCTCTTTTCAGAAACGGGTTTATAATTTGTGAGATTTTGACTGACAGTTGCATGAGGCCAGAGAGGAAGAGAGGTCACGTGACTCATGGAAACAGCTGTGGGCGCATGTCACATGCATGACAGGCTGGGCTGTGATTACAGCACCAAAGCATCTTTACATTCTCTTCATCATTTAATGTTCTAATTACAGCTCCATCAAAGCCATTGCCTCTTCACGTTTTGTTAAGATTATCAGTAGGTTATGACTGAAAATAGTCAACCCTAATATTATGATTTTGTAAAGTAAATAGATTATTTTGAAAAATGGATGTTTGTAGAAATACCATGAACTTACAAACACACTGCGGTGTCAGGACCTTGAACACAAGGCTAGTAATGACATGAGCTGGTAAGTAATCAACCCTGTCAGGCTATATCACTACAAACTAACTATACAATTTTGGCTGAGATGCCACAATGCAATTGGATAACAGTTCAGGACATCATGTGTCTGAAAGCATGTTTGAAAGGTTGCAAAATCTACAAATCACCATTTCAAATAGGAAGTTTTGTGGAGTGACCGAACACTGATCTGCAGATGCAGGTCCCCGTATTGTTCAGAGTTTAGTCGTATCTAGTGATCCTGATCAATGTTCTACGGATCGCTGAGTGATGATGTCAGCTGAGGGGGGTGTGGGTGGTCTATTCACGGCTCTGTGTGTGTGTGTGTGTGTGTGTGTGAGGAGGGGTGGCCGTGCACTTGTGCAGTCTTTCTTTGGCAGTCTTACTCCTGCCTGGAGCCCAGCTCAGACTGGCAGCAGCAAACTGACACTGATCATCCTTTTAGTGTCTTGTGTTCATGATCAGCAGTTACTCCAGGACTGTGGTGTTTATCAGAGCTGCTGAACTTTGTCATGTCTCTGCGGTGCACACAGCGGAGGTGCACGGTTGGACTCTGCTGCCTCCTGCTCACTCTCTGCTCCTGGATCTCAGCGTTTAACCTGGACACAACAACAATGCTCATCAAGGAGGGTGAGGAGGGAAGTTTCTTCGGCTTCTCTTTGGCTTTACACCAGCAGCTCACACCTGAACCTCACAGCTGGTGAGTCTATCAACTGGATTATTACTCGGTTTGTGTCGAAGGCAAAAGAGCTCATTGTCAAGAATGATTGTGACCTGAAACATGATCTTATAGCAACACTCTTCATTGGTGTCAATACTTAAATAACACTAGGAATCGTATTTTTCTCTTTGAGATTTTGGGTATTGTGATAAGTCAGTTTGTTAATGTGTGTTCGTGGGAGATAAAGCATTAGATATGTCTCATGCTGAATCCCTTTGTGATCAGAGACAGGTCTGTTCATGCTCAGAATGATGTTCAGTCAGTGACACAGCAGATATTGTCGTGCACAGAGACTGTTAAAGCTGGACGCTTGCGGTCTGTCAGACATACAATGAGTGTGTGAGATGAGTTACAGTCAGAAGCATTACGCTGTGCTGAGCTCACTGCTTATTATCAGCTATTATTAGTGGCCAGCATCACTGTTACTATTGCTCATATAAGGGTGATAATGTATGAATCCCCTAGCACTAAGCATTATTTATTTGAGTATTTGATTCCACAAATCATGTGTTCTTGCGGAGGGGTTTGTTGCTTTTCTAAGTGATCAGGTGCATAGTTTCACCTACTAGACTAGAAAAGGGTGAAAAAGACATCAAGACTAGAATCTAATAGAGACGTATATATTGTGATCATGTTTTAACTAATTGTGCTTTATAATGTGTGTTCACTTCCTTTAAAGAACCTTGGTAAAATTAATACATACATATTAATGTATTATATATTAAACAAGCCTTTTGTGCGTTGCATGAAATCAGCAGTTACATCATGTTTTACACCTTAGAACCAATGCAAACACCAAAACACCATCACACCATAAACTATAATGCTAGTGTGACTGCCAATGAACATACATGAATGTTCAATGATTTGAATGTAAAATAGCAAAGCATTTTTCCACAGCTTGAATACCCATATAGTGCCATAATACATACAGTATGTCACGATGGTTGACTAGCAAACCATTGATCATCTAGTCACCTAATGAGGGCCACGAGTGGTGCTGACAGTACCCGTTATACAGTGTGTCTCTAAATTCACTACTATATTCATCAATGCAGCACTTCTGTAAGAAATCCATCTCTGATTTCAGTGTACACATGTACACTGTTGTGTCTTTAAGATGTCAAGTTAGAGATGTTTAGAAAAAGTGTTTTCAGACACCTGTGATCTGATCTGATCTGTCCAGCAGGAGCACATCCAGTGTCACGTCTGATGACGCATGATGTAAATAACACCTCAGTTGAGTTTCTGTGGAACCATACCATTACCACAAAACGTGACGTGTAAACTCTGCTGATCACTAATTGACTGGAGAATATCATCACTGAACTTGAAGAAGAAACACAGCAGAACCAGCAAATGATTGAACACAACTGTTGAACGAACGAGCGCACCTATTTTAACAACTAAATATGGCTGAAACGTTTTTTAGGAGTAAATGTGAATAATCTCACCCACTCTTAAACGATACTAAACTGCAGTGGAAACGCAGACAGTGCCGTGCCGAGGAAAAGTGCCATTAGTATGGTGGTCCCTGAGCCAGTCTGATTATATAGTAAGGTGACCAGACGTGTCACTTCCTGGGGACACGTTCTGCACAGGATTTCTTAATTAAATAAAATAACCAGGTGTTGGTTGTATCCGTGTCCCTGGGAAGTGGCACGTCTTGTCTCTTTATTACACGGGGCTTTGTCATTCACCACTGACTCATCTCTTCTGTAAATGTGATATCTCTGTCTATGAAGTTTAACTTTTTCCCCTCTCTCTTATGTAAAAGTATCACTCTCTTCTCTATTCATAGTGTCCATCAGACCTGTATGTTTACTAGCGTCCTACACTCATACTGCAGTCTGTCTGTCTCCAGCGTCTAAAAGGAGCTTGTGTGTGTTCATGAGCTATACGGTTACAAGACACTTTTTTAGCAAGAAGCTGTTAAAAGATGTCACATTAAAAGTTTAATGTCTGACGCTTTAAGTGGGTTGAGTTTAGGCCTGAATCAAACAGAAAGGATTCCTTCAAAATCTGACACAGGTTTCAGTCAGTGGCTAATCTTTCTGTTCTCATGGTTAACTGGCTCCCAAAAGTTACTACTTATGCATTACCATTTAAATGTCTGTTTGTTTGTTTGTTTGTTTTGTCTTTGGTTTTATTTGTATTGTTCAGGTTGTTTAATTTCAATATATTGTTCATTGATCCTCGAAGGGGAGCTTCAGAAGTACAGCCAGACATAAACCCAATCTCCATGACACATTGACTTCTGGTGCTTTTCTCCCTCTTTATAAACGTTTTTTAAAAGGTTTAGAGTTTCATGTGATTCGATCCAGGGAATTCCCGAATATATGACTGTTGAACATTGACTACTAACCGCATTAAGTAAGTGTACATGTCGCAAAAAAATGTTTGATGTTTATATCTCTTTGAGATCATCATTTCTAATGCCTCTGGTATGCCACTGATCCTTCTCTGACACACACACACACACACACACACACACACTGGTTTCCATGTTTTATAGGTTCATTCCATAGGCATAATGGATTTTCTATTATCCAAACTGTATTTTCTATCCACTTACACTAACCCTGCACATAAAACTTGCACCTCACACAAAACTACAGCCATTTTTAGATAGTCAGGAAACTTCATTCTGTTTGACTTATAAGCTGTTTTCCTCATTTCCCTATAAGGACAATGATTTTGGATACTGCCATTTTTGTTCGGACATTTTTGTGTGCCCATATCATATCTGAACTACACGCACACACACACACACACACACTAACACACACAGTGACATCAGATCTTCCTTGTCTCAGTGTACAGGCAGTAAATGCACTTTTGGACACAAATGATTGGCCTTGTATAAGGAAGTCACATGGTGTCGTCTGGCCTGCTGTTACTGTGTTTGCACTCTATTTATACTCAACTCAACAGAACTGCTGCCTGTTATAAACTAAAAGAGAATTGACCCGACCTCACAGCCTTCTCCAATATAGGACAGACACATTAACTCATTATGGTCTGTTGACTACGTATTTATTTAGATTTTAGCTAAATTTGTTTTTAAGAAATACTGACACTGCCTTGAATACCTTCTCTATTTTTACAAATAAAATTAACAAACAAACAAATTCATGGGACAGGTTCTCATACGATGACTCAAGCTGGAAATCACATATCACATCAGTTCCATACACACACACACACACACATAAATATACAGTGGTGGCCAAAATGATTAGAACACTAGTATTTTCAGCAACTAAAAATGGTTTTAATTCAGTTATTTCTATCTTTTGTTGTAGAGTGTCACTAGGAAATATAAGATTACATTTCCAAACATTCATTTTGTCATTAATTGTAATAATCCAGGGAGATTTTTGTTTGCACAAGGAGTCTGACAGCAGCCAGTGCTGCACACAGAGATCTGATCTCATCATCATCAGTCTGTCTGGAGTGACATGAAGAAACAGAACCAATTGAGACAGACTCAATCCAGAAGAACTGTGGCAATGTGGCAAGATGCTTTAAGAAACCTGTCAAAAACCTGTTAAAATTCCATTTGACTTAATCTGGGCAGAGAGTATATGCCTATTCACTTCAGAATTCTTCTAACTTCTTCTGTCCTCTGTCACATCATCAATAAACCCCACTAACACCAGTTTCTTCACATCATTCTGGTACAGGTAGATCTTAATGTAATTTATAGATGTTTTTTGTTCTTAAAGTCTATTCTGGCCATGTTTGCACCTAGTAGTGACCCTGTGTATTTGCTCTGGTAAAGTCTTCTCTTGATTGTAGACTTTGACAGAGACACGTCTGCCTCCTGGACAGTGTTCTTCTCGTGGCTGGATGTTATGAAAGGGTTTTTCTTTACCATGGAGAGGATCCACCGGTCATCCAGCACTGTTGTCCTCCGTGGACGTCCTTTGACTGCATGATGTGCTTCACAGCAACAGCTTCCAAACACAAAGGACACACAGACTTTTTACCTGCTTAATTGATGTAGAAATAACAAAAGAATAGCCCACACCTGTCAAACGTAGCTGGGGTTTGGAAGGCCCAGGTGCAGGTTGTGGTTTAATGGTTTAATTTGTATGTTTGGTCTATTTATTTATTTAGGCTATTTACCAATATTTTTTTTTTTTTTTTTTTTAAATCTGTAGGTATCCAGGTACAGAAACCAAATAATCAATGTAAAATAGAACTGCATAGTCTTCATTGTAAAAATGTAATACAATTAAACCAAAAGGTATTCAGACACCTTCAACATTTGACATTATCACAGTTTATTCACTATAGTTTATAAAATGGTAATAAAATATGACAAGAACTCAGAGTTAAACTTTGTCGTCACAAATTCATCTTGATAATTTACATTTACATTACATTTAAATTTAGTTATTTAGCAGACACTTTTATCCAAAGCGACTTACAGATGAGGACAGTGGAAGCAATCAAAAACAACAAAAAGAGCAATGATATATAAGAGCTAAAACAAGTCTCAGTTAGGTTAACACAGTACACGTAGCATGGGATTTAAAATAAAATAATAAATAAAAAGAAAACAGATAGAATAAAAAAAAGAATAGAGCAAGCTAGTGTTAGAGGTCTTTACACAAACACACACACATACAATTGCATAATAAATGAAAAGAAAATAGAATACAAAAAGATTAGAAAGGTAGTTAGATTTGTTTTTGTTTTTTTTTTTAAGAATAGAATTAGAATAGTGAGTGTTAAAGTTAGAGCAAACTGATAAACAGAGGTGTGATGTGCATTATTTTTGGCTCATTAAAAATTAATCTTGCTGCCGCGTTCTGAATTAATTGTAAAGGTTTGATAGAATTGGCTGGAAGACCTGCCAAGAGGGCATTGCAATAGTCCAGCCTGGACAGAACAAGAGCTTGAACCTAACAAGAACAAGAACCTAATGATGCCATGTAGCAGACAAGAGAAGTGGTCCAAGAACTGAGCCCTGAGGCACCCCAGTAGTTAGATGTTGTGACTTGGACACCTCACCTCTCCAAGATACTTTGAAGGACCTATCTGATAGGTAAGACTCAAACCATTGAAGTGTGGTTCCTGAGATGCCTTTTGCCTGTAGGATCTGGTGGTTAACCATGTCAAAAGTAGCGGACAGATCAAGCAGGATAAGTACTGAAGATTTGGATTCTGCTCTTGCCAATCTTAGAGCTTCAATAACTGAGAGCAAGGCAGTCTCAGTTGAATGTCCACTTCTGAAGCCAGATTGGTTGCTGTCAAGGAGGTTGTTGTGTGTGAGAAATGTAGATACTTGGTTGAACACAGCTCGTTCAAGTGTTTTTGCAATGAAAGGAAGAAGGGAAACTGGTCTGTAGTTCTCTAAAAGAGATGGGTTGAGTGTGGGTTTCTTAAGTAGTGGAGTTAATCCAGGCTGTCTAAATGATGAGGGAAAAACACCAGTGTGGAGGGATGTGTTGTTGATGTGAGTGAGTGCAGGTACAACTGCAGGAGAAATGGCTTGAAGGAGATGAGATGGAATAGGATCAAGCGGGCAAAAGTAGTAGGGTGATTAGAAAGGATGAGTTTTGAGACTTCTGCCTCAGAGAGTGAAGAGAAGGATGTAAATGAGTGTAAGTTTGCTGGTGATATGAGCTTGACTGATTGTGATGTGGAAAACTGTGCACTAATGTGTTTAATTTTATTAATGAAAAACGTAGCAAAGTCGTCAGCTATTAGAGATGAAGCAGTAGGTGGAGGAGGAGGAAAAAGAAGTGAGGAAAATGTTTTAAAAAGCATGTGAGAGTTAGACGAATTGTTAATTTTGTTATGATAGTATGTCATTTTAGCAGTGGAGACATTAGCAGAGAAGGAAGATAGGAGTGACTGATAACATTAAGGTCAGTAGTATTTTTGGATTTGCGCCACACCCTTTCAGCAGCTCTAAGCTTAGAACGGTGTTCGCATAGAACATCAGATAACCAAGGGTCAGAAGGGGTGTTACGGGCTGGCCTGGAAGATAAGGGACAAACCGTGTCTAAACAAGATGTAAGAGTGGAGCAGAAAGTATCAGTAGCACTGTTAGCATCCAAAGATGCAAACAGTTTAGGGGAAGGAAGTGAGCCGGGAGGGTGAAAGTGTGCGTAGGTTACGTCGAAAGATGACATGTGGAGGGGTAAGTGAAGTGTCAGGGACCATGTTGAGGTTAAGAGTGAGGAGGAAGTGATCCGACGTGTGCAGTGGAGTAACCAGTTCATGATCAGTAGAGCAGTGTCGTGTATAAATAAGGTCCAGTTGGTTGCCTGATTTGTGAGTAGCAGTAGTTGACACTCAGTTGAGATCAAAAGAGGCAAGCAGAGAGTGGAAATAAGCAGACAGAGGTTTATCTAGGTGCATGTTGAAATCTCCAAGCATAACTAGGGGAGTACCATCCTCAGGAAAGGTTGAGAGCAACACATCTAATTCATCCAAAAAGTTACCCAGTGGTCCTGGGGGTCGATAGACAACTACAAAATGTATTTTAAGAGGGTAGTTAACAGTAACAGAATGAGATTGTAAGGAGCTGTTGATACCCAAAGATGGTAAAGGATTAAATTTCCAATCATTAGAGATGAGTAGACCAGTACTCCACCTCTTCCAGTCGAACGGGGGGAGTGGGAAAATGAGAAATTATTGGAGAGTGCTGCAGGTGTAATGATAATGTTAGATAACTTTGAAAGAAAGGTATGTAGTGGATTATGATCAACCAAAAATTCAGACAACTGTTGGTATGACAATATTTACACAACTATCAATACTCTGTTGAACAATTACCTAGCAATGCTTAACTTTGTTCAGTCTGTGGTGTGAAAGGATGCATTAGAAGTTAGAGAAGAAACACTTTAGCAAAACATGGTCAGGTCAAAGTGTCAGAATAATTTTTGGTCCCAAATTTTTTAGCAGTTTTACTGGTAGTCCACTGTATGAAGAATTTTGGTGTATTATATGTCACAGTTTACTTTATTTTGCTATACTCACTAACATAAATTAACTATAGTACCCTGCACCCACTATTAAACAATATATATAAAAATTTGTATCTGGGGACTGAATAATTTTAGGTTTGACTGTTGATTAATTCTTGTTAAAACTAATAAGTAATTCAGTCAAGAGCAGTGAGTGACTTTAATTTTCTTGGATTAATATTAAGGACACCGACAGCAGCAAGTAAATTAGACACGGTCAATTTAAGGGACAATGCATCCAATTAATGATACATATCCGATTTTATTCTCCACTGTTTAATTTAACTTTAGACATAACCAACAGTTTTTTTGAGAATACTCTCCAAGATGGGTATTTTGACATAATTTTGTATGTATTTGTTGGTAAAAGAGCAAAAAGAGGCAAATTCTGTGTTCAAGCACTTTGAGACGTGTCTCTCTGCATGCACTCTGTGTGCACAGGACACAGCACTCGGGTGCTGAATTGGGCTCTTTCACATCTTTTTTTGTTTGCATGATTCAATTGTAATTTGTATTTGTTCATTCAGGTGCAGGGGGACGCAAAGGAGGATGTTGCTGTCTTTCTGCGTTTGCACCACACATGGTGTGCTGGTGCACAGTTGAGTTTTTCCACGTCTTGTGTTTAAATGCTTTAAACTGATTTGAATGTTTAAATTGGCAATTTGGCATGGCTTAAAACCCGTGCAAATGATAAGCTTGCCTGTCAAGTGTCCTGAGCGTCTTTTTAGGCTGGTCTCAGCCAGTCGTTGAGATCACCGGGGGGCCCTTATAATCACCCCACTAGCGACGGTCCTGCACCTGTCCATGAAACAGCTTTTGAGTTAAATTTCCATTTACTTATTGTCCCTTGAAAAAGGGAGGAGGTACATATTAAAGAGCTTTTTGATGAGAATACCATCAAATTAAAGCTCAGAGTGTGCACTTATTCCCATATTCATTATATAATTTTCTTATATGGGCTCCTTATATCATTTGGTTCTTTGTTGTCCTTTTAGAGTTTCTAAGTGTCCTTTTTTGGAAAGACATCAAAATTTTCTCTTGAAAAAAGCTTGCAGAAAATATAGATTTTTGAGAATAAACCTTCAATCTTTTGGTTTACTTTGCTGGATTTAGCAAATGATGACAAAATAGACATTTGAAACAAGATAAATGGTCTTTGCTTAATTTCATGAAGTGTGCGATTAATCACGATTAATCACAGAAAAAGGATGTGATTAATTAGATTAAAAGTTTTAATCCATCGAAAGCCCTAATATATATACATACATACATATATATATATATATATATATATATATATATATATATATATATGCAGAATTAATATGATTTCGGGTTTGAGTCATTTTGCTTTTCCAGTTGGAAAAAAGTTGTGTGTCTGTGTAATAGGATGAGCTCACTGTACTATATTGTCGACCATTGAGTTATTTCTGTTGTGTTGGACCTGAAAAGTGTGTGTGTGTGTGTGTGTGTGTGTGTGTGTGTGCGTGTGTGTGTGTGTGTGTGTGTGTGTGTGTGTAATTTACAATCAAATACACAAAGAATGCAAAATGTGGAGCAGTAAATGTACAGCTGAAAGAAATACTGAAATAGAGCAGGAGGGGGGATCGGCTCATTGTCCTCCATTTAGATGCCATTCACATAGAGTCTTTTTCATGCTAATGAGTTCCCAGGGTTTTTGGAGATCTTGTACCACATCCAGGCACCACAACACAACACAGAGGGCAAGACACGGTCCCTAACATTCTGTCTTCAAAGATCTTCAGCTTTCTTTCCCACTCCATAATACAAAGCTTGTTAAAAAGAGTCAGGGGCTCAAAAAAGGGTATGCAATATATTCAACGCCTGGACATTTGTGGTTCTTGCAAAACCTTTTTATCGAGACACAGTGCCATGACAAACTCTGGTAAATCTAATCCTTTTTTCTCTCTCTAGACCAATCAATTTAACAGCCTTAACTTAAAAAATAATAATAATAATAGAAAAAAAAAAATAAAAATAAACAAATATATAAACACCTGGTCATGTCAGTGTACAAAGTCAGATCACCAGTGATACAAACAGGCTAAAAGGCAACATGATAGTTTTTAGGGGATGCCAGCAAGAATGTCTGAATCCAAGTTTTCTACCATGATTCCGTCAAAAAAAGAGCATGTGCATCTCATTTGAAAATATGTGCGTGTTTTTCCAACCACCTTCAATAGCGAGGAGCCATCTGTCTGATGAGCTGACTGTGTACAGCTGGAGACTTTAAGGCCCAGTTTGGTGGCACATGCTGCCCTTATCATGTTTGCAGCAGCACCACTGTCGATGGCAGCCTAACGGAGCATGACCATGGAAAGCATTGAGGCGGGTGACTGCATGATGTGATTGAACTGTATCACCTAAGGATTGCAGGATATATCGTCGCTGTCATGCTCAGACTCGCCATTGTGTGACACGGAGAGCCAGCAACTTGCCATGCCCTGGCAATGAAAGCTTTGTCTGGAGGAGGCAGGAAAGGACACTTACTGAGGAAGTGATTGTCCATTCTGCGAGCCTCCATACAAAGTGAGCAGGATTTTGTAATCGACCCAGTGATTCATGTTTCTGTCTTGGAGGTTTAGACCCAGACAAGCGCATAGCTCTGTGATAATCATCCAAAGATTTTTTTCCCAACTTATGTAGTTACCTAGAATTTTTTTTTTTTAAGTAATTTAAATTTTAGGTTTCAGGCCACTTATAGAATGTGCTTGACCAGATGTTGGTAGCCTGCATGGAGGAGACTACCATGGCTAGACTTAGCATTGGGCTTGAGTGGACTGCAGAAATTCAGAAATTATTAGCCGCATTTTCACTGTGCACGTGTGATCTAAACAGGCCAGCCAGGGTTAAAGGTTACAACTACGACCTTAGAGGCCACAATCAAACAGCACACACTGATATTTATGATAATTTCTCATAGTAGAAGGACACGGGTATTGAATCGCATCTGCATCCGATTGGTTTGGTGTCACAATGCTACTTTAAACAGTTACATTTAGCCTTTAGACCCAAAGAGCCACATTTAGAAAGATAAGGATAAATGTTAGTTTTACTTTGCCTCCTAATTGTCATTTTGTTCACCTGTGTTTGATTAACTCACAAGTTCTTTTATTTTATCCCCTACAAATACTCTGTTTTCCCTTAATCGGTGTCCATTCTCGTTAATGATATATTGGTTTTCTTGCCTATCTGCTGGATTTTCTGATTAAAAATACCTTTTGTTTTTCTCTCTCTCGAATATCTGCACATCTCAAATGTACAATAAACAACTACTTACAGAGTAACTTTCAGACACAATTCAGTTTTGGTCCTTCAGAAAGAAAATAGAACAAAAACCAGAACAACTGTGTTTTGTCTTCACATTACAGCAAATGATTTAATCAGACTATTAATACAGTCGTTTGCAAAGTTAGATGAATCAGCTTTTTAAACCAATCAGTTGATTCAGTTGGAGCAAGAGCTTGGTTTGCATTGCCGGCAGTAAGTCAGACCTGTTCCCGGTGCATGTTGGACTCCGGCAGGGCTGCCCTTTGTCACCAGTTCTGTTCATAATTTTTATGGACAGAATTTCTAGGCGCAGCCAAGGGCTGGAGAGTGTCCAGATTGGGGACCATACGATTTTGTCGCTGCTTTTTGCGGATGATGTTGTCGTGTTGGCCTCCTCAGACCAGGACCTTCAGCGTGCACTGTGACGGTTTGCAGCTGAGTGTGAAGCGGCTGGGATGAGAATCAGCGCCTCCAAGTCCGAGGCCATGGTTCTCAGTCGGAAAAGGGTGGATTGCCCACTTCAGGTTGGTGAAGAGTACCTGCCTCAAGTGGAGGAGTTCAGGTATCTTGGGGTCTTGTTCACGAGTGAGGGAAGGATGGAACGTGAGATTGACAGACGGATCGGTGCAGCTTCTGCAGTAATGCGGTCACTGTACCGGTCTGTCATGGTGAAGAAGGAGCTGAGCTGTAAGGCAAAGCTCTCGATTTACCGTTCAATCTACGTTCCTACTCTCACCTATGGTCATGAGCTGTGTGTCATGACCGAAAGGACAAGATCCCGGATACAGGCGGCCGAAATTAGCTTTCTCCATAGGGTGGCTGGGCGCTCCCTTAGAGATAGGGTGAGAAGCTCGGTCACTCAGGAGGAGCTCAGAGTAGAGCCGTTGCTTCTCCACATCGAGAGGAGCCAGCTGAGGTGGCTTGGGCATCTATTTCGGATGCCTCCTGGACGCCTTCCCAAGGAGGTGTTCCAGGCACCTCCCACCGGGAGGAGGCCCCGGGGAAAACCTAGGACACGGTGGAGGGACTATGTCTCCCGGCTGGCCTGGGAACGCCTCGGGGTTTCCCCGGAAGAGCTGGAGGAAGTGGCTAGGGAGAGGGAAGTCTGGGCGTCTCTGCTTAGACTGTTGCCACGCGACCCGGCCCCGGATAAGCGGAAGATGATGGATGGATGGATGGACATTCAAACTTTGATTATAGCCTAGACATGTTGCATATTAACTGTACCATTTATGAACCGCAAAGCATATGTTTGTATATTTTGTGTTACTCCATAATGATGTTCTATTTGAGGGCATTTGTAGTGTAGGTAGAGGGCCCAAACATAACCTCAAGCCCAGGGGCCAGAGACTACTGATGTAATGAATTATTAAAAAAATGTGCAGCTATGATTTTGTTTTCTTTAAATTGGTAACTGTTCATGACGTCGTAACAACATTTAAAGTGTTAGTCTTCCTCTGCAGGATATTGGTTGGGGCGCCTCAGGCCCGGGGCATAGGAACTTTGTGGAGCAGCCGTCCCGGTGCACTGTATCGATGTCCAATTACACCAGAGAAGTGTGAACGAGTGGACATCGATGGACATGGTAACACTTATTAAGACCATTTTAGCTTCATTTTTATGTGATGAACTAAAATGTATGCTCTCCTAAACTGTATCCATTCAAGGAAAAATGTTTCTCGTTTTCTCAAGTGAGTCTGGACCGAGAGAGCAAAGACAACCAGTGGTTGGGTGTCACAGTCAAAAGTCAAGGAATTGGTGGAAAAGTAGTGGTGAGTATGTTTTATATCTGTGACAGGTAGATCAGACATGTATACAATAAATAACATAATGGGGTTAGTCAGCCCTGCTCCAGGAGGGCTGTCAAAGGCCACCTCAGTATGAAGAGTCCTTGGAAGGCAGCCTTCTTTTCACCTTCTTCTTTCAACATTTTTAAAAGGATACATTTTGTGTCCCTGAAACACCCACAATCATCAGCACTGAGCACGCTCGAGATCAGCTCCAGCCCAGCAAATGTGTGACCCTTGTTGCATTCTACATCATGACCACTATGCACACTAAAAACACAACCCGATAGAGAATGAACATAGATTTAAACAAAGATAGATTTATTCCAGTACTCCCTCAGAAATGGGATTCAAATCAACTCAAGTATCTCATCCATCCCTGTTTTCTTACAATGTGGACTTTCAGTCCTAAAGTTTTAATTTGAAAATCAAAGCACAATTATGGAGAATGGGGACTTGGTCATCGTGGCATGAGCACTACATGATCCTGTTTGTGTTGTGATGTCAGACATGCGCTCACCTCTATGAGCTCAGACAACACGTCAACCAAACCTTTGAGACCCGTGACCCGATCGGACGCTGTTATGTGCTGAGTGAAGATTTGACCGAGAGAGATGATCTGGATGGAGGAGAGTGGAAGTTTTGTGAAGGTCGTTCTCAAGGACATGAGCAGTTTGGATTCTGCCAGCAGGGCCTGTCAGCTAGTTTCACACCTGACAAAAACTACATCCTCTTTGGGGCTCCAGGGACCTACAACTGGAAAGGTAATGAGATATGCTTTTGATGAGCTGATGTTTTTTTTCTCTCTAAATCATCCTTTTCTCATCTACCCTCATCTCAGGGCTGTTATTTATGGCCAGTCCAGTCGAGGATGCTCTGGTCTACAAAACACTGGAACCGTCCAAAAGCTCATTTGAGGACATCGCTCAGAACAGTTACCTGGGTTTGTAGACAAA
Organism: Carassius carassius; assembly: GCF_963082965.1. Taxonomy (NCBI): domain Eukaryota; kingdom Metazoa; phylum Chordata; class Actinopteri; order Cypriniformes; family Cyprinidae; genus Carassius; species Carassius carassius. The sequence goes on from NC_081798.1 coordinate 25,341,404, forward strand.
AAAACATTGACGTGTTGACATTTCAATACTATAGTTTTTGATATGCAAATTCCATTACACTGGTATTGGCTACTGATTTTGTGGTACCCTAACACGAATAAACTCATATAACATAATCACTGACCAACAGGCAAGATCAAGATTTGTTTTCATTTGTAAATGTGTCCCTTCTCATAACAGGTTTCTCTGTGGATTCAGCCAGAGGTATTATGAGTAAGTCTGAGCTGACGTTTGTTGGTGGAGCTCCTCGAGCCAATCACAAAGGAGCCGTGGTTCTGCTACGGAAGGACAACGTCTACCGGCTGATGCCTGACCACATTCTGTGGGGTGAGGAGCTGGCCTCCTCCTTTGGTTATTCTGTGGCCGTAGCTGACCTGAACAGTGATGGGTAAGACACTTTATATGTCCATGTGTAAAGCCATGAACCTGATGTGCTTAAAATCTAACAGGATGATTCCACCTACAGTTGGACAGATCTTGTAGTGGGAGCTCCGAATTTCTTTGACCGAAAGACTGAGATTGGAGGTGCTGTGTATGTGTACCTGAACCCGGCCAGCCACTGGGAAAAGGCACGACCGATCCGGCTCAATGGAACATATGACTCTATGTTTGGGATGACTGTCACTAGTGCTGGAGATCTGGACCGGGATGGTTATGAAGGTAAGAATGAAATCAATTGTGTTTATATGCTTTAGTTCATGGTATCTCAGAAAAACAGATTAGACTGAATTCTGGATTTGGTTCTTTGTAAAAAAAAAAAATAATAATAATAATGCAATGGAATGTTGTATTACTGTTACAGCACAGAAGTGAGTACACTCCTGTGTAATTACACAATACTTATAAAGATCTTCTCATACGTTTTTTTTCTCTATGTTGAGCCTACTTGTAAAGTGACATACAGAGCAACCTCATCCTTATACCTATTTTACCTCAAATTCTATAATATATTTAAAAAATAGATATGTAACAGTTACATCTGTCACGGTTTGCTAATGTGAAGAGCAAGGAGATGAAGAAGCGAGGAGTGGAATTCAAACATATAGGCTTTAAACACTTCCAGGGAACAAGGAAAACACACGTAGCTAGGGATGACATAAACAACTCTGGACGAGGGAGAACAGAACCGGCTAGAACTCAAATAGGGCAGACAGGTGAGGAGGTTAACTGATAACAAGGAACACCTGGAACTAATAGAACTAAATGGGGACAGGAAGAGAAAGGACCGAATAAGAGCTAAGAAGGTACATGGGAAGCAAAACACACACAAAACAAGGAACAAAGTCTGACAACATCATTGCCCCTACACTGTAAAAAAAAGAAAAGTTGTCTTACATTAAAACTACAAGGTAATTTGCTGCACAGCTTTTTTGAGTTTACTCAACTTTTAAACGATTTAGTTCACTTAACTCAATTCACTGAGTAAGGTCACATGTCTCCCAACTTAAGATCTTTTGTTCAGCTGATTGAGTTTTTATAGTTAAAAAAAAAAACTTTTGTTATGTAATTTCAACTTTTAATGTTATTTTCACTTGACTTAATAAAGTACGTTCAGTTGACTACAAAATGTGTTTTTAAACAGCATCACAAGGTTAGAAAAACTGCTTGATATTTTGGTCCAGGTATTATTTCAAACCAGCAGAAACACATTGGTAACTTTAGCCATACTCATTCTTAAAAAAAGTAATTAAATGAGTAGGTAGAAAAAAAAACATTCAAAGTGCTATTTCATTCAACAGGTCCTAAATACTTTAAATGTTCTATGTTTAACATTTTAAATTGTTAACACAAAACATGTAACAAAACGAGCAATATAAGTGAAAGTTAAAGGAGTACGCTGACTTTTTGGGGCTTTAGCCTATTCACCGTATCCACCACAGTTAGAGTGAGGCTCCTTTGTCTGTTCGGTGTTGGCGCGCTTCATTGCACATGCGCTAATTACATGGTCGTTACAGTGCACATGCTCCAACCTCCAACCCAACTTGTATGCTTGTTAACTTGAATTTACAAATTTAATTTACAATTAATTCTAGGTTGGTCCAACAACTGTTGAACCAACGTCTTTTCACTAGTTATGCCAACATTTTAGCATTTAGTTGTCCAGTTAACTAAAATATAATCATTAGTCTAACTTTTTGTGAGTTGGATTTTTTTACAGTGTATAAGGCCTTTCCCTTAAATAAAGAAAGAAGAAGAAGAATGGGTCCCACTTTATATTAAGTGGCCTTAACTACTATGTACTTACATCAAAAAATAAATACAAGTTCTTATTGTGTTCACATTGTATTGTTAATTTGTTTTGCTGCTATTGAGGTGGGAAACAGGTAAGGTTAGGGACAGATTTGGTGGTATGGGTAAGTTTAAGGGTGTGTTAAGGTGTGAGGGATGGGTCAACCGTGTAATTATACATGTAATTATAGAAATTAATTACAGATGTAATTACGTGCAGATATTTTTCAAATATAATTACAATGTAAGAACATGTATGTACACAATAAGTGCATTGTACCAAATTAATAATTTAAATTTAAGTACATAGTAGTTAAGACCACTTAATATAAAGTGGGTCCGAAGAATGCATTGTACTTAGTATATGCTCTTTACTGGATGAGTTGTGTTGTTCATTCTTTAAAAAAAAAAACCTTTAAAAATGGTTGGATTTCATTGGATTTCAATCAGATGACATACCTTTCCAGGTTCCTTCTTTTCATAATCATCTGTGACATTGGCAGTGTGCTTTAAATCATTATCTTACTGTAATATGGTTGCACTTTATTTTACAGTACGTGTATTAACATGCACTTATAGTGTACTTACAGTGTATTTATCTAAGAAAGTTCTGGTAATACAAGGTAACTACATGGGGTAGGGTTAGGTTTAGGGTTAGTACCTAGTTATTACTTAGTTATTGTAATTACTATAATATGTACATAGTATGTACATGAGGAACAGGACTGTAAAATAAAGTGCTATTCCTCATCTGCAGACTGGACGTAATCTTGTCAGCCAGTATTTTGGTACATAAACATGCATTTATGGTGTCATCTACAAATGTCATCTCCTTAGACTCAACACTAATGTATCCCTGACCAGGTTAATGCCACATGAGATGAACATCTGAGATGAACAAATTTATCATGGACTCATCAGACCAAAGACCATGCTCCCAATATTCACCTAGGCTTCTTTTCATGTTCTTAAGCAAAGGTTATACTTGTAGTTTTGTACTGAAGAGCAAACAAGAGCCTGGATATGTCTACCTGAATTGTCAAAGAAACTCCCATGATATCCACTGATAACCCCTGCGCATTTTTTTTTTAACTATATTGTGCAAGTAGTGCACTTTCCGTAGTGTTATTTTAGGAGGATGGCCATTATCGCTCTGATTAGTGGTGCTCTGGCTCATTCTATAGCGCCTGATTCCTGTAGCAATCACTGTTTTTAGTTGATCACTGATCTTCCTGTATCCTTTTCCATCTTTGTGAAGTCTCACAGTCAGATTTTTCAATTCCTCAGTCAGATATTCTCCATCTGGAGTTGTGATGCAGACATGCAGATGGACACAGCTCATAGGTCTATCACTGCGTTGAAAATCACAGTGTTATCAGTTTTGTTTGTATGATGTTGGTGGTGCATGATGAAGGTGTTTTCACGTTTATTGTGCTATTTTCTACTTTGGGACCTGCATTTGTGGTTGTCCATAATAGAAAATACTCTACTTGCCAAATTAGAAAAAATGCAATTACAGAATTGAATTTTTTTTAATAATTTGATATTTTTTATTTGATTGTGTTTGTTTTCAGATATTGCTGTTGGGGCCCCATTTGATGGAGATGGGAAAGTTTTTATTTACCATGGCTCTTCATCTGGCATTGATACCAAACCCTCTCAGGCAAACCTTCTCTCTCTGAGACACACACACACACACACACACAAACACACACACACACATACACACTCACTCACTGGCTCACTAACTTAAAAAACACAAAGGTGTGCTCAGGCGCATTGTTGGCACATTGCTATTTTGAGAAACTGAAATAGACTGCGCTAAAGACCAACTCAAACCTGGTCTAAAGTCTGGCGCAATATTTTTTCTTTGTTATTTAAAGAACATGTTAGTAATATGTGCCTATAGACGGGTGCACAGTGCTCGTACACTTTGCTTATTACATGCACAAATGCACAGAAAGCCATTCACTAATGTACAAGACATGATCCACAAATATGTGCAGTGATCTACAAATGCACAGAACACAACTCACAAATGAAAGTTGTGTTTGTATGGAGCCCCGCACATGGTATGCAAGAAAAAATAATTGTGCACACGATTTACTAATTCGTTCCCTCGATGTACTAAAACATGCACATGTTCACTATTTTGTTCCCTCGATTTGATAAAGCGAGCACACAATTTACTAATTTGTTCTCTCTATTTATAAATCGTGCACACAATTTATAAAGCAAAGGAACAAAATAGTAAATCTTGCATACTATTTAACCTACTATTTTTGTCCTGCATGCCATGTCCGGGCTCCGTATGTTTGTAATGATATTTGTGAAAATGTTTTTTTAATTAGCAAATTTAATATTATGTATTTGTTAATTTAATTCACGTTTGTGAAATCCTAAGATTAAATTGGGGATTCCACTCTATTTATTTGTTAATATGTTTATTTCTGATAATATTCATACATTCATTTTGTGGATCATAATCTATTAATTTGGAATAATGCAACAAAAATGTCTCCATCTCTATGCACTATACTGAAGATTGTTCACACAAGAAATAAGTGCAAACTAATTGCTGTACTAAAGTAATAACATTCAGCCAAGAGTGTCATCTCAGCATTCTGAATTTATCTGTCATCATCTCAAGGTTCTGGACGGGCTTAATGCAGGAGTCAAGCGGCTGGGCTATTCCATATCTGGAGGACTAGATGTTGATGGGAATTTGTATCCAGATCTAGCTATTGGTTCTCTCAGCGATCAGGTTGTGCTTTATAGGTGAGATATGAACTGCCTGTATATGTTATTGACATGAGTTGTGAATTGAAAGCATGTGTCCTGTAACAAAAATAACTACTGAATGTTTAAAAATAGATGCCTTGCAGTCATTATTACTCAAGAGACTTTAAAGATCTTTTTTGACTCTTTGATCGTTTGTCCATTAGGTCACGTCCAGTGCTCCACGTGATCCGAGACATTTCCATTGAGCCTCAGTATATTGATCTGACACAGCACAACTGCCAGGAGCAAGATGGTGTTTGGTCAGAAGTTACTTTTTATTGATTGCATTTTTTGCAATTAGATGAGTACTGAACAATATCTGTATTTATGTCCTTATATTCATCTTGTTTGGAAACTTGTAATGTGTGTGTTGTCTTTATCTAGTGTGGATGTGAAGGCCTGCTACAAGTACACTGCTTATCCTGACACCTACTCACCAAATATCAGTAAGATAAACCACATCTACCATCACAAAATACAGCGTAAGTGCAGACATACACATATGTATGAATGTTTGTATTGCTCTCCCACATCAGCACTTGGTGTACATTTTGAGGCAGACATAGAGCGCAGGAAGTTGAGTCTTCCTCACAGAGTTCACTTCCTGAAACACCGTTCATCAGAGCCAGAGTACGTTCATTCGGTGGAAGTGGAGCTACATGGACAAAAACATCCTGACTGCAAAACAGTGACTTTTGTTGTAAAGGTAGAACATTCATTAATGCATGCATTCAGTGATGTCAGATCACAAGTGGTCATGCATTTGAGATGCATGTTAATATTAGGTGAAATGGGAAGGAACTCTTATGTTCTCATTTCACTAGGACAACATTCGGGACAAGCTGCGGCCCGTCTCTCTGGCTATCACACACACTATACGAAGAAGCAGACATGGCCACCACACGGGACATAAACACCATAACCAGCTGAGCCCTGTACTGAGCCTCAGTCCCTCAAACACACTCTACTCTGAGGTAAAACACATGGACTTTCTGTGCTCTACTCTTTGAATTTGGTTGTGATTGGTCAACCGCTGCATTCTGTGTTCGGATGTTTGTGTATAATGACTTTCCACTGTACATTTGTCTCATGAAAGACTTGTCCTTCATAGCTGTGTGAGTTTCATCTCTCTCATGGCACCCTGTGTTGGGTTGCATAATTAACAGGAAAAATAATCAAGATTACGATTATGGCTGTTGTTACAAATTATGAGCTTTTATATTTAGATCTAGTGCCTTTGGATGAATGGTTTCTAGTTAGACAGTTTCTAACAATGTATTCCACATGTCTCATGTTTAACTTCTGCTTCACGTTTACCTTACACATTCACTGGTGCACTTAGCATTGATATTAGTATTCCCATTATATTTGTGTGCAGCTAGCAACAGTCATTACGGGTGTTGTGGTATTGTCATACTGTATCCTGGTACAGGCTACATGATGAATATGAAATGGTCCACACAAAGTATTTCCATTTCACTCAGTGTTGCATATTGCAATATTGCCCTCAAAATTGATATTGCATACCAGTGTATTAATTGGTAAGTAATCAGATATCAACTTTTGTAAAAAGGTATTTTTTTACTGTACTTTTTTATTGTATTTTGTAAAAAGGACTAGCTGTCTGTACATTATCTTTTATGTAGCATTCATGGAATGGTAGTTCCAGTATCCCATCAGAAACTCAAAAAGAGTGTCACAACAGTAAAACTGAATGTGCAATGCTTAATGCAAGCGTTCTGTCTACTACTCAGGTCAATTTTGTCAGAGAAGGGTGTGGTGAGGATAAAATATGCCAGAGCAACCTTCAACTCTCCTATCAGTTTGGCACAAAAGCACCCATTTCAAATGCCTTTATTCCTCTGCCACGGTAAGTGCTCATACACATATGTTCTGTCTCAGTCACTGCATGTTTAGAGTGTGAGCTGACCACATCTACAGACAGTGCTGACATGCTTCATGGACATTCAGAGTCTTAACTCTGACATCTCACATATTTCCATACAAGGGTTTAGTATTAATAACTCTACTCATCATTACTTAATTACTCCCACATGCTTTGCGTTTAGAGACGAGTCTGATGTGCCAGTGTTCTCTCTGTCGGATCAGAAGTCAGTAGTGCTGGAGGTCACGGTGACTAACATGCCATCTGACCCAGAAAACCCACAGGAAGATGGAGATGATGCCCATAACACCCAGCTACTGGTGTCTCTGCCCAACACTCTCTCGTACTCTGGACTCATGGGGCAGCAGGTCTATTTGTGTCTCAGTGACAGCCAATAGTCTCTTTTCTCAGTCATATTTCTCCTTGTTTCCTAACCCTGACTGCTATGTGTGTTCGTGTCTTGAAGGTATTGTGTGAAGTGAATCAGAACGGCTCTCAGGCGCTGTGTGAACTGGGCAATCCGCTGAAAAGAGAGGCGATGGTAAAGTAACCTTCTAACATTGCACATTTACACTATTCTCACCTTCAAGAAACTGAGTCTGACGATGAATTATTTATGACAGGTCAAATTTTATCTTGTTCTGAGCACTTCTGGGATCACTATAGAAACGATGTCACTGTCTGTTCATCTTGAACTGTCCACGTGAGTTCAGACTTTTCAGTTCTGTTTTCTTCTGTTTATTTTGTGAGCGAAACAAGAATCTCACAAATGATGTGAAATGCATGTGTAAATCGCACACAGGATAAGTGAGCAGCCTGCTTTGGCCCCCGTCACAGCGTATGCACGGATGGTGATCGAGCTTCCTCTGGTGCTTAGCGGGTAGCTGTTCACTTCCTGTCTCTGATTTTTGATGTTTACACATGTTTTCTGAAATAACAGCTTATTTTCTCATGACTGCTGCTCTCACTTCAGTTTATTGCAAAATGTTCTGTAAATAGATTTATTCATTTGTTAGGATATCTCATTAAATGTTCTTTAAACGTGTCGACTGGGGTTGATAAGTTGTCTTGGTCTCCTGCAGACTGGCTCGTCCCCATCAGCTGTTCTTCAGCGGAGCAGTGAGGGGGGAGAGTGCTATGACATCACTGCAGGACATTGGCAGCGCAGTGGACTATGAATTCATTGTAAGTTTTTTTTGCTCAGAAGAACCTGCATCACATCTCAAGTGCTGCTCTACAGATTTTTTTGAAATTCCACATTCTTGTTCGTAGGTTTCTGTACAAAGCTAGCATTTGTTCATGTTAAGAATGAGTAACAAATAGTGTCATCTAGGTTATACTAGTCAGTAATAAATAAAAACAATGAAACTCATAAGCAATAAACAAAGGGTGGCTCAGTATCTGAATGTATATAGACAAGAGCAGTGACTGATTTTCTTTTTTAATCATTATTATAAATAGAGTAGAATTTAGTATGAAAACTGCTCTGAGACCGGGGGGAGAAATCAGTGACATCTGCTGCAAAAGAGGTGGGAGATGTCACTTCTGCAGCAGTGATTTCAGGTCGAGTCTGTCACAGTGTCTGGGTTGTGTTCCCTGGGTTTCCACTAGGTTTCCTCCTTTTCCCACAGTGTTTATCATATTATCACTTCCTGTCTCCTTATTTGGTCACCTTCCTCCTTGTTTAGTTAATTGATTGTTCCCCACCTGTCTCCTGTTTCCCCATTATCCTTTTGTGTATTTATACCTGGTCTGTCTGAGTCTTTGTCACGGAGTCCTTGTTTTATGTCATTTGCGTGATACTTCCCTGAGTCTGCTCTGTATGTATGTTCGTGTTATGTTATTGGATATTCTGGTTTTGACCTTGCCTGGACTGTTTACGTCTTTTGGATTGCCCCTCAATAAACCTCGTACCTGCATTTGGATCTCTCCCTTGTTTCTTGTATCACCGTACGTGACAGAAGGACTCCGTCACCCAGAGATCCAGCGGTATGTCGGTCAATGCTTCTTCCCCAGCCACCGAGCGGGAGAGAGGCGATCGCTTTGAGGGAACCCGCCTGGTCGTGTTTCGCGGGGCCAGGGGAGGTCGCCGAGGAGGAGGTGGGCGAGAGGAAATTCAGCACAAGATGGTCGCCAACCCAGCGCCGCTGCGGTGCAGAACCACCAACCCCGCACCACGAGGCAAGATGGAAGCCAGCCTGACCCCACAGTGCAAGATGGCTGCCAGCTCAGCACCAACGCCCAGGATGGCCGCTGACACCCTTCTCGATTACTTCGAGATGCTATCAAGGATCCTAGATGTTCCCAAGACGGTTCACGTCATGGCTGCTGAGCTAGAGCCACAGCACAAGATGGCTGCTGAGCTAGAGCCACAGCACAAGATGGCTGCCAGCCATAGAGCCACAGCACAAGATGGCTGACTCAACGCCTGAGTCTCCAGACAAGGTGCCACCGACTCGCCATCATAGAGGGCGGAGGAGGAGGAAACAGGCGCCTACCGTTCCTCAAAGCCCGGAGAAAGTTCCCGAGCGGGCCGCTGCCGTCCAGGAGGACGTTCCCGAGCGGGCCGCTGCCGTTCTGGAGGCTGAGGCGGTGTCCGATGCCGAGGCGGTGACCGATTCCGTTACGGAGGCCGAGGCGGTGCCCGATGCCGAGGCGGTGCCCGATGCCGAGGCGGTGCCCGATGCTGTTCCGGAGGCCGAGGCGGTGACCGATGCTGTTCCGGAGGCCGAGGCGGCGCCCGATGCCGAGGCGATGCCCGATGCTCTTCCGGAGGCCGAGGCGGTGCCCGATGCTGTTCCGGTGCCCAATGCTCTTCCGGTGCCCGATGCTCTTCCGGAGGCCGAGGCGGTGCCCGATGCTCTTCCGGAGGCCGAGGCGGTGCCCGATGCTGTTCCGGAGGCCGAGGCGGTGCCCGATGCTGTTCCGGAGGCCGATGCTGTTCCGGAGGCCGATGCTGTTCCGGTGCCCGATGCTGTTCCGGTGCCCGATGCTGTTCCGGTGCCCGATGCTGTTCCGGAGGCAGAGGGGGTGCCGGAGGCCGAGGCAGTGTCCGTTGCCATTCCCGAGGCGGTGCCCGAGGCCGTTCCCGAGGCGGTGCCCGAGGCCGTTACCGAGGCGGTGTCCGAAGCCGAGGCGTCTCACGTCTCCACAGGCAGTCCTAATTCGAGTCAGGTGTTCATGGACCCTCCAGAGTCGAGTCAGGTTCCAGTTGACCCTCCAGAGTCGAGTCAGGTTCCAGTTGACCCTCCAGAGTCGAGTCAGGTTCCAGTTGACCCTCCAGAGTCGAGTCAGGTTCCAGTTGACCCTCCAGAGTCGAGTCAGGTTCCAGTTGACCCTCCAGAGTCGAGTCAGGTTCCAGTTGACCCTCCAGAGTCGAGTCAGGTTCCAGTTGACCCTCCAGAGTCGAGTCAGGTTCCAGTTGACCCTCCAGTGTCGAGTCAGGTTCCTGTTGACCCTCCAGTGTCGAGTCAGGTCCCAGTGGACTCTCCAGAGTCGAGTCAGGTCCCAGTGGACCTTCCAGAGTCGAGTCAGGTGATTGTTGAATTTTCAGAGTTGAGTGAGGTTCCGGTTGACCTTCCAGAGGCTAGTCAGGTGCTTGTGGTCCCTCCAGATTCAGGGCTAGTCACCGATGACCCTCCAGCGTCAGGGCCAGTATCCGATGACCGTCCAGAGTCAGGGCCAGTCACCGATGACCGTCCAGAGTCAGGGCCAGTCACTGCTGACCGTCCAGAGCCAGGACTAGGTACCATGGACTCTCCAGAGACAAGGCTAGTCATCGTGGACCGTTCTGAGTCAGGTCAAGTCACTGGGTGGCCTTCTGCTCCGCCCTGTTGGACTCCGGCATCGACCACAGGGGCGTGGTGGTCATCTGTTCCACCCTGGGGGACTCTGGCGTCGACCACGAGGATGTGGTGGTCCTCTGCTCTGCCCTGGGGGGCTTCTGCTCTGACCACGAGGACGTGGTGGTCCTCTGCTCCGCCCTGGGGGGCTTTTGCTCTGACCACGCGGACATGGTGGTCCTCTGCTCCACCCTGGGGGGCGCTTGCCCTGACCACACGGTTGTGGTGGTCTTCCGCTCCACCCTGGAGGACTCTGGCCTTGACCACAAGGGTGTGGTGGTCTTCTGCTCCGCCCTGGGGGGCTTCATGTTGTTTTTTCCTTTTGTTTTTGTTAATTTTTGTCCCTGTTCCTTTCTGTTAGTCTGGCCCTCCGTCCCTCCCCCTGAACCTCCTCCGGTCGTCCTCCCTCCTGGTCTTCCTGTTTTGTGTTTACATTCTGGTGCCTGTTCCCCATGTTTTTTTTTTTTTTCCTGGCCCTCCGTCCCTCCCCCTGAGCCTCCACCTGTCCGCCTCCCTCCTGGTCTCTGTTTTGTGTCTGTCTTGGAGCGTCTGGGAGCCGCTCCGTAGAGGGGGGGTACTGTCACAGTGTCTGGGTTGTGTTCCCTGGGTTTCCACTAGGTGTCCTCCTTTTCCCACAGTGTTTATCATATTATCACTTCCTGTCTCCTTATTTGGTCACCTTCCTCCTTGTTTAGTTAATTGATTGTTCCCCACCTGTCTCCTGTTTCCCCATTATCCTTTTGTGTATTTATACCTGGTCTGTCTGAGTCTTTGTCACGGAGTCCTTGTTTTATGTCGTTTGCGTGATACTTCCCTGAGTCTGCTCTGTATGTATGTTCGTGTTATGTTATTGGATATTCTGGTTTTGACCTTGCCTGGACTGTTTACGTCTTTTGGATTGCCCCTCAATAAACCTCGTACCTGCATTTGGATCTCTCCCTTGTTTCTTGTATCACCGTACGTGACAGAGTCAAGTACGAGTCAATCAAGTTTAGTTTAGCTATGGGCAGCTCTATTGAAAATACTAAGTGATGGCTAATTATTTTTGGAGGAAAAGATTGCTGCTGTAATTATTGATGAGTTAGAAATCACTGCTTAGGCAGTAAAATCTGGGACATTTTTGTAGGGGGACAAAACAGCAGCAACAGTGAAGTAATAAGTGTGGTTTTGGGGGGGGGGGGGATAACTGCAGAAGAGTCATATTGAAGGTTTGCTAGGTGCAGAGGTGGAAAGAGTACAAAAATATTCTACTCAAGTAAAAGTACCATTACATTAATGAAATTTTACTTAAGTACAAGTAAAAGTACCAGTCTAAAAATCTACTCAAGTAAAGGTAAAAAGTAGCTCATTTAAAATTTACTCAGAGTAAAAATTACTTAGTTACATTTTAACAGTGGGAGGGAGTCAAAAATGGGACAGGCCAAGGGTGTCAAACTCAGTTCCTGGAGGGCCACAGTCCTGCACAGTTTAGATATAACCCTAATTAAACACACCTGATCCAGCTAATCTAATCATTTAGGTTTATTTGAAAACTACAGGATATGTGTGCTGGAGCAGGGTTAGAACTAAACTCTGCAGGGCTACGGCCCTCCAGGAACTGAGTTTGACACCCCTGGGATAGGTCTATTAATCTCAAACTAGTTGTTTTTAATTAAAGGAATCAGTTATTTAGAATAATAAAACATTTGGGCTGTTACCAGGCAAATCAGTATCAACAAACTCATCTTTTAATGCAGAGGAAATGCAGAAGATTCATTGGAAGTGGCATTTAGATGTATCACACTGTTTAGTGCAGGACAAGAATGCATTTAACCAGCAGTTACAAATGCATGAATAATGTTTTGATATACAAGACATAAAATGTTGAATACTCATTTGAAATAAGAAATTAATTATTAAAAAAAAATCAAAAGATACTTTAAATGTGAAATTGAAATGGCCAGTATGTGTCAGCAAGTCACTGTTAATAAGTCAGTCATTGCGATTGAACCGAATCATTTAAACGGTTGATTCATTCAGGAACGAGACACTGTCACGTTGCTCAGAGACGCAAAACTGTGCTTTGGTGGCTGTGTTTGGAATTATTTTCTGTTGTAGAAATAGAGCTAAAAAAGGCAATATGGTGTCTAAAACGCAAGTCTCTTAATTAGCTTACCTCTACATTCTTGCGAAGGGTTGATGTCTTGTCGAGATTTTATAAGCTGCTAGTTTGGTCTTCCTAGGCAAGCACAGCATACACAGCATAATAGAGCATACATATGGCCAGGGGTTCACTTCATTTCCTTCGAGTTCAACTTCAGAATATGACGGGGTTTCGTTTTCAGCGGTGTCTGCACCACTAACGCCTGTTTTGTCCGTCTGCATCTTTCTTGTGATTTTAGCGCCAGTTTGCCCTCCTGCCCATTATTTACTAACGTAGTTTCCAGGGAGCGATTTTTTTTTTTTTTTTTTTACTCAGTAATTAATGTGTTTTAAAATGTAGCGAAGTACAATACTTTAAACAAAATATACTTAAGTAAAAGTAAAATTACAGATTTAAAATATTACTTTAAAAAGTATTAGTACACAAAAAAGCTACTCAATTACAGTAACGCGAGTAAATGTAATTTGTTACTTTCCACCTCTGGCTAGGTGCCAGACCTAATCAGAGTGAGGACGGGGTCCGAGACGTACAGTTTCCTGAGGGAAATCCCCCTCTGGGTTGAAGGCTCACAGCCCTGAGGTGGTATGAGTGGCGTGGTGGGAATCTATGGGGAAGTCGAGGCCTAGTGGTTAGAGAGGTTTTTTTTTTTTTTTTTTAAATAAGAATTTGAAATGATTATTTTCTTGTGTGATAACAGGTGTCAAATGCTGGGCCGTCTCTCCAAACTTTTGGCTCGGCCTCTATGAACATCCTGTGGCCGTACGAGCTGATCAATAGGAAGTGGCTGTTGTATCCGAGTGCAGTGCAGGTGGACGGTCAGCCACCCACTCACTGTGAACCCCAGTCAGCACTCAACCCTCTGCACCTGGCCCTCGACCAGCCGCCGCACACAGAAAACCTTAAGGTACACACAAACACCATCAGTTGAAGCCGCTCGTCATTGATAAACGCAAGTATCGAGTGAGACGTTATCTGTGAACAGGGCAGCAGAAAGGTGCGCTCGCATCTGGAGACCGAAGAAGACCTTATTCCCAAAAGCCCAGTAGGAAAATTCACTCCAGCTGTTTCTGCTTCTGAGAGAAGGAAGTCTCTCACACTGGTGAGTGCGAACCAGGACAGTAGACAAAATTAGAAACTCTTTCCTGACGTCTATTATTTTATAATCTGAGGTTGTGGGTGATGGATCTGTTGGTATGTTACAGGATTGTTTACTGGGCTCTGCACGCTGTCTGCTCTTCCAGTGTCCTCTTCACACATTCTCCGGCTCGATCCATTTCAGGATCCGAGCGCACATGTGGAACAGCACTTTCATTGAGGTGAACGATTGTTTTTACATTATACATTATAAAAATGTATATATATGAAGACGGAAAACACATTTACACTTTACTTCAGACAAGAAAACAGTGCCAAAGCAATCACCACAAACATATAAAGTACAAGCTCACAGCTAGTGAAATATTACCCATAAATGTGGATACTGTGCATAACAACCCATACGTATATATGAACCAGATAAACAATGGATTGAAGTACTTCACAACATAACAATAAAAGAATCCCTGGATTTGCATGTTTGAAAGATACTCAGACTTTTGATCAAGACACTTACTAACAAGTAAACAAAATTTCCTTGTGCAGATTTGAGTATTGTAATATTCTAATTATCGTTTCTTAGTTTTAAATGGACAGAAATTCCCATTAAAAGATTTGCACTAAAATGTTCTCCTGGTCTGCTGTGCCATCTTTTGCACATTTTCTTCTGTTTCTGTAATATGATTCAGATACAGTCACCTCAAGCACCTTATCAAATGTATATCATAAAAGACACCGATTTTCAATATTAATTGCACTACTGTTCCCAAAAGTTTGGAATCAATACAATATTTCTTAAGAAAAAATACTTTTATTAATTAAGGATGCATTAAATGATCCAGTGCCAGTAAAGACATTTATAATGCTGCAAAAAAATATTTATATTTAAGATAAATGCTGTTCTTTTGAACTTTCTATTCATCAAACTTTAAAAATGGTTTGCAGAAAAATATGAACCAGCACAACTGCTTGCTTGATAATAATCAGAGATGTTTCTTGAGCAGTAACTCATCATATTATTCTGATTTCTGAAGATCATGTGACACTGAAGACTGGAGGAATGATGCTGAAAATACAGCTTTCATGGCAATAAAAAGATTTGAGCATCATATATTCATATAGATAACATATTTTTTTTCTTTTTTCACAAATGATATTTAATAAAAGTTTATGATGTTTAATACAAAGTTCCGGTGTATTTGTGGGTTGTTATATCGGCTCATCCATTTAAACTGCAGAAGCAGAACTCTCAGAAGAGTGTTCACTTTTACACTTTCTGTCCATTAGGAGTTTTCATCTGTCAGTGCTGTGGAGCTGCTGGTCAGAGCCAATATCACCATAAAATCCAACATTAAACATCTGGTGCTGAAGGACGCTGCTACACAGGTCAGACAACACACACTCACTGGTGATCACACATTCTCACATCTGAGCATGTTCATGTTAGCGTATTAATTGTTGTGTGTGTGCAGGTGTCAGTGATGATTTACCCAGAGTACGGGCTCTCAGACCAGCACAGCATCCCATGGTGGATCATTCTTATCGCTGTCCTGGCTGGAATTATTGTCCTCGCACTGCTCGTGTGTTTACTGTGGAAGGTAAGTGTGCACCTGCACCCACTCAACAAGCATCTTTATTGCAAACGAAGGAGATAAACCATAATTCTACCACATAACTTGCATCGTTGAACATCTTGTTTGACTACTGTCATGGTGAATGCCCAAAAGAATATAAATTGGCTTGATGACGAGGTCAATTTGCAGTCAGAACTTAATCAGAGCTTGATTACTGGTTGCCAGTTATGCTCTTTTCTGGATACAGTCTAGCAGTTTACTTCTGGATTCTCCTCCTAAAAAAAAACGCTCTATGTTTTAAGACCTTTTTCTTCTATTTATTTTTATATAGTTAAACAGCTCTGTGACAAACAGAGCTGCTGGCTCTCTCTTTAAGATGTTTAAGAAAGAAGGAACCGAGAAAACTGCAGTGGTCAGATGAAACATCTTTCACTTTATGAAAAATTGGAAATGTGGTTCTCAAAAGTCAGTCTGCTGTCATTTAAAGGCATGAAAACAAACCCTAAAAATAAACACTGTAAAAATGTACTCGGCCTCATGTTGTTCCCAAACTCTTTTCCATCCAAAGGAAATGATTGAGGGCAGTGCTGTAAATGACTGAAAACAGCATGAATGTTTCATAGTTTCATAAAAGCAGCCCATACAACTAGCTATATGATACGAGGCAAGCACAGTTGTCATTCGCTCATAAAAGATGACAGAATTCTTATTCATGCATTTATTTAATGAAGTGCACCTATGTAAAAGAAAAGAAAATTATTCCCTTTTCCTACTATCCATTCAATTGTCTTATATAACCTTCAGCATATTATTTGCTCTCCTTTAATTAATCTAACCACCCATTGTTAGTTCCTTCTGTTTTCTTCTGTCTGTACCTACATTTGTTTGCATATTTCTGTTATCTATTCCTGTCTGGTGGAGCAGTGTGGTTTTTTCAAGCGCACGGAGAGGCAGCCTCAGTATGAAACAGAGTTTTACCGCGCTCAACTGCAGCTTCAGCCATCTGATGTGGAGAGGAAGCAGGCCACTGAACTTCACTAAGAGCCTCATCCAGGCTGATCTTCCTCCAGCACAGCCGTCATGTGGTACAGCTCCGTTCTGCTGTGGAGTGTGCTGCTGTGCTGTGGCTTTCCAAACTATAAGAGTCATGGCATGAAAACCAGCATTTGAAAAATAATAGGCATGCCTAACTTAACATCCATGATGTAATAATACGAGTCGCTGTCATTGAAGCGTCATTGAGACATTCTTATTATGCTAAACCGCTAGGGTTTCTCTCCCTAGGAAATAGATTTAGTATGCACATTTACAGAATTACAAGCCACTGGATTTGAGATTTACATTTGAAAACAACTCTTGATGGCAGTGGTTTTAGTGATGCAAGACAGAACAAGCAATTGATTTCCTGTAACTGAGCAAATGAGTTAATTAAAGAACACATCGTTTCCATAATGAGCATAGAGTCACAAATGAGTAGAGCCTATGATAACCAAGTGCAGGTGACATTAAATCATTCGAATACCAACAAATTGACAAGTACATACCTTAGTAAATCGCCTTGCATGATTTATTCTAAATGTATACATTTTGCATCTGAATGTGAAACTTTAACAAATGCATATGCAATAAGTTCAGCAACAAAAACAACTCCGTCTGTTACATACTCCTACTCAACAAATAAACATCATTAAAGGGATAGTTCACCCAAAATTCGGTAGCACTTTATTTTACAGTCCTGTTCCTCATGTACATACTATGTACTTATTATAGTAATTACAATAACTATGTATTAACTAGGTACTAACCCTGAACCTACCCCTAAACCTAACCCTACCCCATGTAGTTACCTTGTATTACCAGAACTTTCTTAGATAAATACACTGTAGGTACACTATAAGTACATGTTAGTACACGTACTGTAAAATAAAGTGCAACCCAAAATTCTGCATTAATGACAAAAATTTTATTTTGGGGTGGAGCATCCCTATAATCACTTACCCCCTTGTCGTTCCAAACCCGTAAAAGCTTTGTTCGTCTTCGGAACACAGTTTAAGATTTTGGGTGAAAACCAATACCATACATAAACAACATATGCTTTCCTGCGTCAACAGCACCGTACTTGGATCCATTGTTTACATTGTTTACACTTTGATCCGCGTACATATGTTGTCAGAGAACTCTCTGAATTCATCAAAAAAAATCATACTTTGTGTTTCTGAAGAGGAACGATGGTCTTACAGGTTTGGAATGACCTGATGGTGAGTAATTAATGACATCACTTTCATTTCTGGGTGAACTACCCCTTTAAGAAACATTATAGCCTTCTTAAAAAATGAAAGCCTACAGATCATTGATGATTAAGGAAGATGGAAATCTGTTTGTATTCAGTGTATTAGGATGTGACATAGAGGCTGGTGGCTAGGACATTAAAGGAATACAGGATGTGCAAAATATTAGATATAAGAGTTGTTAGACTCTTAGCTTGTGTGAGAAGGGCATCAAAAGAAGATCTGATAAGCAGTGGTTGTCCAGCACTAACTTTATAACTCTAAAAAAATAACAGTTGAAAAGGATTTTGAAGCTGAAATAGACCAAGCATGGTGTAAAGTAATGTCTTGTCACACCTGCCAATGGAGTACATTGTTATTATGACAATGGAATGGAAGTTTAAACCTTAGAATATCAAGTAAAATCCCTCAAATGATTTTAACCTGGTTATTTAAAATAATAATAATAATAATATCTCATTGTGCTTCTTTCTCTTTTACAGTGTGGTTTCTTCCAAAGGGTTCGGTATAAAGATAAAGTGCCCCAGTATAAGGCTGTGAAGATCCTGCGGCAAGAGACACAATTTCAGGACAAGACTTTTATTTTGCACAAAAAACAATGGGCTACCCACTGGAGTGATGGGACAATCTAATCTAGTATGCATCCTTTAGTCCTCAGCAACAGGGACACCAACCAGAAAATGCAGTGGACTCACACTAACCTTAAACATATACTGCTTTAGATTTTTATTCAGCATTTTATAAGTTGCATTCTCCATTGCTCTGCAGATTGAAAGAAAATTTCAGAAGGACAGCTGCATTTAGCTGGAGATAGACAGTATATAAACGGACATATATGCACCTAGCATTAAAACCACTGTTTAATGTATTAATGTTGAATTCAGTGTAATGGTGTTTGTGAACTCATAAAACAGCTGTGGTTCTGTGTCAACTACATTCAGTGCCTTTAGAACTTTGAAACTTTTGAATACTGAAACATATTTTAAGGGTCTTTATATCATATGAGGAACATAAAAAGTTTTCAGTTCGCAAGAAACTTAACATGCTTCATTCAAAGACCCTCATGATAAAAAGCTATCATGTTTGTCAAAAAAGCTAAGTATGTCAATTTAATTTGTTTAGAATTTTACATAGTATACGTCATTCCAAAGCAGATTTGCCGAAAGTCATACCGTTTTATCTATAATGTCGTAAGCCGAGTCCTTCAGCAGTCATGCTGGTGTCATGAAGTAGGTGGTGGTATGTGCTTTTAAGTGGGTTTGCCAACTCCTATTAAAAGGAAAAGACGCTCAAATATTCACAAAAAAAGAAGAAATGTGCATGTGTGACGCATGAGAAACTGTGAGGTCTGTTCTAGCGCTTTACACATGCTGAAGCTTCTATGTGCATTGTATTTGATGTACACTTTTGTAACGATCTCTCATTTATTTATCGTTTCTTTTATCTGCCGTCAAACTATCTGAGACGTCGTTGTTACAGCATGCTGCAATGGGTTGCATCTTCGGATCAGACTGACAGACTGCTGTTCTGACACAGCAAGCTTCATGCTTTCTATTGTGACCACACAGTCTTTTACGTTGTCTACCATTGTGACATGTTTCCAACTATGAAAGTCTTTATATAGTGTATGCATTCTGCAAACTCTGTATACATTGGATTGATTTTAATCATTTTAATTTACTTTAATTGTGAACCAGACACTAGAATATATAAGTATTGGATTGGGACTCTGTATTGGCAAATCCCCAATAATCAAGGACTCGGATCGGGCACAAAAAACCTGATCACGACATCCCTAAATTTCAGCGTTGTGAGGGGATAACAGCTGACTGCTGCAGCCTGCCTCCATTATTTGAGAAACATAAAGAAAGAATTCAGCAATAATAATGGCGCAGCAGATAGTTTCATTTCACTGCCAAGCCTTTTGTATAAAGGAGATTAACAGGCAATATCCACAGTACAGTTCATTTACCATCAATGTTTAGACTATGTATAACAATAATGTTAGGATGACTAGGTCCTGGAGAGCCACTTTCCTGAAGAGTTTTCCAGTTCTAATCAAAGACACATAAACAAGCTAATCATGGTCTAAGGGTTACTAGCAGTGCATCCAAAATCATGTACTGAGTAGATACTACAATGTAATATTGAATATGGGTAGTGTAACACTCATCCTTATCGGCAGAGGTAACAGAGTTAAAAGGGGAATTGCTTTCAGTACTTGTACGCTGGGTGTAAACAATGATGACATTAATACACAATAAAACGTATTTTCCTCTGAACTGAAACAACACAACATATACAAAGAGTTCTTGTGCAGTCTTCGGTCATTTCTGACCGGAAAATTTTACATTTAGAATTTTTGAAAATCATAGCTTCACCAATGGTACGAAACTTGGTTACTTTTATGGCACCTGAGGAGCGCACAAAGGATGGTTCTTTAAGTATTGAGGAAACTCTATGTGTTGATAGTTCAATGTGTTCACCTGTGTATATACAACCCAAAGTATTATAATCCAAGGTGCACGTGTTAGTCCTTGAAGGGTAAGTATCCACAAAGTGTACCTTACAATCTAGCCATTAGTTTTCATGGACCTGAGTCCCACTTAAGGGTTTTTTCCAGACCGTTCTCATCCCAAGGTGTCATATACTGACCCTTTTGACATTTCGTCAACATCCTACGCACATGGCACCCTCTAGCGTCAATATTAGACGCAGATAAATATGGGCCAGAAGGCGCCTCCTAGCGGTCTAACCCTAACCCATAATCTGTGTCTCATATTGACGCTAGAGGGTGCCATATGAGTAGGATGTTGACGAAATGTCAAAAGGGTCAGTATATTGCGCCTTGTAATGAGAATACATTAGTTTTTTCACATATAGTTAATTTTAAAGTAACTAAACCCCGTTCACTTACAGTTGTGTTCAAAATTATTCAACCCCCTAGAGACTGCAGTACTTTACAAATACAAGCTTTTCTGAAGATCCAGGATATAATAAAACTTGCATCTATAACAGTTCACTGGCATATTAAAAGTTATATTGTCAATATATAATGTAATATATTTGAGTTATAAGATTTTTTAATAATACTGCTATGTCATAATTATTCAACCCCTATTCAACATTGCTGTTTTTAAATCACTTATTCGCATGGTGGGGAATAAAACAGTCTCAAAACACAATTAAGCCTTTAGAAACTCTATTAAAAACAGAATTAGCTTGAGCTGTTACACATACAGTTTGGCCCATGCATGTATTGAAGTTGAGTAGCAAAAATGTCAACAGAGATCTCACAAAAGCAAAAGAGAATAAATATCGTTGTACTTTAGAAAGGCTAAGGCTATATGATGATTTCCAAGACATTGAAAGTTCCTAGAGACACAGTTCTCAGCCTTATTTCTTAGCTTAAAGTGTGTTTTACCAGAAAACCTTTGAGAGGTTGTGGAAGAAAAAGCACAATATCATAAAATGTTTATTCAGAGCAACTGAGAAAAAACCTGCAATGTACAGCCAAAGACTTGCAAGATGACCCGATGAAAGGAGGAAAACCATTTCAATGCAGTGTGTAAGAAGAACACTAGACAAGTATGGCCTTCATGTTGAGATCTTGCAGAATACCAGTCTTGATCAAGAAGAACCAAAGGCCAACTTGAACTTGATAAAATTCATTTGTGTAGACTTGTGGAGCTCTGGAGGAATGTTTTATGGAGTGATGTGACCAAACTGGAACTTTTTGGACCCATGGATCAGCGGTATGTCTGCTGCAAAAAGTGGCAAAGCTCATAAGCAGAAGAACACCATCTCCATCGTCAAACTTGGAGGTGGATCAGTCCTGTTATGGGGTTTCTTTACTGTAGAAGGAAGTGGGAATCATGACTGTATGAAGGACATCATGGATTCTTTGAAGTATCAGGCCATTTTGACAAGAATTATGATTCCTTTGGTGCAAAGACTGAAGCTGATGCTCAATGGACTTTCCTGCAGGACAGTCATCCCAAAGTACACATTCAAATCTACTACTGCTTGGTTCAGGGATCAGTCATAGAATGTACTTGAGTGACCTGTTCAGTCTCCAGGCTTAATTCTCATTTTAAATATCTGGTTGAATTTGAAGAAAGCAGTGGCAATGTGAAAACCAAAGATTATCAGTGATCTGAAAGCTTTTTCAGGCGTGGAATGGGCCAAGACTGTAGTAGAGAGGTGACAGAAGCTTCTAAACACTTACAGACAGCGTTTATTGGTGATTTTAAAGAATAAAAGATTCTGCACAAAGGGGGTTGAATAATTTTGAACATGAATGTTTAGAGCCAATTCGAATTTTATCATGATTCATCAATGTTCCATTCTCAGAATCACTCAAAAGTGTATTAACAAACTTTCTCTAATACTGTACTGATGCCTTTGTTAAATTGATTTCATAAAATGTTATCCTCCACAGCAAATTGTCTTGCAAGTCAAGGGGGTTGAATAATTTTGAACACAACTGTAAAGTAAATCAGAAAGGGAACCAGTCCTTTTGGTGTTTTATATTGCTATTATATTGTTTTGCTGGATTCATTGACACACGTGCACACGCGTGCGCGCGCACACACACGCACACACACATCACTTGCAGAGACACGGATTTTGTGCACACATGGAAACATCTGCAGCGCAAGTTTTATTAATGTAATAGCTTGAATACTAAATCGCTACATTATATTTTTCAGCAACTAGGGGGTTAAATTGATATTCTTGAAGCAACAAAACGCACAGCTTCACTATTTGCAGGAACAAGGTGCACACACACAATTCACACATGCAACTTTCATCACTCTCTGTTGATAATTAATCTGAATCAATTCTATAACTCATGAATCAAATAAATGTGATCTTTCCGCAGTACTTTATCTTTGTGTCTGATTTCAAGAGTGCAAAATTCTAGATCGGACAACAGCTTTATTATGTTGGCTTGACAAAATATTGAGAAAACCAACATATTGTTATTCTATTTTTTCTGAGACTTAATTTTCCAACTCTAAAGCCCTATTTTGTATCGTACAGGCACTTCCTCCACATGGAGCTGGCGTTTTCGGAGAGTAAAACCAATATTTTTTTTAACCAGTTGCCAGATTAGATAAATTTGAAAATGCCTTCCTTCTGTTTTCTCCTGGCAGTTGCCTTGCCCAAAATCTAGCACCCTAAATACACACTATCTTGAATACTGTTCCAGAGTGGTATTCAATGATTAGTGTAACCCATCATGCATCATGTTGTGGAAATAATTCCCGAGACTTTTTGCCAAGATCACAAGAAATCACAGAAACCTTTACAATGTAAGTTAAATATTAATAATAATTAGATATTAAATATTATTTGGTAGTAAAACAAAGTGCTACACGTTTTTATTGCTGCATATATTAGTATATTTATTTTGTACAACATTTGGAACTGCTTTTTATCACTTAGTTAGAAGCACCACAAATCAAAATTGTCATGTTACAGGGACTACTGAAGTTGAAATATTGAAAATTATAATTTTTACAATACTATAATTGTGTCCCATCAGGGGACACCGTAAAAAAAAAAAAAAAACGTAAGTGTGGGTATTTGGACAAGGCTAGTGAATCTGTATTTTTTCTTAAATGATGTCAGAAGCCCACACCTTTTCCCTAGTCAGACACCACATCATGTAACAGCAACAAAAACACTGAACATTGTCTTTTTATTAACTAACATTAACAAAATTAATAAATGTGTTGTTCCAAGTTTGTTTGTATACCAGTAGTATTATCATATCCTTTGTCTCAAATCTTGATGATTTATGACCCTGATTTATGTACGTGCAGTCAGCGTAGACTGACAGGTAGTCAAAAGTGTACATGGTCAGTTTGGATTGATTTATGACTATATGGCCTGTCTGTCAAAGCGGTTGCCATGTCACTGGGTCCTGTCACCCTTGATTGACATGACAGAGGTGTGTGTAAATCAAAAGTTCAAACATGCCTCAGATTTGACTTGTGTTGTGTTTATTACTGGATATATGATGTTTGTATCTGTAACCGGAGCTGTGGGGGTTTCTGTGAACTTCCTTCCTGACCTGTTACCCACTTCCAGTCAGAATACCTAGACACCTACAGGCCACATGCTCCCCGTCTACAACCACATTTGAAAAGGAGGAGGATGTCTGGAGTCTTTCCAGGTGAGAATTTTATTTTTATTTTAGGAAATGCAACAGGAAAAAAGGAAGTACCGAGTTCACATCTTAGAAACATCAATGTTGTCTTTTATGTAGGACACTAGGTTTTATGACTTTTATGACAAGTCAAAGAGAGAGAGAGTGAGAGAGACAATTATTTAAATCAGCAACTAACCAAGCCACTGAAGAGATAAATAATTTAATGTTATCTGAAATTAATAAAATTCATTAGGCATTCATTAATGTTAAGGAAATACTATCCATAATATGTGATGTGTAAAAGGAGTTGAAATCTCACGTTCAATTTAAAACCAACTTTAAAACACACACACACACACACACACACATTGGGTTTCCATGTTCTATGGGACATCCCGTAGACATAATGGTTTTTTATACTGTACAAATTGTATTTTGCATCACCGTACACCAACCTTACACTTAAACCTACCCCTTACAGAAAATTTCGTTCATTTTAAGATTTTCAAAAACATTTCATTCTGTATGATTTATAAACTTGTTTCCTCACGGGGACAAAAACAATCCCAAAGGATTTTGGATATTGCCATCATTGTCCCCCATAACATGGGGTATACCTGAACCACACACAAACACAGTAAAACTGAGTAAACTAAATTTTAATTATGAGCAAAATCGTATTTGTTGTTTTTACTTTGTGTTGTTTTTTTAAGAAATGTTTTCATTTTAATATAGCCTGTAGATAGTATGTGTACTGTAAATGAACAAATATACATTTAGCTTAAACTCAGTAAAATAATTACACCTACCATTTTAAACATGTTTAAAAGATTAAACACATTGTGTGTCACTAAAGCAAGGCACACTGTCTATTGTCTTAATTATTTTTTAAATAACCTGATGACCAGCATTGTTTCTTTAGATCATTTATGCACACAAGTGCTTTTTTCACACGAGTAGAAAACTCTTTGGATGTATTTTACAGAAACATAATTTCTACATCAGAAAACTTTTTTAAATGCATGACTGAACTTTTCTCATTCGACAGAAATACTATTTTCTAATTATTTACCCAGGCCTATAACACCTTGTGTAAATGATCTTACCTAGAACAGAAAACATACACTTTAACTATTTGACTATTTTGTAGGCATCATGTAATGTTAAATGGTTTACTAAAAAAATGTAAGCACCGGCGGCTGTAATTTTCAAAATGAAAGAAATGTACAAGCTAAGGATGTTTCAACTATTATCATTTCCTTTTGACCCTGATAAACCGGTAATGAATTTTCTATGCAAGTGACACAACAGTTCTCATACTATTTGTGTAAATAGCTGTGCTAAAACATTTATGACTATTGTTGCATGCCAACAGATTATGTCAAGGGTGTTTCACATCTAAGAATCACAATGTTTTGTGAACTAGATTTACCCATATCAAGATTTTGGACGACCGTTCACAATTTGTTTGTTGGACTGTAAGTATTTAGACATCTCTTTGTGAGCTGTCATCATAATAGGAATAAATGAAAATTAAGAAATTAAGTTACAGTTTTTCTCTTTGAGATATTTCTTTTAGTACAGTACAACTTTGTGTCCGTCCAAAAAGTGTGATCACATGAAGCATCAACACAAAAATGAAGTCTACAACCAAAACAAATCAAACGGTTTCACTGAAAACTGCACACTCGTTTATGTTTGGGCATGTTAAAGTTTCCACACTCTTGTGTAGATACATTTTATCCATAACCTTTTACGTATTCGAGCGACCAAATCACCAAGAAAGAGAGTATAGCAAGAAAACAAATGTTTACAATGCATATAAAATTCAGAATACAATTGTTAAAAATGTTTTATGTTGATTTGTAAATGATATTTTTATTACTCCGTTAGATTAATTCATCTTGTTCAGATAGCAGATGAAACAATTCACATTTTGTTTGTTTGGCCGTTTTTGTTTTAAGACTCCTGTAAGTCCATGCTAACTCTTGCATGGGAAAGAGAGCAAGGTGAGCACATCCGATTCAATTAAGAAAAATTATTAAACATTTGCCCGAACTTTTTTATTATTTTGACAAAACACAACACAACAACATTAAAGAATGTTATCAGTTCCTATCGCCATCTTCTTTGATTCAAATAAAGCAACATCTCTGGTGTACGTAAGCATCTACAATGTGTGTATGTGCTAAACATCTTTGTTTCTCCACTTCTGCCAGATTTGTTAGATGGGCTACTCTTGTAATACAAACACATTTGAGAACTACGATGTTCTCGCTTTTGTAATGGTTATAGAAAAATTCAAACATAACTTTTGCATATGGATTATCTGTGAGCAAAACTGACTAAAAGAATCACTGAATTATGAAATGCAAAAGTGTGTACGGCATTTGGCAAAACAGGATTTAGCTGTAATGAGCACATAAGACAAAAATTGTCAATGTGTGACTTGTAAATATATATAATTTTATTTTATTTATTTATTTATTTTTACCAGAGATAGTTGACTGATCTGTTTACATCTTGTTTTGCAGTTTTCTGATGAAGAGTTTTCTCTGACTGTGGTCAAACATACAGTGCCTGTTCATAGGAAGCATAACTACAGCATAAAAATAATGCCCCTACATCTAGAGCTCTTGTTCATAAAGCTGATGACGATGTTCACGTTTTTATTTGTCGTACTCGTTTGTTTCGACATATCCGCTTGACATTAAAGAGTAGGCCTATGTGTACACGGTCAGAAGCATTAGCATCTACCGTGTGCTGAGATTTTTCTGCTCTGTCCACTTTTGGTGGATTTGCTAGAGAGACTATGTCACCTTGTTGTAATGTGATTACATTTAAGATCCATAAGATTGCACTAAACGCTCTTGAATATGTTATAGACATACTCTTTTATACAGGAAATATGTTTCCACAACAGAAATATGTATCAGAATAACAAATACCTAATAGTGAAATCCTCTCTTCTAAACTATAGTGAAAACTTTTAATGTTGATCTGGCCCACCAGCTGTGTAACTTTTTCATTGTTTTTTAGATAAAGACTATTCTCAGAGTTTGGTCAAAGAGGCAAGAACATGAACATAATAGAGTACAAGATGATTAAATGATTGTCAAGAGAGTGTTTAAACTGAGATTGTGATGCACTTTAGAGCTTTTTCTGGTCTAGCTGTGTCACAAAGACACATAATAGCCACTACCTCAACTTGAAAATGAGTCCTGCCATTTTCTGTTCTGACTGTTAATACAAAACTTAAACTTAATACAAACCCATCTATTACACTTAAAGTTAGACATTAAAAGTCAAGGATGCCACAGGAACTATTTCCTTTGTCTGTTTCTCTAAACATCACACTGGCAAATAAACCAGAGATGACATGTAGAAAGAGTTCATTGAAAGGGGCATGTTTTAGTCCATTTTAGATGATCTGCACCAACACATGTTTTAGATGTTTTAGGTATTCATCAGACCAAAAGATTTGATTCAGGAAACACATACGACTGGAACTGCGTGTTGTCATGACTGTCTTTATTATTTGATCTACTTTTACTTTTAAAACAACACAGTGTGAAATTACAGTCTTCGACAGCATGGGCCCCTGAAGTGTTGTAGTATATCTTTATCGTTTTCACAAAATATCTAAACATTTATCTATCTTAAAATATTAGTTATTACGTGTTTACAAAGTTGTCATGTCCAACGTTTACATTTTTAAGAACATTTGTTATAGGTTATCGTTTTTTACATTTTATAACATATATTTCACCAAACCTTAAGGTCTGAAAAATAGGGTTAGCATCAGTCCATATTTCAGCTGTCACCAGATTTCATTTCACCAGAAAATGCAAGTGAGCCGAGATTTCATTACTGAGATAATCTACATGATGTGAAACTAGCGCACAGTTACATTAGAGTTTTGGGTTCTAGTCTATGTTGAATAGTGTTTGTTACTGTTCCACATGTTTAACACCGCATTACTCCATTGTGAAGACATGTACTGTCTAAAGTGTTTTTCACTGTAGTAGTCCAACTCTGAAACCAGACCAAACAAAAATTAGCTTGAGCCTTAGTTGTAGCAGAATTAAAATGTTTTCTTATCTTTCCATGATTTGTTCGTATTGTTCTGAACCACGGTTTCATTTTTAACATCACAATTCATATTGTATTGTCCTGTGTGATTGTAAAAAGTTTTTTTGTGTCTGTTTTTTTTGTTGCAAACAGTACTGCTGTAAAGTTGGCGAGCTCTTTGTGTTCTCTGCTTTACCGTCTTTATATACATCAGTATTAAATTTGCTCGATTAAATTAAGTATTTAACACAGTTTTGGGTAATGTGTGTGTGAATATAGAATGCGGCACAAGGATCTTTAAAAATATCTTTTCTTGAAATATCCATGTAACACTCGGAATCGAGACTGCTTCTTTTAAATATAATTAACACATTAATAATAATAATAGTTCTCGGCCGATTTGTACATTATTAAATTATATTAGTGGTCATCACAAACTTAAGGTGTAAACAAAACTACCTTGCAACAGTGTGCTTTAGATTTACTAGCAAGATCGTTTTAATGCTTTGTTCGCAAGGAAAACATACATTGTTCAAGAGAAAATAATCTCACTGAAAGTGCTAAAGCATCCAATGTTTTATGACTACTGAAGGTGTCACATCCTTGTTTGTTTCACACCTGTGGGCTCCTACCTACATTCCAAGTGTGATATTTAAAAAAGGTTTAGGGGCATATAATTAACCACAGAAGACTTTCTGT
This sequence comes from Carassius carassius, assembly GCF_963082965.1. NCBI lineage: Eukaryota > Metazoa > Chordata > Actinopteri > Cypriniformes > Cyprinidae > Carassius > Carassius carassius. Next base: position 25,370,171 of record NC_081798.1, read on the forward strand.
ATGCTCCTGTTACAATGGCTGCCGCTGCTCCAAACAGTCCTGAAACATCTAGAAGAATGATGTGTGTAACACCGCCAAGAAGTTCTGTTGAAATAAGAGAGGAGCTGACTTTTACACCAAGGAGAAATCAAGGGAAGAGCATAAGAAAGGTTCTCAGTGAAGATGAAGATATTGTGAAACAAGATTTCACCATGTCTTATGATTGTGTGGGGAGATTTGTGTTTGACAAAGAGTTGCAGATTGTGAAGCTCTACGTTTTGGAATCTTACGAAGAATATACATCCGAATGCACCTACCTGCTTTTGACGAGATTGTCCTCCAACTTAACTGCCAGGCAGAATATTTTTACCAAGCAGTCTAATGTCCAGGAGTCAGCAACAAAAGTGAGCTATATGGTGTCACACAAAATCGCCAAACACAGCAAACCATTTTCAGATGGTGAGTTTGTAAAAGACTGTATGGTAGAGGTAGCTAGCGTGCTGTGCCCTGACAGCAAAAGTCAGTTCGAAAATGTGAGCCTGTCTCGCCGTACAGTTACTCGTCGCATCGAGGTAATTGATGATGAGCTGACATCTGCATTGCTAAAAAGGGCCAACGATTTCACATACTTTTCAATAATGAACTTTAACAAGTCACGCTACAGATCACGACTAACCGACACACACCTGTCGTCCGTGTTGCGCATCTAAACGTCGAACACAACCCCAGATTTCGGTGACTTAGTAAAGAAAGGCGACCGTCTCAATTGTTCACATTGAGTTACAGAACACCGACAAAAAGTTCTTCATCTCAGTTGCATAGGCTGAAATACATTTTTCTAAAGTAGGCCTAGCCAAAGTTCCATTAAGTTTACCCTTGATTGATGATGTTATTTTTACAACATTGTTCAGTTTCATGTTGCCATTTCTTATGCATGTCCCGTAGATAGTGATGATACAGCTAAATCAATTTAAAATTTTGTGAGATGCATAGGTCTATATAGGCCCTTTATATCTTTCAAGCAAACATACGTGTGATGAAGTTGATCTGCACTTAAATTGTGTTCTATTTTATAAAAGATTTTAACAAAATATGTGAAAGAAATTACAAAAAAAATAATAATCACAACTGAAAACTGAATATGTTTTTCATTCAGTGATGAAGGTCTCCCTCTGATATATAGCCTCAATTAAATTTGATAATTCCAAGCCATATTGCCTGAAGTCTGTATGTTAATGTAACTTGCACACATACATTTGCAGTTTTGTTAATAGTTTCCTATCTTGAAAAGCTACAGCTGGTATGAATGACAGTTGAACAATATGCAGGGTAGTGTAGGAAATGAATCCTTGAAAGTAAATCCAGTTATTGTAACCTTAGAGTAGCCTAGGTCAGACAGGCCTAGCAAAAATAAGTATCAGGCCTTGAAATAGGCTGTCAAAGTAAGTGTAGAGTAGCCTTATACATATTTGCATTGCATTAATGTGTACCATTTAATCATGTAACTATGTTTAATTGCAATTGTCCAAAGTGTGGCCCTCCGTTTACTTTGCCAAAGTAACTGTGGCCCTCAGACTAAAACTGTTGCCCACCCCTGCCCTAGAGGGCACTTTGAGTACTTGGTGATGCCGTTCGGGCTCTCCAACTCGCCCGGAGTTTTCCAAGCACTCGTGAATGACGTGTTGAGAGATATGGTAGATCAGTTTATATATGTTTACCTGGATGACATACTGATTTTTTCTTCATCTCTTCAGGAACACGTTCAACACGTCAGACGAGTGCTCCAGAGGTTACTTGAGAATGGGCTTTTTGTCAAGGCGGAGAAATGCGTATTCCATGCACAGTCTGTCCCCTTCCTAGGGTATATCGTTTCGTCCGAGGGAATACGTATGGACCCTGACAAAGTTAAGGCTGTGATAGATTGGCCATCGCCAGATTCCCGTAAGGCCCTACAGCGGTTTCTGGGGTTCGCCCATTTCTATCTATCTATTCTAACGTTTCATCCGTAATTTTAGCCAACTAGCCTCACCTCTGACAGCCTTGACCTCTCCCAGTACTCCGTTCAGGTGGTCGGACGCTGCTGAGGCTGCCTTCACTTACCTCAACAACCGTTTCGTTTCGGCTCCCATCCTTGTGGCCCCTGATCCCACACGGCAGTTCGTGGTGGAGGTCGACGCATCAGAAGTGGGGGTAGGAGCAGTGTTGTCCCAACGTGCTGCTTCGGACGATAAGGTACATCCTTGCGCGTTTTTCTCACATCGACTATCTCCTGCCGAACGTAATTATGACATTGGCAATACAGAGTTGTTGGCGGTCAAACTAGCTTAAAATTTTCCTTCTGCAGGGGAAACATCCTCTCTTAATCTCCCTCCTTGCCATTTAAGCCCCTTCAGAAAACCATCTTGCTTAAATGGCAAGGCATACGGAGTAGCAGGTCAGGCTGTGGCTTTACTAAACACGATGCTGGTGCTTCAAGCATATCAGACTGATCTGCTAAGAGACTGGATAGAGGCAGGGCCTTTTTCTGATCAGGTAGCTGAGCTGCACCGCACCACAGATCTCTCTCCATGCTACCAAGCAGGCCGCCTCCGCCATGGGCAGGACTATGGCGGCCATGGTGGCAGCGGAGAGACATCTGTGGATGAACCTGGCAGACATCGGGAGGAAGGAAAAGGCTTTCTTCTCGATGCTCATGTTTCGCCTTCTGAACTTTTCAGTATTTCTGTTGAGACGGTGATTGAGAAGTTCAGGGAGACGAAGCTGCGCTCTGCTGCTTTCAGATCCTTCGTTCCACGAAGGTCCAGGTCTTAGCCCGAACAACATAGGGGTCCTGGCCTGTCTCGATCTGAAGATCAAAGACGGGCACAGAAGGCTAGTGTCGCAACTGGCGCTCCTCCACCACCTGCGGGCAGGGGTTAGAGGAATCGTGGGTCATGAGGAGGTAAGCAGAACCTAAGGGGTGTGATTTAGACGAGGCAGCGTTCTCGTCCGAATCGGAGTGATACCAAGGTATCTACTCGTTCCCTTTGGGGACTTTTAACTTCTGCTTTAAATAAACTCTGTGAGTTTCCTTTGCAGTGCTCAATAACAGTGTTTACTAAACACTCGCCAGCACCAGCCATCCGGCTTCATGTTCCGGTATTGATCGTCCTTCATGTTCCGACTCCTTGATCATCTGGCCTGGCACAGCACTGCAGGGAATTTCATGGATGTCCAGCCAGGTCATCCTGAGGGATCTCCTGGCCGCTTAGCGGTGCTGTCGCATCTAGCGGGAAGTGGAGGTGTCAGTTACAGAAGTCTTGTATATGCTGCCTCAGGTGATGCTCCCCTCGTCTGAGGTTTGTAAAATTTGAGCTTGCCTCTCCCGTGCGATTCAGGTTGGACAGTGTTTTCTCTACTTCCTGTTGGCCTTCTGTAGCAAATCGTAGCTCCGTGTAGCTGTTTTTATTTTATTTTTTCTCTAGAATCTTTATCTTACTATCACTCTCTGTTTTTTAAAGTGGTAAAATATAACTTAATTCACACCATATTTCTGATATTATCGATCAATCTTATCAGATTAACTTTGATCGTTCACTTTTATTTTATTTCCGTGAGTGCAGTACACCTGCTAAGCGTTAGCACTCGTTAGCTTGTCATTAGCGTCTTCATTCGAACCTATCACTGTATTCTTTTCTCCTCTCGCTCCAGTTTTTCACAAGTTCATCAAACAACTGCAGTAAGAAGTTTCATCAAGCACGGTGAGTAATGGCTTCTCCCGTCATTGTTTCTTGCACCTCTTGCCACATGTACAGTTTATCTATCTCTGTCGCTGATGAGGGATTCACATGTGATAAATGCAGGGAAATAGTTAGGCTGACAGAGAAGATTTCAGAATTAGAGACACGCATCCAAACTTTAATTGAGGACAGTAAGAATGTTAGGGCTCTAGATATGGCTTTGGATGCGTCTAGCTCAGGGATTCCTGTACATTGTTCAGTTCCGGAAACAGAGCCCTTGCAGCAGGGCAACTGGGTGACGGTGAGGCAGCGTAGTCGTGGGTCAAAACACCGCTCTTCTGTTCCGATCAAAACATTAAACAGGTTCTCCCCACTCAGTGATGCACCCACTGAGAGACCTGATGAAAGTGCTCTAGTTATTGGTGATTCTATTGTACGGAACGTGAATATAGAGACACCAGCCACCATAGTCAAATGTTTACCGGGAGCCAGAGCGCCTGACATCTTGGCAAATTTAATAGTGCTGGCTAATGCTAAACGTAAATACAGTAAGATTGTTATTCATGCCGGCGCTAATGATGTTCGACTTCGCCAGTCGGAGATCACTAAAAATAACATTAAAGAGGTGTGTGAACTTGCAAGCACGATGTCAGACACTTTAATATGCTCTGGTCCCCTCCCTGCTTACCGTGGTGATGAGATGCATAGCAGATTGTCATCACTCAATGGCTGGATGTCTAAGTGGTGCCCACAGAATAACATAGGTTTCATAGACAATTGGACAAGCTTTTGGGGCAGACCTGACCTGCTTAAAAGAGATGGTCTTCATCCCTCCTGGGGTGGCGCCACTCTTCTCTCTAGAATTTTGGCAAATAGTCTTCGTGTTTATACTTGACTAACTGGGGCCCAGGTCAGGAAGCAGACAGACTGGCTAAACTGACCGTCTGCTAGCTGCCTCCCGTCACAGAGGTCAGTTAATTCTCAGCACATAGAGACATTTTCACCTAGATATCACACTATAGAGACTGTGTCTGTTCCCCGAACTAGAAAAAAACAGAAAACGTCCAAACCAAGTTAAGATTAACAATTTAATTGAGGTTCAACAAATAAAAAACAGAAGCAATATGGATAAACAAATGATGAAGCTTGGCTTATTGAATATCAGATCCCTTTCTACGAAAACACTTTTTGTAAATAATATGATCACTGATCATAATATAGATGTACTCTGTTTGACAGAAACCTGGCTAAAACCTCATGATTACATTATTTTAAATGAGTCCACCCCCCAAGATTACTGTTATAAACATGAGCCGCGTCTAAAAGGCAAAGGTGGAGGTGTTGCTTCAATTTATAACAACGTTTTCAGGATCTCTCAGAGAGCAGGCTTCAAGTATAACTCGTTTGAAGTAATGGTGCTTCATATAACATTATCCAGAGAAACAAATGTTAATGATAAATCCTCTGTTATGTTTGTACTGGCTACTGTATACAGGCCACCAGGGCACCATACAGACTTTATTAAAGAGTTTGGTGATTTTACATCCGAGTTAGTTCTGGCTGCAGATAAAGTTTTAATAGTTGGTGATTTTAATATCCATGTTGATAATGAAAACGATGCATTGGGATCAGCATTTATAGACATTCTGAACTCTATTGGTGTTAGACAACACGTTTCAGGACCTACTCATTGTCGAAATCATACTCTAGATTTAATTCTGTCACATGGAATTGATGTTGATGGTGTTGAAATTATTCAGCCAAGTGATGATATCTCAGATCATTATTTAGTTCTGTGCAAACTTCATATAGCCAAAATTGTAAATCCTACTTCTTGTTACAAGTATGGAAGAACCATCACTTCTAACACAAAAGATTGCTTTTTAAGTTATCTTCCTGATGTATCCAAATTCCTTAGCATATCCAAAACCTCAGAACTTGATGATGTAACAGAAACTATGGACTCTTTCTTTTCTAGCACTTTAAATACAGTTGCTCCTTTACGCTTAAGGAAGGTTAAGGAAAACAGTTTGACACCATGGTATAATGAGCATACTCGCACCCTAAAGAGAGCAGCCTGAAAAATGGAGCGCAGCTGGAGGAAAACAAAACTAGAGGTATTTCGTATTGCTTGGCGGGAAAGTAACATATCCTACAGAAAAGCATTAAAAACTGCTAGATCTGATTACTTTTCTTCTCTTTTAGAAGAAAACAAACATAACCCCAGGTATTTATTCAATACAGTGGCTAAATTAACGAAAAATAAAGCCTCAACAAGTGCTGACATTTCCCAACATCACAGCAGTAATGACTTTATGAACTACTTTACTTCTAAAATCGATACTATTAGAGATAAAATTGCAACCATTCAGCTGTCAGATACAGTATCATATCACACAGTGCACTATAGACCCCCTGAGGAACAGTTCCACTCATTCTCTACTATAGGAGAGGAAGAATTGTATAAACTTGTTAAATCATCTAAACCAACAACATGAATCTTAGACCCTATACCATCTAAGCTCCTAATAGAGGTGCTTCCAGAAGTCATAGATCCTCTTCTGACTATTATTAATTCCTCATTGTCATTAGGATATGTCCCCAAAACCTTCAAACTGGCTGTTATTAAGCCTCTCATCAAAAAACCACAGCTTGACCCCAAAGAACTAGTTAATTATAGACCAATCTCGAATCTCCCTTTTCTGTCCAAGATACTAGAAAAGGTGGTATCCTCACCGTTATATTCCTTCTTAGAGAAAAATGGTATATGTGAGGATTTCCAGTCAGGATTTAGACCGTATCATAGTACTGAGACTGCTCTCCTTAGAGTTACAAATGATCTGCTCTTATCATCTGATCGTGGGTGTATCTCTCTATTAGTTTTATTGGATCTTAGTGCTGCGTTTGACACAATTGACCACAAAATTCTTTTGCATAGACTTGAACACTTTGTTGGCATCAGTGGAAGTGCATTAGCATGGTTTAAATCGTACTTATATGACCGCCATCAGTTCGTAGCAGTGAATGAAGATGTATCCTATCGATCACAAGTGCAGTATGGAGTACCTCAAGTCTCAGTACTAGGGCCGCTACTCTTCACGCTCTATATGTTACCCTTGGGAGATATCATCAGGAAACATGGTGTTAGCTTTCACTGTTATGCTGATGATACTCAACTCTATATTTCTTCGCAGCCCGGTGAAACACACCAATTTGAAAAACTAATGGATTGCTTAGTCGATATAAAAAACTGGATGACAAGTAATTTCTTACTGCTAAATTCTGAAAAAACAGAGGTGTTAATTATAGGACCTAAAAACTCAGCTTGTAATAACCAAGAACACTGTCTAAGACTTGATGGTTGCTCTGTCAATTCTTTGTCATCAGTTAGGAACCTAGGTTTGCTATTTGATCGCAATCTTTCCTTAGAAAGCCACGTTTCTAGCATTTGTAAAACTGCATTTTTCCATCTCAAAAATATATCTAAATTACGGCCTATGCTCTCAATGTCAATTGCAGAAATGTTAATCCATGCTTTTATGACCTCAAGGTTAGATTATTGTAATGCTTTATTGGGTGGTTGTTCTGCACGCTTAGTAAACAAACTACAGCTAGTCCAAAATGCAGCAGCAAGAGTTCTTACTAGAACCAGGAAGTATGACCATATTAGCCCGGTCCTGTCAACACTGCACTGGCTCCCTATCAAGCATCGTATAGATTTTAAAATATTGCTTATTACCTATAAAGCCCTGAATGGTTTAGCACCTCAGTATTTGAATGAGCTCCTTTTACATTATAATCCTCTACGTCCGCTACGTTCTCAAAACTCAGGCAATTTTATAATACCTAGAATATCAAAATCAACTGCGGGCGGCAGATCCTTTTCATATTTGGCGCCTAAACTCTGGAATAACCTACCTAACATTGTTCGGGAGGCAGACACACTCTTGCAGTTTAAATCTAGATTAAAGACCCATCTCTTTAACCTGGCATACACATAACATACTAATATGCTTTTATTATCAAAATCCGTTAAAGGATTTTTAGGCTGCATTAATTAGGTAAACCGGAACCGGAAACACTTCCCATAACACCCTATGTACTTGCTACATCATTAGAAGAATGGCATCTACGCTAATATTTGTCTGTTTCTCTTTTGTTCCGAGGTCACCGTGGCCACCAGATCCAGTCTGTGTCCAGATCAGAGGGTCACTGCAGTCACCCGGATCCAGTATGTATCCAGACCAGATGCTGGATCAGCACCTAGAAAGGACCTCTACATCCCTGAAAGACAGCGGAGACCAGGACAACTAGAGCCCCAGATACAGATCCCCTGTAAAGACCTTGTCTCAAAGGAGCACCAGGACAAGACCACAGGAAACAGATGATTCTTCTGCACAATCTGACTTTGCTGCAGCCTGGAATTGAACTACTGGTTTCGTCTGGTCAGAGGAGAACTGGCCCCCCAACTGAGCCTGGTTTCTCCCAAGGTTTTTTTCTCCATTCTGTCACCGATGGAGTTTCGGTTCCTTGCCGTTGTCGCCTCTGGCTTGCTTAGTTGGGGACACTTCATCTACAGCGATATCGTTGACTTGATTGCAAATAAATGCACACTATTTAATTGAACAGAGATGACATAACTGAATTCAATAATGAACTGCCTTTAACTATCATTTTTTCATTATTGACACTGTTTTCCTAATGAATGTTGTTCAGTTGCTTTGACGCAATGTATTTTGTTTAAAGCGCTATATAAATAAAGGTGACTTTGACTTTGACTTTGACTTTGACTTCAGCACCTATGCGATGCTTAGGAACCTTTAGGTACACACGCTAAGCTTTGTGTACTTTCTCAAAACCACATGGTGGTCAGTGTGCACGTGAACACTTTGCACACTTTCTAAAATCCACGTAAGTGGTAAGTGTGCACACAAGACTCTGCGCACTTTCTGAAATCCTGTACGGTAAGGGTTAGGCGCTCTGCTTCGTTCCCTTTCTTGAGATGATTAGACCTTGGTTCCTTGGGCTTCGTTCAGCCAGTGTGTATTTGTTTATACACCTCAAACATCGCTTCCCTCAACGTGAGGGGCTTTTGGGTGATTCTCGTGGTAGTTTAGCAGCTCTCCCCTTTTTCCAAGAAGGGTCGCTATGAGCGCGCTACTCTGAGCTCGGAGTTCCCCTCTCATATGAGACTGAATTTTCAGTTTTTTCACCAGAGCGCTCCAGTATTGTTTCCATAGATCGAGTTGATGACTCTCAAAAATACTGTTTTGAGATACACTATTCCATCTATGAGCTGCTCTATCAGAGTGCCACGAGAGAAGGGCCGTGGGAACTATATTGTGAGAGGGGGGGCGGGATTCTTGGGGGGGGTGTTAGTGTAGGCCTATAGTAGGCTGTATTATGTACCCTGATTGACTTTATGATTAGTTAAATCAGTTAAAAAATGTATTAGTTAAAAAATAAGCGTTAGCACTCGTTAGCTTGTCATTAGAGTTTTCATTCGAACCTATCGCTGTTTTCTTTTCTCCTCTCCTCTCTCTCGCTCCAGTTTTTTACAAGTTCATCGAACAACCGCAGTAAGAATATTTCATCAACCACAGTGAGTAATGGCTTCTACTGCTATTGTTATTTGCACCTCTTGCCACATGTACAGTTTATCTATCTCTGTCGCAGATGAGGGAAATAGTTAGGCTGACAGAGAAACTTTCATAATTAGAGACACGCATCCAAACTTTAATTGAGGACAGTGAGACTGTTAGGGTGAACTAGATATGGCTTTGGATGCGTCTAGCTCAGGGATTCCTGTACATTGTTCGGTTCCGGTAACAGAGCCCCTGCAGCAGGGCAACTGGGTGACAGTGAGGCAGCGTAGTCGTGGGTCAAAACACTGCTCTTCTGTTCCGATCAAAACATTAAACAGGTTCTCCCCACTCAGTGATGCACCCACTGAGAAACCTGATGAAAGTGCTCAAGTTATTGGTGATTCTATTGTACGGAACGTGGATATAGAGACACCAGCCACCATAGTCAAATGTTTACCGGGAGCCAGAGCGCCTGACATCTTGTTGTTCTGAGGTTTTGGATATGCTAAGGAATTTAGATACATCAGGAAGATAACTTAAAAAGCAGTCTTTTGTGGTAGAAGTGATGGTTCCAGTCTCAGGTCAGATCTAACGGTGCTCAGAGTTAACCTGTTGCTCTGCTCTCTGTCCAGTCCTGCTGGTGCTGACGAGTACTCTGGACAGTTACCATACCTGCCACCTGAGATAATCTCAGCTCACAGGGGTGCAACTTATTGTCGGACGAGCGTTGGGAGAGGATGGCTCCCACTCCCACCTCTGACGTGTCGACCTCAACAGTGAATTGTTTAGAGCTATCAGGGGTCACGAGAATAGGAGCCGAGGTAAAAAGAGACTTTAAGTGATCAAATGCCTTCTGAGCGGACTCTGACCACTTAAAATATGACTTGACAGGTTCCAAGAGAGGATGTTATTATTAGACCAGTTAATGTGAGGATTATGTTTAACTAACCAGGGGTGTCCTAGAACTAAAGGGGCAAAGGGGGAATGAAAAACTAAAAAGGAAAGGGTTTCGTGGTGATTACCAGAGACAGTGAGAGATAAGGGAGCAGACTGAAGATGAACCCTGGGTAGTGAACTACCATCTAGGGCAACAAGAGGAGTGGCCTCCTCACGCTTCCTCAAAGGAATACCTTGCTTGCGGGCCCAGGACTCATCTAGGAAATTCCCCTCAGCCCCAGAGTCTATTAAGGCATTACAAGAAACATAACAGGATAACAGGAATGACAGTGCACGATTTTGAAGGAGAGATAGAAGTAGCGCTCGCCAGTAATCCCTCACCTACTGACGAGCGCTTGCTTTTACTGGACATTTTGCCATGAAGTGATTGGCTGCGCCACAATACATGCAGAGATGATGAATGATGCGACATTCCCTCTCCTTAGCAGAAATACGCAGTCCACCTAACTGCATGAGCTCAGGTTCAGGCTGAGTGGGTTGGGGAGAAGAGACAGGTGCGGCGGCGGAACGAGCGGAAAAAAATCCATGACCCTAGAGCGGCGGCGGAGATCAAACCTCTTCTTTGCACGTATGGCCAGATCAATGAGGAGGTTGAGGCGAGTCGGCAGATCATGGGCGAGAACCTCATCCTTGATGCTGGAACTGAGTCCCTCAAGGAAACGTGCCACGAGCGCCGGCTCATTCCACCCACAAGTGGTCGAGAGGGTGCGAAACTCAATGGAATAATCAACGACTGAGCGTCTGCCCTGATGGAGAGTGGACAAGATGCGAGACGCCTCTTCTCCGCCTCTTCTCCGTCAAATACCCGAATCATCTCCTCCTTGAAGTAGTCAAAGCTAGCGATGTACTCGTCCTCAGCCTCCCAGGCCGCAGTTCCCCACTCGCGAGCACGTCCAGTCAGGAGCGAGATGACGTAAGTGACCCGAGCTCGCTCTCTAGCGTAGGTCACTGGTTGGAGAGAGAAGACAAGTTCACATTGGGTAGGAAACGACCGACACTGTGAGGCACCGGCGTAACAAGGAGGGTTGTTGACTCTGGGCTCTGGAGATTCCAACCCCCTGGAAGCAGGAGAGCCAGCCTTAAGTTGGTGAACCTGCGTGGACAAATCCGAGAGCTGGGCGGCCAGGCAATCAACCGCGTGCAGTGGCTAGCTCCATGCAGTGGCTAGCTCCGTGTAATGTCTTCCGAGCATGGCTCTTTGCAGCGCAACAGCAGTCTGAATCGGGCTTGCACTCGCTGGGTCCATTCTTGGCTTGATTATTCTGTGGTGTGGAAAAGATGAGGACCCAAGAGCGATTATGCAAAAGAAAACTTCTTTAATTGAGAAGCGATGCAACAAACAAGTCTTCGGTATAAGCAACAAAAGCAGCCGATGAGCCGGTACCCAAAAGGTAAACACAAAGTCTTTACGTGAATCAGCAAACAGAGGGTTCTAGTCGATAAACGGGCCGGCGCTCGGGCTGTGTGCGGAGACTGGCGTTAGCTGACCTCGTCTCCTCTTTCGAGATTATATCAGGTGGCAGGTATGGTAACTGTCCAAAGTACTCGTCAGCACCAGCAGGACTGGACAGAGAGCATAGCAACAGGTTAACTCTGAGCACCATTAGATCTGACCTGAGACTGGAGCACGAGAGGCAGGGTAGGATCCAACACGACAGGACAGGACAGGACTGGCACAAAATGAATGAGAAACTTCAGCATCTACAGCAAACTAAATAATCAAGCAGAGAGCACAAACACTGAGAACTAGAAATAGCCAGGATGATTAGGGAAAAGAGAGAACAGGTGTGAATCTATTAGCGAGACAGAGGAGAGATAATGAGAAACAGCTGAAGAGGTGTGTGAGTGTAGCAAAATAACTAGCAGAGGGGGGGGGGGGGGAAGGAAAACCGAATCCATGACACAGTATTTAGACCGTATCATAGTACTGAGACTGCTCTCCTTAGAGTTATAAATGATCTACTCTTATCATCTGATCGTGGGTGTATTTCTCTATTAGCTTTATTGGATCTTAGTGCTGCGTTTGACACAATTGACCTCAACATTCTTTTGCATAGACTTGAACACTTTGTTGGCATTAATGGAAGTGCATTAGCATGGTTTAAATCGTACTTATATGACCGCCATCAATTCGTAGCAGTGAATGAAGATGTATCATATCGATCACAAGTACAGTATGGATTACCTCAAGGCTCAGTACTAGGGCCGCTACTCTTCACGCTTTATATGTTACCCTTGGGAGATATCATCAGGAAACATGGTGTTAGCTTTCACTGTTATGCTGATGATACTCAGCTCTATATTTCTTCACGGCCCGGTGAAACACACCAATTTGAAAACCAATGGAATGCATAGTCGATATAAAAAACTGGATGACGAGTAATTTCTTACTGCTAAATTCTGAAAAAACAGAGGTGTTAATTATAGGACTTAAAACTCTGCTTGTAATAACCTAGAACACTGTCTTAGACTTGATGGTTGCTCTGTCAATTCTTCGTCATCAGTTAGGAACCTAGGTGTGCTATTTGATCGCAATCTTTCCTTAGAAAGCCACATTTCTAACATTTGTAAAACTGCATTTTTCCATCTCAAAAATATATCTAAATTACGGCCTATGCTCTCAATGTCAAATGCAGAAATGTTAATCCATGCATTTATGACCTCAAGGTTAGATTATTGTAATGCTTTATTGGGTGGTTCTGCACGCTTAGTAAACAAACTACAGCTAGTCCAAAATGCAGCAGTAAGAGTTCTTACTAGAACCAGGAAGTATGACCATATTAGCCTGGTCCTGTCAACACTGCACTGGCTCCCTATCAAACATCGTATAGATTTTAAATTATTGCTCATTACTTATTAAGTCCTGAATGGTTTAGCACCTCAGTATTTGAATGAGCTCCTTTTACATTATAATCCTCTACGTCCGCTACGTTCTCAAAACTCACGCCTAAACTCTGGAATAACCTATCTAACATTCTTCGCTAGGCAGACACACTCTTGCAGTTTCAATTCGTAGCAGTGAATGAAGATGTATCATATCGATCACAAGTACAGTATGGATTACCTCAAGGCTCAGTACTAGGGCCGCTACTCTTCACGCTTTATATGTTACCCTTGGGAGATATCATCAGGAAACATGGTGTTAGCTTTCACTGTTATGCTGATGATACTCAGCTCTATATTTCTTCACGGCCCGGTGAAACACACCAATTTGAAAACCAATGGAATGCATAGTCGATATAAAAAACTGGATGACGAGTAATTTCTTACTGCTAAATTCTGAAAAAACAGAGGTGTTAATTATAGGACTTAAAACTCTGCTTGTAATAACCTAGAACACTGTCTTAGACTTGATGGTTGCTCTGTCAATTCTTCGTCATCAGTTAGGAACCTAGGTGTGCTATTTGATCGCAATCTTTCCTTAGAAAGCCACATTTCTAACATTTGTAAAACTGCATTTTTCCATCTCAAAAATATATCTAAATTACGGCCTATGCTCTCAATGTCAAATGCAGAAATGTTAATCCATGCATTTATGACCTCAAGGTTAGATTATTGTAATGCTTTATTGGGTGGTTCTGCACGCTTAGTAAACAAACTACAGCTAGTCCAAAATGCAGCAGTAAGAGTTCTTACTAGAACCAGGAAGTATGACCATATTAGCCTGGTCCTGTCAACACTGCACTGGCTCCTTATCAAACATCGTATAGATTTTAAATTATTGCTCATTACTTATTAAGTCCTGAATGGTTTAGCACCTCAGTATTTGAATGAGCTCCTTTTACATTATAATCCTCTACGTCCGCTACGTTCTCAAAACTCACGCCTAAACTCTGGAATAACCTATCTAACATTCTTCGCTAGGCAGACACACTCTTGCAGTTTAAATCTAGATTAAAGACCCATCTCTTTAACCTGGCTTACACATAACATACTGTGACGCGTGTCCCGAGGCCTCATCAGCGTCGCCCTGGAAACGCACGAGGAGCACCTGGAAACCTCATCACCGGCCAATCAGCCGCCGCCACTGATGCACAAGTTAGTGATCACTCCAGAAGACTGGATGCTAACGCTGTTCTCCATGTTCCCTTGTAGAAAGCTCGTGACCGATCAGCACCCCCTACGCACAGACACGCCGCACCTGGGACACCACCACGATCAGCGCACCAGCACTTCCCACTCCTGAACACTGAACTCTCTCAAATAAATCCACCCTCCGGGGCCTTACCTTGCACTCCTTGCTGTCATGTGATTCTTCACCCCGTGACAATACTAATATGCTTTTAATATCCAAATCAGTTAAAGGATTTTTAGGCTGCATTAATTAGGTAAACCGGAACCGGGAACACTTCACGTAACACCCTATGTACTCGCTACATCATTAGAAGAATGGCATCTATGCTAATATTTGTCTGTTTCTCTCTTATTCCGAGGTCACCGTAGCCACCAGATACAGTCTGTATCCAGATCAGAGGGTCACTGCAGTCACCCGGATCCAGTACGTATCCAGACCAGATGGTGGATCAGCACCTAGAAAGGACCTCTACTGCCCTGAAAGACAGCGGAGACCAGGACAACTAGAGCCCCAGATCCCCTGTAAAGACCTTGTCTCAGAGGACCACCAGGACAAGACCACAGGAAACAGATGATTCTTCTGCACAATCTGACTTTGCTGCAGCCTGGAATTGAACTACTGGTTTCCTCTGGTCAGAGGAGAACTGGCCCCCCAACTGAGCCTGGTTTCTCCCAAGGTTTTTTTCTCCATTCTGTCACCGATGGAGTTTCGGTTCCTTGCCGCTGTCGCCTCTGGCTTGCTTAGTTGGGGTCACTTCATCTACAGCGATATCGTTGACTTGCAAATAAATGCACAGACACTATTTAACTGAACAGAGATGACATCACTGAATTCAATGATGAACTGCCTTTAACTAGTTTCGGTGCATAGGACAGACCTATACTATCGCTCTCCATGGTTCTGACCAAAGAAGAGTGCTTTGGAATCTCCATTACGCATGAAACGCATCATACCTGGGCTGTGTTTCCCGATAACATTGTCTCTACGAAGACTCTTAATGTATAACTTAACTAAAGGTATACTACCACTAAAGGTATTGCTATATTATTGCTAGGCATCTTCAGGGCTATCCACTTGCGAGGCAGAGGCGCTGAAAGGCAGAGGCGCTGGCGCCCTCCTATAGCAACGGCGCTGTTTTTGGTAAAACATGATTTTGACGACTTCATTAAGTTTTGTTTTATAGAAGACTCTTTTTAAAAAGTTATTTGTTTTGTATAAATTGTATTTTAATTTTGATCAATGTTTTATCAATCAATTGCCTGTATTTAATAAATAAGAAGCAAATATATAGCAAATATATAGCAGACAATGTAATAACCTTAGTGTAATTGACAGAATTACAAAAGAATCTTTTGCTACCTAAAAGTTAAAGATTCTTTGGGTCATGCATGCATCCATGTCTATTTCCCTCATATTAAATATAAAACGCATGTGGACTGATATTTTTCCAATGTCTGGACTCCTTTGCAAACTTACCACAGTGTGGATTTCAGAAAGTGTGCCAAGACTTCACGTGCACACTTACCATAGCATGGATTTTCAAATACTGTTCTAAGGATTGGCTCTCGTGCATAGACGTTGGAACATATAGGTATATAAATAGAGAATCTGAATCAAAATGTGTTTGATTTAAGCCTGCATTTCAAAATTTTGTGTCATAAAATTATATCGCGCATAAGCTCAACTAATGCGATCGTTATAAAGGTGTTTAAACAACAATACACTTCCACTTGCATGTATTTGACAATCGGAATATCAGATATTTCATGCCATAACTAACATATTTGTGAATATGGGCGTAATCTAGGCTATCCAGGGTTGTTGTTTTTTTTTTTTCATTGCATCTGAAAATGACTTTGTGCAGCTCATTCACATGTGCGCCCTGGCACAGATCCGCCTCTCAAGATGCTCAGCTGTGGACGATTTAAAAATGGGTGCGTTCGACTTGAAGCACGACTGCAGACGGTGGTATGATTCGCTCTTTTTTTTTATTTTTTATTATTATAAGATATTTTATTCTAATTTGATCAGTGACTCAAGCACTGATGGACCAAAGAGTGCGCATTTCAACATTTGCAGTAAAAACATGAAATATAAATTCTCAGAAAATGCATTTAATACCAATATATTGAAACATCTGTTTATATACTCCATTAATAAAGGAGTCCAGACATTGGAAAAATATCAGTCCACATGCGTTTTATATTTAATATGAGGGAAATAGACATGGATGCATGCGTGACCCAAAGAATCTTTAACTTTTAGGTAGCAAAATATTTTTTAGTAATTCTGTCAATTACACTAAGGTTATTACATTGTCTGCTATATATTTGCTATATATTTGCTTCTTATTTATTAAATACGGGCAATTGATTGATAAAACATTTATCAAAATTAAAATACAATTTATACAAAACCAATAACGTTTAAAAAGAGTTTTCTATAAAACAAAACTTAATGAAGTCGTCAAAATCATGTTTTACCAAAAACAGCGCCGTTGCTATAGGAGGGCGCCAGCGCATCTGCCTCGCGAGTGGATAGCCCTGAAGACGCCTAGCAATAATATAGCAATACCTTTAGTGGTAGTATACCTTTAGTTAAGTTATACATTAAGAGTCTTCATAGCACGCTAAGAGACAATGTTATCGGGAAACACAGCCCAGGTATGATGCGTTTCATGCGTAATGGAGATTCCAAAGCACTCTTCTTTGGTCAGAACCATGGAGAGCGATAGCATAGGTCTGTCCTATGCACCGAAACTAGTTAAAGGCAGTTCATCATTGAATTCAGTGATGTCATCTCTGTTCAGTTAAATAGTGTCTGTGCATTTATTTGCAAGTCAACGATATCGCTGTAGATGAAGTGACCCCAACTAAGCAAGCCAGAGGCGACAGCGGCAAGGAACCGAAACTCCATCGGTGACAGAATGGAGAAAAAAACTTTGGGGGAAACCAGGCTCAGTTGGGGGGCCAGTTCTCCTCTGACCAGAGGAAACCAGTAGTTCAATTCCAGGATGCAGCAAAGTCAGATTGTGCAGAAGAATCATCTGTTTCCTGTGGTCTTGTCCTGGTGGTCCTCTGAGACAAGGTCTTTACAGGGGATCTGGGGCTCTAGTTGTCCTGGTTTCCGCTGTCTTTCAGGGCAGTAGAGGTCCTTTCTAGGTGCTGATCCACCATCTGGTCTGGATACGTACTGGATCCGGGTGACTGCAGTGACCCTCTGATCTGGATACAGACTGGATCTGGTGGCTACGGTGACCTCGGAATAAGAGAGAAACAGACAAATATTAGCATAGATGCCATTCTTCTAATGATGTAGTGAGTACATAGGGTGTTACGTGAAGTGTTCCCGGTTCCGGTTTACCTAATTAATGCAGCCTAAAAATCCTTTAACTGATTTTGATATTAAAAGCATATTAGTATTGTCACGGGGTGAAGAATCACACGACAGCAAGGAGTGCAAGGTAAGGCCCCGGAGGGTGGATTTATTTGAGAGAGTTCAGTGTTCAGGAGTGGGAAGTGCTGGTGCGCTGATCGTGGTGGTGTCCCAGGTGCGGCGTGTCCGTGCGTAGGGGGTGCTGATCGGTCACGAGCTTTCTACAAGGGAACACGGAGAACAGCGTTAGCATCCAGTCTTCTGGAGTGATCACTCACTTGTGCATCAGTGGCGGCGGCCGATCGGCCGGTGATGAGGTTTCCAGGTGCTCCTCGTGCGTGTGCGTCCATTTTGAGATGGAAAAATGCAGTTTTACAAATGCTAGAAATGTGGCTTTCTAAGGAAAGATTGCGATCAAATAGCACACCTAGGTTCCTAACTGATGACGAAGAATTGACAGAGCCACCATCAAGTCTAAGACAGTGTTCTAGGTTATTACAAGCAGAGTTGCAAAGCAAAGCAAAGTCCTATAATTAACACCTCTGTTTTTTCAGAATTTGGCAGTAAGAAATTACTCGTCATCCAGAAATAGAGAGAAATCCACACTGTGGTAAGTTTGCACGCTAGTATTCTGCATTCTTTCTAAAATCCTATATGGTGAGGGCTTCGCGCGGTTGCTTCGTGCCCTTTCTTGAGTCGGTTAAAGCCCCGTTCATCTTGGGCGCCACTCCACCCATGTATCCTCGGATACCTACCTAAACAGAGTGTTGCTACTAGAGAACTGTTGAGACAGCTCTTTCAACAACTTATGCGAAAGCTATCTGTAGCCCCTGTGTGACAGGCAAGACTTGGTATAAAATGCTAGGTTCTTAGCCGTATCCCTTTAAAGGAATCTTTCCTGATTCCAAGCCTTCAGCTCTACCCTGGGCCGAGGCCCTACAGGTAAATTGGGTATGTAGCTTAGTCCTTTGGCCATAAGGGGTACTGTCACAGACAGCCCTCTAAATGTCCCAGGGGCAACTCCCATGGAAAGGTAGAGTTGGTACTTAGTGCTCGCCATGATTCTGGCCTGCACTCCCCTCAGCATGGCGGTGTGGGTATACTGTTCCTCATAGCGACCCCTAGAGGATACAGTTCGAAGTTCCCTTGAAAGGGAACGTCTCAGGTTACGAATGTAACCATGGTTTCCTGAGTGGGGAACGAGACACTGCGTCCTCAAGCTCCCTGCCATGGTTCGGACGCAAGCTTCAGATGAAGAAGTGAATGACGTGTTCTCCCAGTTCTTGTTTATAGTTTCGCCGGTAGTGACGTCAGAGGCTGTCGCCGGCCAACAAGTTGGTGTTTTTTCAATGTATGCTTCAGACACGGGTCACGATGAGGTGTTCCCCATAGCGCCCCTAGAGGACGCAGTGTCTCAGTGTCATGGTTACATTCGTAACTTGAGATGTTCAATAGCCTTTTCATGAAAAATTTAAAAACAAGGACCGTGACGTCGCCCGGCATGGCGCAGCCAGCGCCCCATCTGGAGCGCCTCCCCTCATGGGGCCCAGCCGGGCCCAAAATAGCAACGTGAGGACGACCTCCCGTGGACCCACCATCTGCGGGAGGAATCATAAGTGGCTGGTGTAATGTGGATCGGGCAGTGGTCGATAGCAGGGGCCCGACGACCTGATCTCTGGACATGGAAACTGGCCTTGGGGACGTGGAATGTCACCTCACTGGAGCCTGAGCTTGTGCGGGAGGTGGAGAGGTGCCGACTGGAGATGGTCAAGCTCACCTCCACGCACAGCTTGGATTCTGGAACCATCCCCCTTGAGAGAGGATAGACTCTCTACTACTCTGGAGTTGCCCGCGTCGAGAGGCAGCGGGCTGGTGTGGGGTTGCTCATAGCTCCACAGCCCAGTCGCCATGTGTTGGAGTTTACCCTTGTGAACGAAAGGGTCGCTTCCCTGCGCCTTCGGGTCGGGGATAGGTCACCACTCGGGTTCAGATCAGGGGGGCTATTCCTACCAATCACACCACTCCAATTGTCACTGTCGCTGCCCACGTGAGTGTTGAAGTCCCCCAGTAGAACGACTCTTCTAGGACGCACTTTCCAGCACCCCTCCCAAAGACCACAGGAAGGCCGGGTACTCTACACTGCCATTTGGCCCGTAAGCAGAAGTAAGGGATGCTGTCAAGCTGAAGAAGGAGTCCTACCAGGCCTGGCTGGCTTGCGGGACTCCTGAGGCAGCTGATGGGTACCGGCAGACCAGGCAGGCTGCAGCTCGGGTGGTTGTGGAGGCAAAAACTCGGGTCTGGGAGGAGTTTGGTGAGGACATGGAGAAAGACTATTGGTTGGCCTTGAAGAGATTCTGGCAAACCATATGGTGCCTCAGGAAGGAGAAGCAGTGCCCTGACAAAACTGTTTACAGTGGAGGTGGGCAACTGTTGACCTCAACTGGGGATATCGTTGGACGGTGGAAGGAATATTTCCAGGATCTCCTCCACCCCTCCGACATGCCTTCTGTTAAGGAAGCAGAGGCTGAGGGCTCAGAGATGGACTTGTCCATCACCCAAGCTGAAGTCACCGAGGTAGTTAAGAATCTTCTTGGTGGCAAGGCACCAGGGGTGGATGAGATCCACCCTGAGTACCTCAAGTCCCTGGATGTTGTGGGGGTGTCTTGGCTGACACGTCTCTGCAGCATCATGTGGCGGTCGGGGACAAGGCCTCTGGAATGGCAGACCGGTGTGGTGGCCCCTCTTTTCAAGAAAGGGGAAAAGAGGGTGTGTTCCAACTACAGGGGGATCAAACCCCTCAGCCTTCCTGGGAAAGTCTATGCCAGGGTACTGGAGAGGAGAATTCGGCTGAAAGTCAAACCTTGGATTCAGGAAGAAAAATGTGGTTTTCGTTCTGGTCGTGGAACACTGGACCAGCTTTATACCCTCACCAGGGTGCTGGAGGGTTAATGGGAGTTTGACCAACCAGTCCACATGTGTTTTGTGGATCTGGAGAAGGCATTCGACCATGTCCCTTGCGGCCTCCTGTGGGGGGTGCTCCTAAAGTATGGGGTACGGGGCCCTCTGTTAAGGGCTGTCCGGTCCCTGTATGACCGGAGCAGGAGCTTGGTTCGCATTGCCGGTTGTAAGGCAGACTTGCTCTCGGTGCATGTTGGATTCCGGAAGGGCTGCCCTTTATCACCGATCCTGTTCATTACTTTTATGGACAGGATTTCTAGGTGCAGCCAGGGGCCGGAGGGTGTCCGGTTTGGGAACCACGGGATTTAGTCTCTGCTTTTTGCAGATGATGTTGTCATGTTGGCTTCATCGGGCCAGAACCTTCAGCATGCACTGGGACGGTTTGCAGCCGAGTGTGAAGTGGCTGGGATGAGAATCAGCACCTCCAAGTCCTAGGCCATGGTTCTCAGCCGGAAAAGGGTGGCATGTCCCCTTCAGGTTGGTGAAGAGCTCCTGCCTCAAGTGTAGGAGTTTAAGTATCTTGGGGTCTTGTTCATGATTGAGGGAAGAATGGAGCAGGAGATTGACAGGCGGATAGGTGCGCGTTCTGCAGTGATGTGGTCGATGTACCTGTCTGTCGTGGTCAGTGGCAGATCTAGAGATTTTTTCCTGGGGTGGCATGAGGTTTCAGGAGGGGGGCCATGGACATTAATTAGAATTTGAAATGCAACTGTTTTTATTGAGTGTGTTTTGTCCTCTAGACTAGACTAGTAGCCTACTCTGAGTAGGGTTTGAAAGTAGTGGGCTACTTTTACTTGTTGTGATTGAGTAAAATTACAGTCATGTAGGGCTAACTGCAAAATGCGTGGTCAACCAGAGAGAAAACGGTCACGTTGTTGATAACAGGTGTCCATGTGAGTCAAAAGTGCAGTGCTTGTGCATCACCAGCTTATGACACCGCTTAGATATATCAGTTTAATTTGGCATGTCATTTTTCAAAATTGGATAGTCATAGATGCTGGGAAAGTGGATGCATGCCAATTTTGTGACATCAGTAGTTTAAACACACACAAAGAGCAAGACTAACGTTAGACCCTTATCTGACCTGACGATCATAGCAAAATTTGATGAGACAACAAAGTATTGCGGATGTAAATAACGTAACAATGTGGCTGTTGAAGGGTTAACTGTCTCCTTATGTACTTTTTCGACTTGGTGTCAAACTTACCTCTAAACTCACGGCAAACTGCTTATCAACCTCTCTTCATCGAGACACAGCGTACTGCAGACAGATGCACTCTGCAGCCTTCCCAGGCTGCCCTGCTGCCACTGACTGGTGAAATTTCGCGGGGGTCGCTCCCGTGCTGGTGATGGGTGAAACCATTGTGACTGTGAGGGGGAGGGGATTCTAAATCTGCGATTTCTGTTTGAGAGGAGTTAGGTGCAGGTCTCCTTGGCCTTCAACGTGTAGGCTATGAACATAAAATATACTTAAAAATATTATCTGATTTATAAATGGGGTGGCAACAGGGGTGGCAAGACTGTATCCCAGGGGTGGCAGCTGCCACCCTTTGCCACCCCATAGATCCACCTCTGGTCGTGGTAAAGAAGGAGCTGAGCTGCAAGGCGAAGCTCTCGATTTACCGGTCAATCTACGTTCATACTCTCACCTATTGTCATGAGCTGTGGGTCATGACCGAAAGGACAAGATCCTGGATACAGGCAGCTGAAATGAGCTTTCTCCGCAGGGTGGCAGGGTCGCTCCCTTAGAGATAGGGTGAGGAGCTCTGCCACTCGGGAGGAGCTCAGAGTAGAGCCACTGCTCCTCCACATCGAGAGGAGCCAGCTGAGGTGGCTCAGGCATCTGTTCCGGATGCCTCCTGTATGCCTTCTTGGGAAGGTGTTCCGGGCACGTGCCACCGCGAGGAGGCCACGGGGAAAACCGAGGAGACGCTGGAGGGACTGTCTCTTGGCTGGCCTGGGAACGCCTTGGTATCCCCCCGGAAGAGCTGGACGGAAGTGTCTAGGGAGAGGGTAGTCTGAGCGTCTCTGCTGTTGCCCCCGTGACCCGGCCCCAGATAAGAGGAAGAAGATGGATGGATGGATAATTTAAATGGAAAAAAAAATTCACCCCCCCTCAAAGTTGTCATGAATGGCAAAATTAGCTATATAGACCAAAACCACTTTTTGTACCAGGCCGTAAACATTTTTTTTTTCTGCTGTAAAGTTGGGCATTTTAACATGGGGAGTCTATGGAATTGACTCCCTTTTGGAGCCAACAGTCCAAAAGCAGTCAAACAAAGCACGCGCATCCATAATAAAACATGCCACACATGGCTCAGAGGGTGTGGGGAGTGTCTGAGGGGTAAATAAAGGCCTCCTGTAGCGAATCGATGCATATTTGTAAGAAAAATATACTTATTTAAAATGTTATAAATACTTATCTCTCACTTCTGGTGACTTTCATATGTGCAACCCATACAGTGAATGATGTACATTGACATTTACATTTATGCATTTAGCAGATGCTTTTATCCAAAGCGACTTACATTGTATTCAGGCTAACAATTTTCTCTTAACATGTTCCCTGGGATTCAAACCCCCAACCTTGCGCTTGCTAACGCAATGCTCTACCACATGTAGGACATAGGCGTCATGCATGTGCCTGTGAGATATACTAGACTAGGGAGTTTGTTTACAGGAGCAAAGAAAGCAAAGTTTCCCTACTTTACCAAAGGAAAACAAGTTTCCTCTTGACTTGGCATTTTTGGGTGAACTAACCATTATAGCGTAGACAGCAGTAAGTACTGTATATAGCACTGCTGACACTTTAGATCTAATATAAACGTGATTTCTTTCCCAGATGTTTACCTTCACAGACAACCGACTGTGTTTCTTTTATTTAACTTATGCGTTTTTAACAAACTTGTGTTAAAGAGAACTTATTTTAGTACTCACATGCCGTATGTCAGCAGCATTCTATGCATGTGTAGCGAGGTTAAAATAGGTTGATTTCACTAGATTTTCTTTTTATGCATTCAGTGTGATTCTATAATCGTTGAAACCAGTGTTTGTAAAAATAAATTTAATAAAAGGGTCTGTAAGGAGGTAATGGGTTCACCCCCCCCCCCCCCTCCTTTGTCAACGAAATGGTTCAGTCCAGACAGCCATACCTGCTGATTGTTCTTTTAGAGGTCTTTTCCTGCTCTCTCCTGAACGGAAGAGATAGGCTATGCCAAAAATAAATTAATTTCACGAACAAATCATTCGAAGTAACCAGATCTTCTTGATCCAGTTTACCAAATCGAACTGAATCGTTTGAAACGATTCGCGTCTCCAATCAGCATTAATCCACAAATGACTTAAGCTGTTAACTTTTTTAATGTGGCTGACACTCCCTCTGAGTTCAAATAAACCAAAATCCCGGAGTAATTAATTTACTTAAACAGTACGCTGACTGAACTGCTGTGAAGAGAGAATTGAAGATGAACACCGACCCGAGCCAGATAATGAACTATAGATTGACTCGTTCTCGAGTCAAGAAACGGTTGCATCAGTTTTCGGGTCACCAGTAGTGATGGGAAGTATGGTTCTTTTTCACGAACCGGTTCTTTTGGACAGTTCGATTCAATAAACCGGTTGAAGAAAACGGTTCTTTTGTGCTCGACGTAATGACGTCATTGGTGATGACTGCCCTTGATTCATGCCTTCGGTTTACCCGCGCTCATCACCTTAGCACAGAATCAGTTCAGAATCAATCACCAAAAGAACCAGTTCGGTTCAGACACGCTGTGTGTCAGTCTGCTTCACACTGAATCACACATGCGTCATGCATCAGCTCCTCAGTTTTTGAATCGGACGCATCCAACAGAAACGGTTCTTGACTCGAGAACGAGTCAATCTTTTGTTGTCTGGTTCTGGTTCATCCCGGTTTTCATCTTCAGTTCCCTTTCAGTCGGTCACATTCTACGTTACATCAGAAAGAGACTGACGAATGGGGATCTTGCCTGAGAGCCCAATCACCTTCGAGTGGTTACAAAACAAGCCAATGGTACACAGAGTACCTTGCTCTGCAGAATTTGCATCGCGGGCTCCACCCTGCAGAGCGGGTATATAAGGAGCAGCGTGAGCAACTCGCATTCAAGCTTTCGCTTTGGAGCCGAGCACATCACTTGCTGCTTTCACTGGAGTGTTAACAAGCAAGTCAGCTGGTGTTGGTGTCAGCAAGCTGACACTGCGTTCGTGGATGACTCATGTTCTCATTGCGGGGACATGACCATCTCGGCGTTAAGATC
This sequence comes from Carassius carassius, assembly GCF_963082965.1. Classification (NCBI taxonomy): domain Eukaryota; kingdom Metazoa; phylum Chordata; class Actinopteri; order Cypriniformes; family Cyprinidae; genus Carassius; species Carassius carassius. The sequence continues at coordinate 25,395,093 of NC_081798.1, forward strand.
GAGAATCGATTGCCTTAAAGGTACAGAGTCCCCTCTGCCACACCCCGTTCTAGCCTCCTCGGGCCACACCCCCCTCACAAACGCTGCAGCCGGTTGAGTTCCTGGACCCTGACATCTCATTCGGGGCTCAGGAGGAAGACCTTATGTCGATCGCCGCATCACAAGGCGGGCTTGAGTCCTCTGGACATGAGGATTTGGATGCATTGCATCCCTCGGAGTGCCAGCATTGCCCGAGTCCGATCCCGAGCTGACATCTGTGCTTTCCCAGGCAGCTGAGAGCATCGGTTTTGACTGAAATCTTCCACCCTGTCTCGGGCTGCTCATGCTGATCGCCAGGACCCCCTGCTGGTTCCTTTCTTTCCGGAAGTGCACCAGGAAGTGACCAGTTCATGGAATGCACCTTTTACTGCCCGAAACCATTCTGGTGCTTCCTCCACCTTCACTGCCCTCGATGGCGGAGCGGCCAAGGGGTATGCTGGGATTTCCCCCAGTGGAGCATTCTGTTATGATGCAACTGTGTCCTCAGAGAACCTCTGCATGGCGTGGTGGTCTTAAGCTTCCCTCCAAAACCTGTAAGTTCTCATCCACGCTTGTGGCCTAGGCTTACAGAGCTGCGGGTCAGGCCGCTTCTGCATGCCATGGCCACCCTATAGCTTTACCAGGCCAGGCTGCTCAAAGAGCTGCACGGGGGCAGTGCTGACCCAGGGGTTTTGCAGGAGGCACACACCACTACGGACCTCGCTCTCCGGGCGACAAAGGTTACTGCGCGCCCCTTGGGTCAGGTGATGTCCACTGGCTGAACCTGGCAGACTTGAGGGAGTCTGATCGGACTCAGCTCCTCAACTCCCCGGTCTCCCAGGTTGGCCTCCTCGGCGACGTGGTAGAGGATTTTGCCTAGCAGTTCTCTGCCGCCCAGAAGCAGTCTGAGGCCATTAGATACATCCTGCCCTGGCGGCCAGCTGCTGCCTCCACTCTGCCGCCAGCACAACTGTCTCAGCCTGCTCGTCACTGAGGGCGCCCCCCTGCGGTCTCCTCCTGCTCGGCCACAGCAGCAACCTTTTCCCCGGCCGCAGCGAGGAGACGGCCAAAGAAGGGCGGCGCAGCCCGTCTCTGCCCCTAAACCTGCCAAGCGTCAGTCCAAGCGGCATTCCTGAGATGGGCGACCCGGAGTTGGGGACGTCAGCTTGTTAGGAGATGGTAACAGGACCAGTGCACTGCGACTGTAGCGTACTTTAACTGTCAGGGCGATCTACGCTCCCGCCGCATGTCGCAACTCCCTCGCCATCTCTTGTGGAGTCTGAAGCATCTGAGGTCGCTTTGTGCTATTCACATCTCGGGCAGGCTCATTCGTGCAGCCGATGAGCTCTCACGGCAACAGTCTCGTCCCAGGGAATGGAGACTCCACCCCCAGTCGGTTCAGCTGATTTGGGAACACTATGGAGACGCTCAGGTAGACCTGTTTGCCTCTCCAGAAAACTGCCACTGCCAGTTGTTTTACTCCCTGACCGAGGGCACCCTTGGCACGGACGCTCTGGCGCACAGCTGGCTGCTGGGCCTGTGCAAGTATGCGTTTCCCCCAGTGAACCTTCTTGCACAGACGTTGTGCAATATCAGGGAGGATGAGGAGCAGGTCCTCATGGTTGCGCCCTTTTTGACCCAGCCGGACCTGGTTCCCCGAACCTGTACTCCTCACGACAGCCCCTCCCTGGCCAATTCCTCTGAGGGAAGACCTTCTTTCTCAGAGACGGGCACCCTCTGGCACCCGCGTCCCGATCTTTGGAACCTACATGTGTGGGTCAGGGAAGGTTTAGGTACCTTGCCACCTCAGGTGGTAGCTACCATCACTTCAGCTAGAGCCTTGTCTACCAGACACGCCTATGCTTTGAAGTGGAACCTCTTCATCACTTGGTGTTCTTCACGTCGTGAAGACCACTGGAGATGCCCGTTCGGGTCACTGCTTTCCTTTCTTCAGGAAAGGTTGGAACGATGGCTGTCTCCTTCCACCCTGAAGGTCTATGTGGCCGCCATTTTTGCTCACCATGACCCTGTTGAAGGCAACTCTCTTGGGAAGCATGATCTGGTCATCAGGTTCCTGAGAGGGGCCAGGAGGCTCAATCCGCCTCGCCCTCAGGCCATCCTTAAAAATATTTTGGTTTGCAGTAACAGCAATTTTTTTTTTAAAGGGTCGGTAGGTCGGTCTATTTTTTTTCTAGTTTCAATGTAAAAAAAAAAGGAAAATTTTGGTGATGGTGATGACGTAGGTATGAATTTAAACAAATTAGGATATTGTGACGTCCCTGACTGGGTCTTTAACCCGTGCCTTCGGGCGTATAATTGCAAACCTCATTTTGATGCAGGCTATATAGACCACAAACAAATTAAAATCTTTGTCAAAAACATGTTTAATTGCATGAATTTCAGGTGAGAAGGGAAAAAATGAGGTACTGTTATACTGTTTTACTTGCATCCAACGCTAGGTATCAATGCAACCTACAAATGAGAGACCGTTTACTTTGCTTTCTTGGGTTGTCACTTTTGTGAAAAAAAATCCTGTTTGATTTGAGTGACTAGTGTTCATTGAATCGATTGTAAAATTGATTTTGCATGTCTAAATAAGTTTTATACGGCAAATAACACCTAATATAGGTAATATAAGTAAGCTGCCTTATGAGCCACGGTACTTCACATTCTGTGTTCCATTCCATCTCGCCGCGCGCACAGCAGTGTCTACACAACTTTCAAAGGCGGACGAGCTCTACACGCAGTATCTGCTGTCTCATCTTTTACCTCGTGTACGCGCACCGTCCGCGCGGTCTCAAAAAATGTCTGCACGCCGATGACGAAAAGGACATAATGCAGAGTGTGCGGATGGCCGAAGTATACTTGATCTTTATCAGTGGCGGACGAGATGTGATGACAATGTATGTGGCATTGCATTATAAGGTTATGTTAGCCTATCCAGTTGAAGCCACTTCAAAAAAAAAAAAAAAGAGAGAACATCAATGTGGAGAAGATCTTGTTTACATCAAAACTGAAACCAAGCCGTTCACACAGAATGCATATTTCCCGCATTTTCTAGAGGGATACCGTTGGACTCGCGTCTCGCACAAGAGAGCAGCATGTTTAGAAAGACATGTAAAATGAATGGATTTAATTTTATTTTCTAAAAATATCTCGAGTCTTTATGTTGGGTTTTTGTTCCCCATCCCCCTGCATCTCATGTTTTTAAATCTTAAGTCTTTAAATCATGTTCTTTAAGCAACTTAATTAATAATAATTGGTTCATAAAAATTATTTTAAATATTATGTTGTTTTTTCACAGTCGTGTATTCTAATGCTTTGAATAAACGTGCAGTAATATATTGAGGACTAAAGCAAAAAGCTTTTCTTCACCCTAACTGAAATTATGCATTTTAAATTCGAATACAATTCGAATACAAATCATATTTAAGTAAAAAATTCGAATTTAGTTTTTCAGCTATTTTGACAGCCCTAGGCGAATAGGCCCTAGCCCGAATCTGTATCTGTATGCATGAGACTGTCTGAATACCGGCAGAATTCACATTTCTGTTGTAAAAAGAGAAACATTGTGCAGAAGTATTATTTGCTGTTATGCGTGTGTCCGAAGCTGCAATTGCTGTGTGATGCGTGTTCCAAAAAAAAAGAGAGAAGGTCGTTAAAATCCATTTCCTATTTTTTTGTTTTCGAAACTTGTGTTGGTTGATTCGTGCAATAGATTTTCGAACATAAAGTGACAGTCGACACGGTCACAGTTTTAGACTAGACGTGAGAAGGGATGGGAAAAGATCTGGGCGCACCGTTTTTCCAGAACTTCGTGCCAAGTTAAAGCAGTGTCGAGCTGTTTTAATGCATTTTTTTGATGTATTATGGTGCCCGAACCATAATGCTATCACATACCTATGCAACGATATATAATTGTAGAAAAGTAAGCACAAAACATTAAGTTTTCACATTTCTCAGTTCAACAATACAATAAAATCAGCATTCACAGCAGTTACAATTTTGTTATGAACAAGTAAGTTTTATTAATTATAATTATAATACACACACTAGCTCTCATTCTCTTATCCACTCAGTCTCGCTCTGATTTTACTTTATCTTTGAAAACTGCACTCCTGACGGCTTTGGCTTCGGTGAAGAGGGTCGGGGGCCTGCAGGCATTTTCAGTTGACGCAGTGGCGTAGCGGACGGGCCCGCAGAAAAATTTACTCGAATAAATAATTAAAGCGTTTTTATAACGTGAACGTATAGGACTTTTATTTTGGTAGTAATTGCAGCCTACCTTGTTTGGCGATTATGACCATATCTGTTGTCCTTGTTATCCAATCACGATTAAGAATTTCTGCAACTGTTAAGAGAGTAAAGCTTATGAGCGCAAAATGAGTAAAAGAAAATATGTCAGCGGAGCTCAAAAACGGACTAACCAACACCGAAAAGAGCAATTCAATGCAAAACTACCGAAAATTTCATCCATATTTCTTCCAAATCAGCGGGAAGTGTGGTGTCGTCTGCCAGTTCTCCGAAGAATCACACTCACTCAGGGATTTTTCTCTCAGAAGAAAAGACTTTATTTTACAGAAAATAAAGCCGAGAGTCCTTGCAAGGAAATCTCCCAAATGTTATTTGGTATCACCCTTAAATACACTAAATGGGGCGGTTCCACATAGTCAAACTTTTCCTTATGATTACAATTTTAATACCTCCCTAGAGAGGAGAGGCCCCCTGCTTGATTTATTCTAAACAAAGGCCCTGTATGTATGTCTGACCATATGTTTCTCCTCAGTTTTGTACATTCCAGCACGTAGCTTTCTATTACCTATAAGATTATAATGGAGTAATCACTAGCAACTAAAATGGCTAGATTCACATTGATTATATACTTGTTTAATTAAAATCTTACTAATAAAAATCTTCCACATATTCTCCCCTTTGAGACTTAATAAGTCTCAAATTTTTCTTATCCAGAGTGCTACTTCATAATCCAGTCATATTAGTTACACTACCTAGTGACTAAATAAGTCACATTGTATTATCACCAGTGACTAGATTATGAAATTCCACTCTGAGGGATTACTGGACCAAACATCTCTCTCCTTTTTTGACGAGGAGGGAGTAAAAGATCCAGTCTCCCTATTTCCTTCTGTAATAGTACACAATGTTATAAGCGTGAGCGTGCAATTGGTTCAGCATTTGCCTGTGGTTATCACAGTTATGTATAAAAGGCATAAAATACATATATTACATCAATAATTGAATATCACAAGATTATAAAAGTTGATCTTCAGCTCAGATACCTTATTTTTCGTAGAGAGCCTCCCTGGGCCGAAGTTAAACTGGCACTTATATCCAGGGTTTGGTTCACCTTTAGACATCTTCATCATTCTCGTTAGAGTCAATAGAACTATCGTCAAAAGTTTGCCCATTTAAGTTCAGTTTGTTTAGCCATCCTTCATAATATTCCTCCAGACTCCTTTCAGTGATCCTTTGTTGATTATTCGGGACTTTTATCACTTCCATTTGCTTAACAGTAGCATTGACGATTACTGATCTTAATAAAGGTAATACACAGCAAAATAATAAAAAAAACATAACACAAACTCCTCCCTTGTCTGCCAAGAGCCAATTAAGAGCCTGTCTGTTTTGCCATGTCATTCTACTTGTTGCATGCACTTGGTCGCCTAATAAGGTTAACGCCTCATCAGTATAATTAATGAATCTTTGTTGATTATAATAAATATAATTAATCCACTCTGTATTTTTGTTTGGTGTGATCCACACCAGGATTGACTCAAAACCTCCTTTTATTTCATTTCTTGCCTTAAATTTATTAGGAATTCCTCTTGGCTGTCCAATTGAGTCTAAATATACATTGGGATCTGCCTCATATCCTCTTTTAGTTCTATTGTCTTCCTTGTTCGTGCTCTGTTCTGTTCCCCATTGTGCCATGCTAACTTCTTGAAGTAATCGTACTCTTACACATATACCTTTCCATCCAACTGGTAAAGAAGGCAATAATATTTCACTTCCGCAGATCCAAAAGAAATCTGCTATTACTAATGATTGGTCTTCATAAATCTCTATTGGGGGTAGGGCTATAGTTTGATTTTCACATTTTTCAGGTGCTATCTTACTTCCTTTTGTTGTTCCGAATTCTAAAAGTTCTGGAGCTCTAGCAGGAACTCCTGATTTCCAAGAATTTTTCTTATCTATATACCAAATAATAGCACATCTTCCTTTGAATTTACCCACATCTTGGGTTCCTTTTGGTTTATGGAAACACTCATATTCTTGTTTATAATCTATGCTATACCATTTTGGAATCTCTACTTTTTGTTTTTCAATTTTTATATTTTGACCGATATCTGAATACTGACACCAGGATCCCCAGAGTGGTCTGAAGAAATAATCTGTTAATTTAGGATTTCCTAAAAATCCTAGGCATTCAGCAATACAATATGGCCTGGTAAAATCTGTTAAATGACAAAAGTTTCTCCCAAACTGGGCACAGTTTCGGTAGTCATATGGATTTGGTATGGCTATTACTTTGTTTAACGGAGATTTGGAGCACAGCAAGCAATTTTCTTTTCCTGTTTCTTTAGCTGTAAAGGCTGCCCATTTATACCATTCATTATTTTGGGCTGTATCCCATAATGCATCAATTTGACTAATGTCTTCATCACCTTGTACATCATAATCAATGTCTCTACGAATTTTGATTATCATTGGTTCTGTTGAGTTGATTACATTGTCACTTTTGTTCAAAGGTTGAAAAGTCAATGGAAGGGAAGTCAGGTTGCTTTCTATCGGTAGAGTTTGAGTCTGCATTAGGCATAGGATGGTCTTCAGACATGTTGTCAGACTTATTCTCTGTCCTCTCCAGTTTGTCTGACAGGAGGAAAGAAGCTCCTTGTGTATCTTTTGGTGAGCTCTCGTCAGTTTGCACTTCATCATGTGTCTCTGATTTTTCCTCATTGCTCTCTCCTGCATTGTCTGGTTGACTGTTTTCCTTTCTTTCTGCCTTTACTGTGGGAACTCTAGTACAGTGGTTTAGATGATACCAGGTTGTGCTTCCTTCCACTTGGACTGCTGTTGGAGTAGCTCTCACCACTGTGTAGGGTCCTTCTCTCCTGGGCTCATTCCATTTTCTCCGGAATACCCTCAGATAAACTTGGTCCCCTGGAACAACTGGACAGGCAGTCTCTGATTCCTCTCTAGGCTCTTTTCTTTTTTCCTGTAAATAGATAGCTTTATGTATGGCAGTTAATTTCTTCATATAAGAACGAAGTTCCATTTGTAATTGTTCTAGAGGCGGTCCTTTATAGGGACCTCTACAATATGGCACAGGCATGGGTCGACCCGTAAGCATTTCATGCGGTGTTAAATGCGTGTTCCTGTTAGTTTGCATGCGATATTTCATTAGTGCGAGCGGTAATGCATCAATCCAATTAAGTTTAGTACTTTCACATATTTTGTTTATTTTGGCCTTGATAACTCCATTAACCCTCTCCACTGACCCTTGTGATTGAGGTCTATAAACACATCCTAGTCTCTGTTTTATTCTTAATTGTTGCAATACTTGTTTCACAGTTTTTTGTATGAATGCCGACCCATTATCTGAACTTATTTCTGATGGAATCCCAAATCTAGGAATTACTTCTCTTGTTAGAAATTTTATTACCGTTCCTGCTCCTAGATCTGCGGATGGTACTGCCTCCACCCATCTGCTAAACCTGTCTATGATAACCAGCATGTATCTTTTGCCTTGTACACGCTTTATCATATCCACATAATCGCATACAAGATGTTTAAAGGGGCCTTCAGGTGTTGGAATATGACCTATTGGTGTCACTATGCCTTTTCTTACATTGTATTTAGCACATACTTCACATGTGGACAAAAATTCATCCACCATTGCATATAAATAAGGAGACCAATATCCTTGCTGTTTAATTTTTCTTACCACTTCTCCCCTTGCACAATGGTCAAAACCATGTGCATCTGTAATAAGAATATTCAACAGTGAAGTAGGTGCAACAATGTGTCCTTCATGTGTACGCCAGATGTCCTGTAAGTCTTTTTTAGCTCCCCTTTGATGCCACATAGATTGTTCATAGGGGCCTGCTTGTTGTTGAATTCGAATAATGTCATCCAATTGAGGATGAGGTTCGATAAGTACAACAGGTGCTAATACTGCTACCTGACATCCTGAAGCTTTTTTAGCTTCTAAATCTGCTGCATTGTTTCCTTTAATGACATAGTCATTTCCCTTCTTGTGTGCTTGACATTTGATTATTGCTAGTCGTTTTGGTAGCATCATAGCAGAAATCAATTGCCCTATTTGTTCACTATGTTGGATGGGAGTCCCATCACTCTTTTTGAAACCTCTTTGTTTCTACACTGCTCTGAATAGATGACATACACCATGAGCATACGCTGAATCTGTAAAAATGTTAGCAGTTTGTCCTTTTGCTAACTGACATGCAGTTGTGAGAGCTTTTAATTCTGCTAATTGAGTAGAGCATGGCTGTACACAATGTTGTGATATGACAGATTCATATTCTTTTTTGTTTTTCTTCACTACTGAATATCCTGTATGATTTCCTTCGTGATCCCTAAAGCTAGAACCATCTACGAAGTAAGTAACTTCAAGATCTTTACGTAATCTAGTAAATGCCAAGGACTCATTCACACACTCATGAGGTTCTCCTTCAAAAGCCAAAGGAATTAATTCAGCTGGATTAACTGTTTGGCATCTTTTAATGGTAACATCTGGATATGTGAGTGATGAGGAGTAGGTTAGAATTCGAGCTTGTGTCAGAACAAATTTCCCTTGTTCTATTAATTCCACAACTTTGTGATGGGTATATATAGTCACTGGGTACCCCATAGTTATTGTGGATGCTTTTTCATAAGCATAATACACTGCAGCTAAACCCTGTTGGTAACATGGTGGGTATCCCTGGGCTACATTGTCTAACTTTGTGCTGTAGTACGCTATAGGCTGTTTTTTCCTTCCACTACAGGTCTCTTGCATCAATACAGCTGATGCATAACCATCAACTCTATTTGCCACATATAGATGAAACATTTTATCATAATCTGCCAATCCCAGGGCAGGGGCCTGTTGTAATTCTTTTTTTATTGCTTCAAATGCTAGTAAGGCATCTGTGTTCCATTTTAATGGATTGCTTAAATGTTGTAATCCTGCTTGTTTCATCATTTCTCTCAAAGGCCCTGTCTTTACTGCATAGTCTTCTATCCAGTCTGCACTAAAGCCAGTCATTCCTAAAAAAGTCATCATTTGGCCTACTGTCTGAGGTAACGGTGTTTTACTTATACCTTCTAACTCAGCTGGAGCTATAGCTCGTGTGCCAAATGCAATTAATCTTCCCAAGTATTCCACTTGAGGCTGGCAATACTGCAATTTGTTTTTAGACACCTTGTGTCCTCCTTGTGCTAATTTTGTCAACACCTTCATTGAATCTTTGTGACATTGTTCTAGTGTGGTAGAACAGATAATTAAATCATCCATGTATTGTAATAGTGTACCATCTATTACGAGGTCTTCTAAATCAGCCTTAAGAATCTTGTTGAATATATGTGGTGAATGTTTATATCCCTGGGGAATTCTAGAATATGTATATTGTTTATTTGAAAATGAAAATGCAAATAGATATCTACTCTCTTCTGCAAGCGGTACACTGAAGTAGGCAGAGCAAAGATCAATTACAGTAAAGTATTTGGCATCAGGAGGGACATTTGTCAGTAAAGTGTGCGGGTTTGGTACCTCTGCTGGCATATCTTCCGTTATTTCATTTATTGTTCGTAAATCATGAACAAGTCGCCATCTGTTTTTGTCTGATTTGATTACAGGCATAATTGGAGTGTTACAGTAACTAGTAGTTTCTATCAATACTCCTGCCTTCACTAAGCCTTCAATTGTGTCTTTTATTCCTGCTTCAGCATCTGCCCGTAAAGGATATTGTGCTTTTCTAGGTAGACGTGCATTTGGCTTAAGTTGAACTCTTACTGGATTTGCTGATTTTATTAATCCAATATCTGTGTCATGCTGAGACCATAGTTCAGTTGGTACCTGACACTCCATTTCCTTAAATAATTCAGTCTCAGTTGTGTTTATTAACTCAGATGCTGTAGTCATCTGTGTCTCTTTCTTTTGGCTGATAACTACTTCCTGTGGAATTCCCAGCAAACTGGTTGCACACAAAATTTTGATGTAATTTTTGTCAGCTGAATGAAAAGTTAATGGGTTTTCTGTTGATTCCCATTTGCTTTGTTCGGCCCTTTTCATCATTGGTCTTAAATCTTTTGCTTCCCAACTTTTTCCTACATATACTGCAATATGCGGGACAGAGTTATTTACATTGAACCATTTTTTGACAAATTCACCTTCTGGTATGTTTAAAGCTGCTCCCTGTTTACCTATGATGATGTACTGGGAGACTCAGATCTCAATCCGCTGTCCTTTTGTTTCTTTTTGCCATTTCTGTTCTATATTTTCATACCTTTCTTGATCATACATCATTGTGCAATGAAATTCAGACTTTGATAGCTGTGCTTCAGGTATCTGTGCTTCAATAAACTTTCCCCATTTATTGACTGTCTGTCTCACATCTTGTTCTATCTGTCCTATCCAATAAACATTTGCTTTTGGCTCTGCAACCACCATTTGTGTTTCTGTTCCTATTGCATCAATATATATTCCTTCTGGAGAACACCAAATTTGTAGTCCTAATTTACATAATGCATCTCTTCCTAACAAATTAATAGGAGTTTGATTTGATACCAGAATGGGCATTGTTATACTTTGATCTTTTGTTTGTAGACACACTGGAGCTGTTATGGGTATCAATTGCCAGAGGTGGAAAGAGTACAAAAATATTCTACTCAAGTAAAAGTACCATTACATTAATGAAATTTTACTTAAGTACAAGTAAAAGTACCAGTCTAAAAATCTACTCAAGTAAAAGTAAAAAGTAGCTCATTTAAACTTTACTCAGAGTAAAAGTTACATTTTAACAGTGGGAGGGAGTCAAAAATGGGACAGGCCAAGGGTGTCAAACTCAGTTCCTGGAGGGCCACAGTCCTGCACAGTTTAGATTTAACACTAATTAAACACACCTGATCCAGCTAATCTAATCATTTAGGTTTATTTGAAAACTACATGATATGTGTGCTGGAGCAGGGTTAGAACTAAACTCTGCAGGGCTACGGCCCTCCAGGAACTGAGTTTGACACCCCTGGGATAAGTCTATGAATCTCAAACTAGTTGTTTTTAATTAAAGGAATCAGTTATTTAGAATAATAAAACATTTGGGCTGTTACCAGGCAAATCAGTATCAATAAACTCATCTTTTAATGCAGAGGAAATGCAGAAGATTCATTGGAAGTGGCATTTAGATGTATTACACTATTTAGTGCAGGACAAGAATGCATTTAACCTGCAGTTACAAATGCATAAATAATGTTTTGATATACAAGACATAAAATGTTGAATAATCATTTGAAATGATAAGAAATTAATTATTTTTAAAAAATCAAAAGATACTTTAAATGTGAAATTAAAATGGCCAGTATGTGTCAGCAAGTCACTGTTAATAAGTCAGTCATTGCGATTGAACCAAATCATTTAAACGGTTGATTCATTCAGGACCGAAACACTGTCACGTTGCTCAGAGACGCAAAACTGTGCTTTGGTGGCTGTGTTTGGAATTATTTTCTGTTGTAGAAATAGAGCTAAAAAAGGCAATATGGTGTCTAAAACGCAAGTCTCTTAATTAACTTGTTTACTGAACTGTTATATATATGTATGTATATATTCATGGTGATTTTTGGAGGAAAAGATGGCATTCTTTGTGTGATTTTGATTTAATATATGAAATTATATAAATATGTGAATTTTCTGCCCCTATATCTTCAATTTTGTGATCATTCTAAATGCATTTTAGGAGACTGAATCACACAGTGAAAGAACGCACTATAAATGCGCGCGCACATCATTAAAACAAAAACAGCACACTCCTCACCACTGTCTTTTTGGCTAATTTGTGCAAACCCTCTTGCTAAAATGTCAAAGCTTCATTTTAACCACCAATGCAACGATGCAATTATTTAGCTTACCTCTTCTTGCGAAGGGTTGATGTCTTGTCGAGATTTTATAAGCTGCTAGTTTGGTCTTCCTAGGCAAGTACAGCTTACACTGCATAATAGAGCATACATATGACCAGGGGTTCACTTCATTTCCTTCGAGTTCAACTTCAGAATATGACGGGGTTTCGTTTTCAGTGGTGTCTGCACCACTAACGCCTGTTTTGTCGGTCTGCATCTTTCTTGTGATTTTAGCGCCAGTTTGCCCTCCTGCCCATTATTTACTGCCGTAGTTTCCAGGGAGCGATTTATTTATTTTATTTTATTTTTTTTTACTCAGTAATTAATATGTTTTAAAATGTAGCGAAGTACAATACTTCAATCAAAATATACTTAAGTAAACGTAAAATTACAGATTTAAAAAATTACTTTAAAAAGTATTAGTACACAAAAAAGCTACTCAATTACAGTAACGCGAGTAAATGTAATTCGTTACTTTCCACCTCTGTCAATTGCATTTTCCCCGAAAATCCTATTGTCTTTGCAAATTTTCCAGACATGGGGAGATGTGAAGCATATTTCAAATTAATGCAAGTTAGATTTGCGCCCGTATCAATCATCATCGGAGTATCTTTTCCCTCTATTTTAATCTGCATAATAGGCTCTTGATCAGCTTTTGTTGATAAAATTGGAAGCTGACTCTCCCCTTTAGGATTCTCTGGGCACCCCTAATAGCCTGGATTGGGACCTCCCCAAGGGTTTACTGGACCCTGCACTGGACCCTGACTAGGCTGTTGCCAGCTCACCTCCCTTCCACCCTGAGGTTACTGTGGCCATTGACGAGTTGGACAGTCAGCTTTATTGTGCCCGGGCTGTCCACAGCCCCAGCACAGACTTGGAGGCATGCTTCTGCCTCTGCCTCTGCCTCTTTGACCTTGCTGTATGGGGTTTTTTCTCCATCCCATCTGTCCTGGCTGTTGAGTATAAACATTTATTATGGGCACAGAGTTCAAGTGTTCATTTGGAGGGACAGCTGTAAGTGGGCTTGACTGAAGAGTTGGTTGTGGAGCAATTACTGGAGGCATTATAGTCATTTGTTTGGCTGCTGCATTGGTTACTGAAGCTTGAATATTTTTCTTATTTTTCTTTGTGAATTATTCAAGCTGTAATTGAGTTAGTTTACGTTGTAACTCTTTCTCTTGACTTTTGAGTTTTTGTTCATTTTTTCTGTGTTGTTCCACTGCATGAGACACATGTGTGTTTTAGAAGTTAAACCGACCACATCCTCCAGCTTGCTTGAGGGCTTGTCTCCCTCGGGATCCCCCTCAGTTTCTTGTTTCCACCTTTTCAACTGTTTCTGTACATATGTGGTTGGATTCTCTGCATCCCCGATTTCTTCTCCCTTCAGTGATTTAGGATTCAGTCTGATCGGATACTCCGCACGCAATGCCTGCCATACTGCTGGGCGGAATGCATCAAAAACAATCCCATCCATATTGTGAGAGTTCACTGCTCTGTTTAGAGTCGTTGTAAGAAGAATTTCATCCATCTTTGTCCCTCCAATAATTCTAGCCAGTAGAGCTTTGACATCACCTACTGACAATAGCTTTCCTGTTGTTTCGTCCTCAAACATTCGAATAAATTTGCCCGCGCCCTCATTTATATCAGGAAGGCGAGTGACAAGCCCCTCAAGGTCCTGTGAAGCCCAGGGGACATACTGTCCCTGCTCACCCTTGATTAAAATTGGGAGCTGTGCGGCCAGTGGTCTAAGTGACCCTTTTTCTCTGCCCTGTTCCCATTCACCGTTATCAAATAACTCCTCTGCCTGATTCTCATCCTCACTACCATAGAACAACTTACTCTTTCCTCTCTCCAACTTATTTACCTCTTGTATCTTTTTCCCTGATTCTCTAATTTTCTCTTCCATTTCTTCTTCCATAGCTTGTACTTGTGCTACAATATCGCTATCTTTCCTCCTCTTTTTTTCTAATCCTTCCTCAAACCAGGTTTTATCTACCTGATTAGCTTTCATTTTTTCTAATGCTGTACGTGCTTGCCTGTAACAATCAAGATGCAAACTTTCTACAACTTCCTTTCTGGGTTGCCTCTGTGTTTTTACAGCTTGTTCCTCTCTATCATCCATCTCTATCTGCCCTTCTAACTCTAGTTCTCCTGTTACTTCCACTGTTCCCTTGAGTATTGGGAACTCTCCTTGTACTGGCAAATAGGGGGGAGGCTCTGAAAATAACTTTTCTTTTCTCATGTTATCTTTCTCTGCCCCCTTCAGGATTTTCCTAGCCTGTTTTAAACTTTTCAACATATCCTCACCTTCTTTTTTAAACAGGGCAATTACTTCTTTCTCTTTTTCCCTCTTTGCTTCTCTTTTTTCTCTTTTCATATTGATGCTTTTAGTTTTATAGTTTTTTATCAGAGTTTCCATTTCCTCACACAATGCCACATCAAATGTCCCTTCCTTTGGCCATTTCGTCATCATATTTTTTGTTCTCTTCTGCCATTTTTTTTTAGATTTTGTTTATTTGCTCTTTACACAGTGGATATTTTAATCCAATTATTTCCACTGGTGTGGCTGCCATATCTTTATATTATTACCCTCAAAAATCAACTTTTTAGTTTTATATAGTAACTTGGTTACAATCTCTTCTTTTCCCTTTCACTTAATTTAACTATTTTTCCTTTACCAATTTCACCCTACTTTTTATTCTTTATTGTGTGTCATACCTCTTTGAATTTAGTTTTATTTTGTCTCATGCATTTACACTTTTTTATATTATTTGACTGCCTATTTTATTTGCTCTATTTTATTATCACTTTTTAGATAACAATTTCTAACCATAATTCTTTATTTTTTACTTCTCTTTCCTTTTTTGTCCACCCCTGTAATTCAACTTTAATGTAGACACTTCATCCCTTACTCCCACTCCCACTGCACTGGGCTCAAAGAATTTTCTCCCCTTTCACACAAGCATCCAAATGCAAAAACCTATTATATATCTTGATTCAAACTTTATTGATACTATTTTCCTAAACTCATTCACACTTTCTACACTCTTTATTGAGCCAGAGTGCTTATTCTTGCATACTTTCTCCCTTTATCTAAGGGATAATCAGTCATTAATTGTCCTTTTATTATCAAGGCTCATCATACATTCATCCCTCTCAAGTGGATCTGGGTTGAGTCCAATTCTGCCAGGTCACACCGAAGTGACGGTCCAGGAACGGTGCTCAACCCTTACCCACCCAATACAGAATTTATTTGTTCATACATTCATCATCGTTCACACATTCATTCGTCCGGACACAGTTACATCCACACAACAAAACACCGCTCTTCCTAGAGCATCCTTAAGGGCCCACCCGTTCAGACCTTTGAGACTTTTCACTTTATACTTTCTCAAAGCGGTATCCGTGGGGCTTTTCCTCGCGAATCCTTAACTAATCTGCTTCTCCGTTTATCACTGTCCTTCCTAGGCCCAGCTCTCCAATAAACACAGACCATTGCATACAATGTCTTTCTGCCTACACCATCTTTGTTTTAAATTAAGGTTACCTTCCAAGGCTTTCCTATTAATAAACCAAATATGTGCATGCAGTTATTTCTTCTGGAGTAAAACCCCCTTTTTTTAATTTAGATATCCTATTATTTTTCTAAATTTGGAAGAGCAGATTTTAAGTGTCCTTACCACTCAGAACTGACCTCAACCAACACAAACGAATTTTATAAGCAAAAATGCTTACCTTATTTTATGGTGGCCACCCGGTTGTGTTGATCATCGGTCAGCTCAAAAGCGGTTGTCCACTCTGCTGCTCTTTTCCAGTCCCATCTGGGGTGCCAAATATGTGGTGTCGTCTGCCAGTTCTCCGAAGAATCACACTCAGTCAGGGATTTTTCTCTCAGAAGAAAAGACTTTATTTTACAGAAAATAAAGCCGAGAGTCCTTGCAAGGAGATCTCCCAAATGTTATTTGGTATCACCCTTAAATACACTAAATGGGGCGGTTCCACATAGTCAAACTTTTCCTTATGATTACAATTTTAATACCTCCCTAGAGAGGAGAGGCCCCCTGATTGATTTATTCTAAACAAAGGCCCTGTATGTATGTCTGACCATATGTTTTTCCTCAGTTTTGTACATTCCAGCACGTAGCTTTCTATTACCTATAAGATTATAATGGAGTAATCACTAGCAACTAAAATGGCTAGATTCACATTGATTATATACTTGTTTAATTAAAATCTTACTAATAAAAATCTTCCACAGAAGGAGCTGCGAGAGCGAGCACGGGTAACGTTACTCAGGAGTTAGATTCTGAAGCATACATCTATTCTACCAAGTGTCACGGATGTGGCTACAGCTCTGAAGCTTTTTTTAACCGTCCCCGTCACAGTGGCAAGAGATCTTTTTCTAAACTAAAACTAATAAAAACCTGCATGAGAAGCACAATGAGCCAGGACAGAATTTCTGAACTTGCGATACTCAGCATTGAAAGCCAGCACGAGGTCAGATGGACATAACAGACATTGTCAAGGACTTTGCGCAAAAAAATGCTAGGAGAAAGGGGCGCTTTGGAGGATTTTAAAGGTAATGTATATTACCTTTATTGAATGTTAAACGTCATGAATCTTTGTTGTATACTGCAGATAGAAAAAATATTTTGACGTCATGTGCTCCCTTGCATTTTAACAAGTTAATGTAATTGCTGTTTTATTGTTGGTGTTTCTTTTATTCTTTTTTTGTGAAAAGTTCTTAATAAATAAATACGAAATAATTACATACTATTAAATTCCACAGTACTAATTCACGATTTTGAATGAAAAGGTGAATCACCCATCTAATTATGCGGTGAGGGGCCCCGCCTCCACTCTTGCGGGTGGGCCAACGCAGTTTGCGCTACGCCACTGAGTTGATGAAGGGTGCCTGGAATTTGGGCCGGCCAACTCTCACGTTATCTTGAGACCCCGGCCTGGGTACGTGCCCAAAGTTCCCACCATTCCTTTAGGGATCAGGTGGTGAACTTGCAAGCACTGCCCCTGGAGGAGGCAGACCCTGCCCTAGCGCTGCTCTGTCTAGTATGTGCGCTCTCCACTTATGTGGACAGAACTCAGTGCCTTAGGACCTCAGACCAGCTCTTTGTTTGTTATGGAGGCCAGCAGAAGGGAAAGGCTGTCTCCAAGCAGAGGTTATCCCACTGGATAGTGGATGCTATTGTCCTGGCTTATCAGGCTCAAGACCTGCCATGCTAGGGGTGAGAGCTCACTCAACTAGGAGTGTAGCTTACTCCTGGGTGCTGGTGCATGGCGCCTCACTAACAGACATCTGTAGAGCTGCGGGCTGGGCAACACCTAACACATTTGCAAGATATTAAAATCTCAGTGTAGAGCCCGTGTCCTACTGGGGTACTCGCCCCTTCGGGCCAGTAAGGACCTGCTCGGTGTCAATCCACTTGCAGCGCCATTCCACTCCACGGACTGGATGCATGTGCTATTCCCCTCAGGTGAGTTCCTCAGTTCAGAACCCTGGGTTCCTCCAGCACTGTTGATGTCCAGCACTTGCATGCATGCCCTTTCGGTCAGCCCTGGGTGGGACTAGGTGCGTCCATGTGTTGGTATTCCCCTTCTGGGCAAACCCACGTGTGTATTTCCACAGTCTTTTCATAGCATGTGTCTTTCCCTTGGCAAGCCCCTTGCCAGCTCTGTCATTTAAACTTACCTCAGAGTTCATGTGTATCACCACCTCTCGGTTGATACCTGCCTTTGTAAGTCCTCCTACGAGCAGGCTGCCTGCTAGCATACGTCCAGCTGGAATATGCTACCCAGGGTATTCTGTGTTAGCTATAGGCCCTCACTCGTGCTGGCCTCATGACAGGGTGCTATCACTCACACGGGTCACTGGAAGACAGTCATGTAGCGTTTTGTAAGGGACCCCATTCGTCAGTCTCTTTCTGACGTAACATAGAAAGTGACCGACTGAAAGGGAACGTCTTCAGTTATGCATGTAACCCTCGTCCCTTTGCCACATCGCTGTTCCGCTGAACGGCTTGGTCTCTGGGCTCGGCTCATCAGCGAAGACTTGAATGTGAGTTGCCGTGCTGCTCCTTATATACCCACTATGGGGGGCGGAGCTCGCGATGCAAATTCCGCAGACCAAGGTACTCTGTGTACCATTGGCTCGTTTTGTAACCATTTGAAGGTGATTGGGCTCTCAGGCGAGATCCCCATTCGTCAGTCTCTTTCTGCCGTAACGTCTCCGTTCCCTCCTTCAGGGAACGAGGGTTACATACGTAACCGAGATGTTCTCTCTTCACAGCAGTTCAGTCAGTGTACTGTATGAGTAAATGAATTACTCCGGGATATTGGTTTGTTTGAACTCAGAGGGAGTGTCAGCCACATTAAAAAAGTTAACATCTTAAGTCATTTGTGGATTAATGCTTATTGGAGATGCGAACCGTTTCAAATGATTCAGTTCGATTTGTTAAACTGGTTATCCCGTTACATCGAGTGGAAGAGAAGACAAATCTGAATAAAGTCGTAGTTTTTGCTATTTTTGTACAAAAAAACTAACCCTCTGATTTCACAGACATGTTTATCTCCCCATTATTAGAATGCACATGAACAGCTCATAAACCATCGGATGATACATTTTTTTGGTTGTTACATATAAAAGCATCTGCTTTTCTGACAAAAGTTACATCTTGTTTATTTCATCTGTGACAAAAATTGTGATTGCAATAGGAAGCAGAAAGTTTTTTTTATTTCTAGGGCTGCCTTTTTAACTGGTCCCTGATTACAAGCATCAGAAGTATTAAGCATGCTCAATGTAAATTAATCATCGGAAGGTATAATATATTAGTCATTATATAGAGAACCAATGCAATCTGTGGCACCGTTTATTGACATAAGATGCACAATATTCATGAATAAAACAATCTCATCTGTGATAACTGATAAATGCATTAATGTTAGACTTAACCAAATTAACAAAATTGGCACCAGCAGCTACAAAAACAATGTAATGTGCATTGGCAATTAGGAAAAAAAAATTAGTAAAAGAATTAACACAATAAACAAAAAAAAGCAGTTTACTGAAGCACAACTAAGTTATGATTAGAAGGTATTTATGATACACAATTTAATATTGTTGAGAGTATAGGTAAGAAAGTCTCCGATCACCTAGCAGTAACACCTGCATTACACTCAAAAGTTTCTATTGTATGTACAATATTAAATCAAATTTTTTTACGAGACCCCATGAGATTCCTTTTCTACAGATCTCTATTTTCTGCCTCAAAGAGTTGCAGTAAGTAAAAGAAATTAAAGTCCAACCTAAACTTTTAAATAAGATTTCAAAATCTACAGTCAAACAACATTAGGTCATCAGCTTGACAACATATCCAAATTTCAAAAATAAAATTAAGACTATCAAATCACAAAATATAATCAAACTATATGTAATCAGATTCATAATGAAGCTGCTGACACGTATTCAGCTCACAGATGTTTTCACGCTTACGACAATTACTTCTTCTCCTTCTTCTTGTCCTAAAAAATAATAAAAGAAGTTACTCATGGAACAAAACAGATAAAAATAATGATTCTGTTATGGACAGCACAGAGCTGATGCAGTTATGATGTTTCAAATACCTTCTCATTCATAGAGAGGATGATGAGAAGCTTTCTGAAGATGGTCACAAAGTCCAGGAAGAGGTCGACACAATGCCTTCATTTAAAAACAAAGAACAAACAAAAGCCTTAAAGCGTACAAACAAAAAACAGTGCCTCTTTGCATTCCTTTTTCATTACGTACCACCTTTGGATGTTTAATTTAAATCAATAATATATGATTTAGATGCAATTAAATGGGACAGGATGAAGCAAACAAGAATTCTAAGTATATAATGCACTTGTGTAAAATGATTTAGATAATAATAATAAAAAATGCACAATATTTGATTTATTTTCTTCAGTTTATCAGTATAGGCTGATATTGGGTATTTATTGGCAAGTGTTAGACTATAGTTATGACTATTTAAAACAAGTTTAAACCTAATTTATAAAAAGCCAAAACAATATTAACCCAGTTTACACTCACACAATACATCGTCCTCATGTCAAGCAGTTTAAAACACCTGGGTTTCTATGTGGTCATGGAAATGCATAAGCTGTTCTTACATTTACATGTTTACAGACGCTACAGTAAAGTCACTCCACGTCATATTGTTATAACACTTTAGGCAGAAGACTGCTTTAAAGCAAGCAGCTTTACAGTACTAAACATCAAGAAACAGCATCAGTGTTGCATTTGGTTTGAAGTGATGTTTTTATCAGCTGTTTGGACTCATTCTGACGGCACCCATACAGTTCTTATGTTTGTTTATTGTCTTTTTGTGGGGGGCTGGGTGCAATAAAATCATCTCCGTCCAGAATCATTAAGTGAGTATCTATGGGGTTAGCCAAAGCATTGCTTCTCATATCA
Organism: Carassius carassius; assembly: GCF_963082965.1. Classification (NCBI taxonomy): domain Eukaryota; kingdom Metazoa; phylum Chordata; class Actinopteri; order Cypriniformes; family Cyprinidae; genus Carassius; species Carassius carassius. Next base: position 25,415,710 of record NC_081798.1, read on the forward strand.
TGTCCTTTCACATAATGCATTTCAGCGAGTGCATATTAAAATGGTTATTTAGCAAGAATAAAATTAATTTTCAGCAATAACTTTAAAAACTTTCAATATATGATAATTATTGGTACACATGTAAACACAGTAAACCTCTAAGCCTTACCAGATGTAATCTTTGTCTCCCATTTCTGCCTTCTCAATAATCAACTGTGTGTCAAACAGCACAAAGCCACACATGACGACCAGACCCAGATACACATGAGCCTGAAACCAACAAACAAAGAAACTGTTACACAAACTAGCACACAACTTCATCCCCTGCTTTCATACAGTCACATCATGTACCTTAAAGAGTATTTCTGAGGCGAAGAACATATTGAAGACCGAGACGAGCAGAAGAACAGTCAGCGCTGACATCAGTGTGCCTTGAGGAAAAATAAACCAAACCAAAGTTACAGGTCAAGACACAAACAACTGTACATGACCAATGACCAACGACCAACATGACTGGCAGATTTTTCAATGTTTACCTCCCAAGAAGAGATAACTTCTGCGCTGTGCATAGAGGGCGCTCAGGGTGAAGCAGGTAAAGATGACAGAGGTGCCCAGGAAAGCAGTCAGGATTATGCTATACAAATGGATACAATAATTTGCCATGTGTCGAAAAATATCATTATGTGCAGTTCCACAGAGCCACTGAGTACAGTCAAAGCTTTAATCAGTACATGACACACAACGAAATTAAACATTTCAGGGAAGCAACAGTAATTTCTTATTCTTCTGAGTTTTATTCCATTTTCACTCCATCACTTACTCACCAATGCTGCCCTACAAAGGCAAAAGCCCTTAACTCGCTAAACTTGACATTAAAAGTTTTTTATTTGTCCAGCCAAATTTATTATAGGTAGGCAGTGAATGGGTGCCGTCAGAATGAGAGTCCAGACAGCTAATAAAAGCATCACAATAATCCACAAGTGATCCACAACACTCCAGTTCACATCTGGAGAAGACAAAGGCTGAAACAAATCCATCATAATTTTTCACTGGAGGAAGTGTTATGGATTATAGTCTGTATGTATTGGAGATAAAAACGTCTTAATGCTGGATTAGTTTCATCTTTTGTCTTCTCCAGATGTTAACTGATGGACTGGAGTGCTGTGGATTATTGTAATGTTTTTATCAGCTGTTTGGACTCTCATTCGGGTGGCACCCATTCACTGCAGAGCATCCGTTGATGAGCAAGTGATACAATGAAACATTTCACCAAATCTATTTACATGAAAAAACAAAAGGATGTAATGGTGAAGGTTTATACATTTTCCCAAAATGGCCATTTTTGAATATTACCTCGGGTTGACACTTATGACGTAGTCCATGAGCGGGCCGAGTCCAAGACCTGTTTAAGGCACAGATTGACATGTTGACTTAAGTGTTTTAAACACATGATCTAGGAAATGAAGTTGCAAAAAAAAAAAAAAAGTGCATAAACAGCTCACCTGTGAAGAAAGCAAAAGCAGCGAGGATGGCCAACCTCTTCTTCTCAGTCTGAGGGCTGTGAGGGGTCATGGCAAGCCAAATCATCATAGCCAGTGATCCAATCATGGTCAGCCCACCCTGAAAGACAATATAATGATAATGCGTGTTTGAGATCCGCTTTACAAGAATCTGTGTACTAGCCGAGGTCCTGAAGTATTATATGCTCTACTTCAATCCCTTGTGAAAGTATTCATGCCCACTTTTATGTTGTTGCCTTATGCTGTGTGACAGACGCTTTCTGTGTGTGTGCGCTCAGGAAAACGTATAGCAGACTAGGGCTGGGCGATATATCGAATATTAGCGATAATATCGGAATAATTTTGACGACGATGTACAATTTGAATATATCGGGAATATCGAATATTTCAAATTCAAGCATACTTTCCCAAAAGAACGCGCCGAATGTCCAAAAAAGGAACCTGTAACTGCTGACTGCTCTACGCCCCTCTGCTACGAGAGCTTTAATGATAGCGGTTGCCAAGAGTTTAAATCTCAGAGTCAGAGCTTTACTGTTACAAGGATACATTTTCTTCCTGGTGTTTGCTTATTTTAAGCAATCTGGCAACCATGCGCACGTGCTCACTCCTCATTGCGGAAGAGCCGCTGACGATAATCAGAAAACACTAACAAGGTGGAATTGAGCGATCTAATGAAAGCGTCGTTCAGCCGGTCTGTGTTCTGTCGTGAGATCTCAACTGTATTGTTTGCATTTGTGATCGCAAAATAAATGCACTTACTCGACCGCTGATGTTTGAATAGAGAAACATAGGCTATGGCCATTTGGAATTACTATTGGGGAATTTCACTGATATGTTTACCAGTTTCCATAATATAGACAGAGAGAATGCAAAAGTCTTTGGTATTCATTTATATATATTTATATATAAGAAATAGCTATGTGCTTCAGCAACTAGCTCCCCATCTAAGAGGGTTTTTAGTGTCAGTAGGACCATAGTTTCATGCCACAGAGCTTCTCTTAAAACCACAGACAGTTGACAGACTTGTGTTCTTAGCTTAAAAACTTGTTAAAAAAATTTAAATAAAATACTTATCCCAGTTGCATAGTTTAAATTGTGAATTGCATGCACTAAAAAGTTGACAGAATGCACTTTCTGTAACTGTTACTTAATTTGCACTGCTTCAGTTACATATAGGCCTACATGTATTCATTAATAAAAAGCAGTAAGTGATCTCTTGGTCTAGATTTTTTAACTGCTTAAATTAGCTGTTTAATCTAAATGTTTTTTTTTTTTTTTTTTAATGGGCAAAAGAAAATCATGTTTTATTTTTTATTATTTAAATGCAAATGCAAACATATCGAGATATATATCGAATATCGTAAAAATTTTGACAATATCGAGATATAATTTACACAGAAGTTTACACAGACATGGCTTTAAAACACATTTCAGCACCATTTCAGCAAGATAGACATGATAATCAAAACCAAACAGATGTTTTCTGGCAGAGATCCTCAAGATTCTCCCAAGGTTTTTTTACTCCATTCTGTCACCGATGGAGTTTCGGTTCCTCTAGCTTGCTTATTTGGGAACATTTAATATCCAGTGATATCTTTGACTTGATTGCACAGATACTGTTTAAACTGAACTGAGCTGGATGATGACATGACTGAATTCAATGATGAACTGCTTTTAACTGAAAATTGTGTTTACTATTGTTCTTTTGCATTACTGACACACTATTTTCCTATTTTGATACTGTTAAGCTGCTTTGACACAATCTGTATTGTTAAAAGCACTAAATAAATAAAGGTGACTTGACTATTCTGGAAAAGGGGAGCAGCAGCTCATTTGCATTTAAAGAGGCATGCACAAAAACAGCCTGTTTCTGCTTCTAATAAAAAATGGTAATCAATATTAATCTTTTCTCATTTTTAAGGAACAATATAGATTTTTAAATCTTCCAAATCGATTAGTCTAGCCTGTTTTCAGTTAATGGACAGAACATGGAAGGGCACTTCCCATCCAAGAAATCGGCTACAGTAAAACTTACTGAAACGTCTCATGTGATTGCTCATTCTGTGTCAAAATGCGGAAAATATGTAAAGCTTGTAAACATTGCCACATAACAATACATTTACCTCAGTATAACCATCGGTGTCCATAAGCTCATCAGTCAGCTAGAAAAATAACTATAAAGAGAATAGGGCTGAAACGATTCCTCGAGTAACTCTTACAAAAAATGATCGAGGCAAAATCCTCTGCCTCGAAGCCTCTTTTAATTTATTTTAAATCTCACGTCAGGTTCTTTCGCAATGATTTTTTTAATGTGACAACGCGTTTACGTAATTTTGAATTAATCAAAAATAGGTCATTGCATATTATGGACTAATATCTGTAAATATTAAGCCAGAGCAGTCTATTTAAATATGAATCCTGCATGTTCTGCGTGTCTCTGTTAATGAATGGAGCAGAAGCGCGTCTTCATTCGTTAAACACACTGAAGCGCGCGTGACGCTCCGGTGATTTCAGCATCTGCTGTCTCACTAAATAAGACGTGAACACATGAACAACATCTCCAGAACTGCTCTGACAGTCACTTCATGAGCATTTGACCGTTTGATTTGAGTAAAACTAGCGTCACATCACATACACAGGACTGTAAAGGTACGTCAACCCGTCAAAATAAAAGTCTGGTTTAGTTTAAATCAAGTATTTGCCAGATATGTATTACTTACTATTATCTAGCAGAATGTACATAGCCTACTACAAAAAAAAATCTAACATTATTTTTTTAAGGTTTAATCACACAACATTTCCTCCGTTTTATTTTTAATAGTAAATCCCCTTTGTTTACCAAAAAGTTAAGTTTGCTTAATTTTCAATAATTAAAAGATAAATTAAATTAATGTTTTATGTGTTTAATGTGCATCTCAGAAAATGCTTTATTTAAAACCCCAACTGAATGGCACTTAAATGCACTTAATTCATCTGTCAACTTTATTGTCATTGTTCACAGTACAAGCACAGACAGAGAAACAATGGGTAATAATGAAATGTTTATTTTTGATGTATGCATTGCATTCTATGCATTTTAAAAAATAAAAAAATTCTAAAAAAGGAAACTTAGTTGTTCATTTTAAGAGACCCAGGAGTCTTATTTTCTCTTGCATAATTAATATTGCACTTTTAATTAAGCAAAAACACATTTTATCCGATTACTCGATTAATCGATGGAATTTTTGGTAGAATACTCGATTACTAACATATAAATAATATAAAACAGCCCTAAAAGAGAAGCATTTTGCTATATTTAGTTCCTACTTCAAGTGAACCTTAGCTCCCAGGTCATCTACAAGATGGATATAATGCTGATAAAGTCGACTGAAATGAATTGAAATGTTAAAACGTAAAAAAAAAATGAATAAAACACTAGAAAATAATTTGGCACCTATGATTTTTTTGCTTAGAGCCAACGGGTCCTTACAAAAATGTTTTGTGTGTGTTATAAGCTACTGTGTAAGTTAGGCTGCTTAAGAAATTGTATTCGCACATGCTCCTTTTCAGTTTGCATCTATTTTTAGCCACAAATGCGAGTGAAATGCTCGCACTGTCGAGCCTTGACAACTAGGAGTGAGAAATGTAAAGCACAGAGCTGTTACCTGAAACATTCTTGTGATGAAGAAGATGTAGGAGCCAGCGGCTGCCACCAGCATGCACAGAGCCAGACTGGCGTAGACATTCTTCAGATGCTGCTGAGTCGAGCGAGAGCTGGACACACACACACACACACACACACACACACACACAACCGTTTCAACACATCAGTCCATTCTAGGGATGAACCGATACGATCAATATCTCGATATCTTGGTCACATGACAATATGAAACGATAGATCTTCTGGGCAAAATAAAAGTTTTTAAATTATATTTGTTTTGGGTTTACTGTGACATGATCCAAAGTTAATGGAAAGGAAAACGAGATGGCAGAAAGTAGTTTTCTTTCTTTTTTTCTTTGTCTTGTTTCTATCTGTATGCCAGCGTTGGCTATCGCTCCATCAAGATTAATATGAAAACATTTGGATTTGTGCTGAATGAGAGGTAGGCATCAGTTTCACCTTAAATTCATTTGTTTTTGGCTTGACGTTTATATCGCTTAAACATTTAAATTGACTTAACTTTAGAGGATTTGTTGTGCAGAGAAGGGAACTTCAGCTGTGTTTATTATGTTTGGAAACATTTTACTTTTCTGACATTTTAGCCTACATTATTTCTGAACGTAATCATAAAGTGTGATGTGAGCATATACACGATTAAGCCTATGTTTTTTTTCCTCTCAAAATGTAATTTTATACGAGTAGTGTTGCAAACATTTTTAAATATCTTGAAAAAATACTTTAATATCTTTAAAGCATTGACAAATTTTTTTATTTTGTTTAGTAGGCTACATTTGGCCAAAATCTAGAAAAGGCTACGATTAAGCGCAGCAGGTTAAGATACCAGATTCTCCTTTTTTTTTTTTGTATAAAGAAAATGCTGTACTACATGTAGTATTATTATTATTAGTAGTAGTAGTAGTAGTAGTAGTATAAGCAAAGAAAAAGCTGAAAAAACAAACAAACAATTAACCGGTATTAATCAGTTTCGAAATGATAATAATAAATGAGGAACACAGGAACAGAAACATTCAAATATCGATTTTGCTCGGAGGGAACCAAATTATTTATTTTTTTTAAGCCCTGGTTGGAGCTCTTAATTTTTAACTCTCAAAGTGCATTAGATAGAATAATTAACCTTTAAAATGTATAACATTTTCATTTTTTCCCAATTCCTCATTTGTCTTTTTAAATATCGCATTGAATATTGTATTGTAAGATTTTGATATTGTTACATCCCTATCCTTTCGTTACAATCTATTACAAAATCAGAACCATGGGCATCATGAATATCATACAGACCTGTACACATGTAACAATTACAGAGGTAATCAAAACACACTTACATTTGAGAAAACTTTAAGAGAGCATCAAAGTTGATGCTGCGATCAAACATGTTCATTTTTCTGCTGCTTTAGTGATCTCAGGAAACCACCTACAAGAAGACACAGAAAACAGAAGAGATGAACGTCACTAACCCTAAATCCATCAGAACCAATCAAATGGTCCTGTTCTCTAAGAGCAGTGAGCATCAGCTACACCAAAGCAATATTCATACTAGCCTCACAAGCTACGGTAGCCATTAACTTCCATAGTATGGAAAAAATAACAAATGGAAGTCAGTACCAGTGTTGGGAGTAACGCATTACAAGTAAAGTGAGTTATATAATCAGATTACTTTTTTCAAGTAATTAGTAAAGTAACGCATTCCTTTTTAATTTAAGAAAATATCTGAGTTACTTTGTTTTCCCATGCACTGACTGACAGCTCTCCTGTCCTAATGATGAGAAAATCGTGTGAACATATTTAACTACAGTAACATCGTGAACATACATTTACTCAAACACTGTACCAAAACACATTCAGTGTTCCTTAAAATGAATAAAAACAGTCAAATGCAAACACAGAATATGACACAAACCTGCAATAGTTAAATATGCAGTTATTTTATTAACTGATGTCTTGCTGCTCACCTTCAATGATTCAATTCAACCACACTAATAAGAAATAAAAGATACTTTAGATAAACTAGCATTTGTGCTTCATTTTTGTCTTGCTGAAGAGTGTTGAACTTTCTTCTCCTGTGTTCTACTGTACAGAGGTGAATCTACCTTTCATTCAGCCCGGGGCTTTTATATTTGACAACAACAGAACTTTTTATATTAAAAACAAATAAGCAAGCCTAAGGGCCTAAGCCTAAGCCATATATAAAAAGTAATGCATAACTCTCCATTAAAAGTAACTAAGTAACCTAATAAGTTACTTATTTAAGGAGTAGTCTAATGCAATATTGTAATGCATTACTTTTACAGTAGTATATCTGGACTAGGAAAACAGGGTCAGAAAATAACGGTCTTAGGGGGAAAATGCCATTAAAACTTATAAAAATGCCCTCCAAAACTCGAGAAATGGGTGCAAAGAAATGCCTCAGTATGATTGTTTTGTTTTTTATAGACTAATTATAACATACAATTTATTTAAGCAATATCACAAGCAAGAGTGCTGTTTTTTCCTGAATATCAGCACAAATACGAAGAGATTTTAATATTCTAAAACCAGTTCACTAAACTTAAAGTTAACATTAAGTTACTTTGTAGATAAGTATTAGTGGTTCGACTGATATATCGCCAAGGCCAATGTATCGGCCGATATTTGGCATTTTTTAAATAGCAGCATCAGCCGCCAAGTTTTTCTGCTTTTCGACGATGATTAATAATCAGACAGAACGGTTAAGGCCATCCTTAAAAATATTCTTGTTTGCCGTAACCCGACCTACCCTGTCAATTTAGGACCGACTCAATTTTATTTATTTTTATTTTTTTGCTTTTAGTCCGACCGACTTGCTGGTTGTACATTCCCGTTAAGGCTGACCAATTTTTAATTTTTTACGCTGCAAACAACTAATACAAAAGCAATAAAATAGTATTAATTATATTTTAGTAAGTATTGTAAAATTACTTATATATAAATTGCCAAGGTCTACATACAAACTAAGGCTACGTTCTTTCTTTAAAAAAACAAAAAAAACAACGTGACGTAATCTATGTTTACACTATTGGTTAACGGATGTCACACTGTGTCCTGTGCGTTCGCTTCGTCTCATACTCTCACTCACTGTCAGAGTCAACGGTTCGCGCTTGATAACGATGGCTGCGGCTGCAGTAAACTAAATGTTCGCGGTCACTGTTCAAAGTCATACGGATTCGGGCACCATAATACATCTAAAAAATGCACAAAAACAGCTCAACACCGCTTTAACTTGGCACGAAGTTCTGGAAAAACTGTGCCCAGATCTTTTCCCATCCCTTCTCACATCTAGTCTAAAACTGTGACCGTGTCGACTATCACTTCAAGTTCGAAAAGCTATTGCACGAATCGATTGGACCAACCAACACAAGTTTCGAAATCGAAAATAAGAAAATGATTTTAACGACCTTCTCTCGGAGTACGTATTTTTTTTTTTGGAACATGCATCACAGCAGCTGCAGCTTCGGATACATGCATAACAGCAAATAATACTTCTGCACAATGTTTCTCTTTTTACAACAGAAATGTGAATTCTGCCGGTATTCAGACAGTCTCATGCATACAGATACAGATTCGGGCTAGAATCGCCTATGCAATGTTTTGTTGTTGTTTTGCATTATTACGGCAGTCCACTCTGCTTATTGTTATTCGAGAATGTTGCACTCCTGTTTGTCATTGTGCACGTAACTTTACGCCAATAAATCATCAGAAATATTGGTCTTTACCAATATATTGGGCTTTACATTCCTCCTGCCTGTTGTCCGTGGATTTACCTATATTTGGTGTTTTTTGCAGTATAAAACTTTAGACATGCAAAATCGATTTTACAATCGATTCAATGAACACTTGTCTCTCAAATCAAACAGGATTTTTTTCACAAAAGTGACAACCCAAGAAAGCGAAGTAAACGGTCTCTCATTTGTAGGTTGCATTGATACCTAGCGTTGGATGCAAGTAAAACAGTACCTCATTTTTTTCCTTCTCACCTGAAATTCATGCAATAAACATGTTTTTGACAAAGATTTTAATTTGTTTGTGGTCTATATAGCCTGCATCAAAATGAGGTTTGCAATGATGCGCCAGAAGGCACGGGTTGAAGACCCAGTCAGTGACGTCACGATATGCTAATTTGTTTAAATTCATACCTACGTCATCACCATCACAAAAATTGTACTTTTTTTTTTTTACATAGAAACTTGAAAAAAAAAATATAGACCGACCTACCGACCCTTTTATAATTTTTTTTTTTACTGTTACTGCAAACCAAAATATTTTTAAGGATGGCCTAAACAAAGGAATTAATGTATACAGAAAGTATTATAGCGATTGCGTTTATATTATTAGTAATAGGCAAACATTATAATACTTTCTCGTTTGCCGTCTCGTAAACAAATCTTTGAATGACTAATGAACATTTAATTTCACAAACCATGCAAACAGCTGTGAGATCTTGTGAAGTGTGTATGTGATCTGCATGATCGTGTGTTCTCTGTGTGACAGTCTGTCTGTGTGAGTTGAATACTAAAAACTCATGAATTCAAATTATGCAGTGCTTTATGCATATGCCCACTGTCATATTCATGTCATTTTCTCTGTGTGCTGTTTGTAAAATGAGTGACCCTGGCTTTATCTGAAAAATATAATTCCCAATGCACACAAACGTCACAGAATACTTAGTGCCCTGTTGGTTACAGTGTTTACTTCCTTTTCCTGTGAAAAATTCTTTGTCAGCTAAAGTAGAATATGTTTATTTTACAATTTTCTTAATCCATTGTAAATTGATTTCAAATTCAAATATTAATAAAAAAGAATTATTATTATTATATCGGCCACCCTGCTTTCCAAGATATCAGCATCGGCTGTCAAAAAAACAATATCAGTCGACCACTGTACAGTATTGTCTGTTTGTGCTCTGTTTCAATGAAAACCGCTCCGAACAAATCCCCAAGAGAGCCACTGCACTTCTCTGAACTACAAACACTGGGGATTCGTTTCTGAATGAATCCTCATCCCGAACAAATGATTCTATCAGCCATTCATGAAGCCATCTTTCCTGAATAAACTGGCTGTTTTGGATGAATCAGTTGAATAAGTGATTCAATGACTCACTCATTAAGACTCAATAATGCACACACAAATCTTTGTGTGAGACCTGCATACAAATGTTTCCATGAACAAATCATGATTCACTAAAAACTTCTGTACTAAAATCTATTCTAAATTTTTAAAAGATAATGCATCTTAACATACGTTTCACCTTAGGATGATAGTTAGCCTATATTTTACATATAATTTATATATAGTTACCATAAAACGTAGGCAACATTCCATCTTCAAAATATTTCATAAACGGTGAGAGAATATGAAACACTGCTTTAGTGCCTATCTTTTACGAAAATTAAGCATGGGTAAACTACAAAAAAATATATAAATATGGTTACTAAAAATTAAACCATGGTAACCAAAAATTAGCCATGATTTTGCTACAGTAAACATAGTTTAACTACGGTATTTGTAGTAAAACTGTGGTCATACAAATCATAATCAACACACCAAACAAACATAGATACTACACTTTTACTTCAATAAACCATGGTTAATGTTTAAGTTAAAGCTTGAGGTACAAGGTTCCTCTGAATGAACTTGATCAAGAAAACAAGGAAACGGTTGACTAAATATGACAGAAAAAAAACTAACAAGGACATTTTAGGTAAGACTAAGAATAAATTAAATCAAATCAAAACATTGTGTTAAAGGTCACATTTATTTATTTATTTATTGCTATGAAAGGATAGCAGGAAATTATGCCATTCGGAATGTTCACTTTGAAACATGACGTAGTGCCAACATGACGACGATGTTAATCAAAGGTAAATGGTTCTGTTTAACCTTTGGCCTCATCTAACCACAGTTACACAATCATCGGTCACCATTACACTTCTGAAATAAACGGAGCAAATGACGATGTGTTTACTACACACTGGGCCTCGGAGACTTTATATTCGTGTCTAAATCAGAAGTATTTAACTCCGAACATCGAGAGATCAACACCGAACTTCCCCACGAAGAGTGAAAGTAAAAGCTAGCGTTAAACAAATCTTCACCAGCAGCGGCGTAACGAAAGTGACGTTACAGAGAAAGCACCATATTTGGTTTGACCGACTTCACAAACAAACACGCAGCTGAAGCACTGTCAGCAGTTTAAACACAAACACTCACACATTATTCTCATTATTACGCGATAATACTGCTGTAACACAGACTCAAAAGTCCGTTATCAATCGCTCTGATCGTGACGTGTTTAAATCTTCTGCGCTGATCTCGCTCACTGCGTCATGGCTAACGTTACTGGTAATTTCTTCATCATATATATCTATATATTATTTCTCCTCATTCCATAAACATTAAGTTCACTTTATTACCATAAGATGTGAATATCCCGTCTGTTGTAAGAAGGCCTGGATCTGAATCAATGCGTCCTCGACACGTACAGCGACTGAGTGACAAACAACGCGATGGCGTCACACGCTCGTCTTCTTCTTCTTCTTCATTGGATTTTTACGGCAGTTGGCATCCATAGTGTTGCATTACTGCCATCTGTTGTCTCACTCTAGCTTACTCAATTTTTATTTAAACTCGTCTTTGCAGTCCAGTTCTCCTTAGAAAATTAAACAAATATCTCCGTCCTTGGTCATTATTTCCATATGTTACTATATTTTTAACATTATATTCTAATATACCTATTTCCCGTAGCTGATTCTTGAACTCTTGCCTTTCTAGTATATATTTCTTACATGATATTAAGATGTGATTGTTTCCTATCTAGTCAATTTAACGCCGTATATATACGCAAAAAAAAATACGTTTTGCAAAAGAAAATAAAGTTTTGCAAACGAAAAAAATGAAATTTGCTTTTTGCAAACAAAAATTAAGAATTCATTTATGTTTTGCAATTCTTAATTTTTGTTTGCAAAAAGCAAATTTATTTTTTTCTTTTGCAAAACTTATTCGCAAACACCGGTATTAGCTAAACGCGGCCGTATTGTTCACATGACATCTGTCCTGCCCCTAGCCACGTAGTTGAGGCAAAGAGTATAGAAGCCCAAGAGGTGAAACTCAATAGAACGCTCCATAGTATGGAACGCCGACGGTGCCAATTTTCTTTAAACGAAACACGTGATTTTTGACCGCGTCAACACGCACTGTTTGTTCGCGTTTACGCGTCAACAAGCAAAGCAGCCAATGAAATGCTGTTTTTGAGACTATATTTGCATATGGGACGTGATGGTACGTATGTCTCTGGTTGGTATATACATATACAAACATCAGAGGTCATGTTTATTCATGAAGGATGTCTTATGATATATGTATGCAAACATCAGACTTTATAATTTCTCACAAAGGATGATGCATTTGTACGTTTGCATGTGATGTCAGCCTTATGTCACGATTTGCCATTCCCTTTTTTAAGTCCTAGGGATGTTCTACAGATTCAAAAGTCAACAGCTATAACCATGGCTCTTAGATTTTTTTTTAGCAAACTCTTACAATACCAGTTGATGTTTAATGGATAGCTAATAAAACGTATGTGATTATGATTTAAATTACATTTAACTTTAGGTTACTTTGTTCAGTTTGCAGTTTTCCAAAGCACTTTGTTTTATAATGTCCTGACATTAATATATATATATATATATATATATATATATATATGAATAAAAATTTAACATGACAATCTGATTCTTTGTAATTATTCTGAATTAATTGTACAACCCGAATTCCGGAAAAGTTGGGACGTTTTTTAAATTTTAATAAAATGAAAACTAAAGGAATTTCAAATCACATGAGCCAATATTTTATTCACAATAGAACATAGATAACGTAGCAAATGTTTAAACTGAGAAATTTTACACTTTTATCCACTTAATTAGCTCATTTAAAATTTAATGCCTGCTACAGGTCTCAAAAAAGTTGGCACGGGGGCAACAAATGGCTAAAAAAGCAAGCATTTTTGAAAAGATTCAGCTGGGAGAACATCTAGTGATTAATTAAGTTAATTGATATCAGGTCTGTAACATGATTAGCTATAAAAGCTTTGTCTTAGAGAAGCAGAGTCTCTCAGAAGTAAAGATGGGCAGAGGCTCTCCAATCTGTGAAAGACTGCGTAAAAAAAATTGTGGAAAACTTTAAAAACAATGTGCCTCAACGTCAAATTGCAAAGGCTTTGCAAATCTCATCATCTACAGTGCATAACATCATCAAAAGATTCAGAGAAACTGGAGAAATCTCTGTGCGTAAGGGACAAGGCCGGAGACCTTTATTGGATGCCCGTGGTCTTCGGGCTCTCAGACGACACTGCATCACTCATCGGCATGATTGTGTCAATGACATTACTAAATGGGCCCAGGAATACTTTCAGAAACCACTGTCGGTAAACACAATCCGCCGTGCCATCAGCAGATGCCAACTAAAGCTCTATCATGCAAAAAGGAAGCCATATGTGAACATGGTCCAGAAGCGCCGTCGTGTCCTGTGGGCCAAGGCTCATTTAAAATGGACTATTTCAAAGTGGAATAGTGTTTTATGGTCAGACGAGTCCAAATTTGACATTCTTGTTGGAAATCACGGACGCCGTGTCCTCCGGGCTAAAGAGGAGGGAGACCTTCCAGCATGTTATCAGCGTTCAGTTCAAAAGCCAGCATCTCTGATGCATAAGGTATGGGGGTGCATAAGTGCATACGCTATGGTATGGGTAGCTTGCATGTTTCGGAAGGCTCTGTGAATGCTGAAAGGTATATAAAGGTTTTAGAGCAACATATGCTTCCCTCCAAACAACGTCTATTTCAGGGAAGGCCTTGTTTATTTCAGCAGGACAATGCAAAACCACATACTGCAGCTATAACAACAGCATGGCTTCGTCGTAGAAGAGTCCGGGTGCTAACCTGGCCTGCCTGCAGTCCAGATCTTTCACCTATAGAGAACATTTGGCGCATCATTAAACGAAAAATACGTCAAAGACGACCACGAACTCTTCAGCAGCTGGAAATCTATATAAGGCAAGAATGGGACCAAATTCCAACAGCAAAACTCCAGCAACTCATAGCCTCAATGCCCAGACGTCTTCAAACTGTTTTGAAAAGAAAAGGAGATGCTACACCATGGTAAACATGCCCCCGTCCCAACTATTTTGAGACCTGTAGCAGAAATCAAAATTGAAATGAGCTCATTTTGTGCATAAAATTGTAAACTTTCTCAGTTTAAACATTTGCTATGTTATCTATGTTCTATTGTGAATAAAATATTGGCTCATGTGATTTGAAAGTCTTTTAGTTTTCCTTTTATTAAAATTAAAAAAACTTTTCCGGAATTCGGGTTGTAAGAACTAGGCTCATAGTTTATGTTAATGAAAGTGTTAGTCAGACACCACTGAAGTAGAGGAACCTAGATTTTTTTATTATTATATTATAATATTATATATTTTGTCTTTTACAGAATGCAGGCAATGGTCAGAAGTGTGGTATGGTCAAGAGGGAGAATGCTGGATCCTGAAACAGCAAATGAAATGCTGGACCAGGTATCTGAGTTTCTGGATCATTTGGAAACATTGACTCAGCAGCACGGTATGCTCCAAAATGTGTTAATATTTATATCTACCATATTATTGTGTTTGAGATGTTTTGAATACTAATTGTGAATTTTTTCTTTATTAAGTGTTTTTTTTCTGTTATCCTTAGTTCCCCAGGGCTATAGTGCTCCCTTAGTTAGGGTCTCATCTGGCCATCCACGATTCTCCATAACCGAAGAACAGTTGCATTCTCTGATAGAATATAACTTTTCTACAAGACAAATGGCGGAAATCTTGTGTGTGTCCAGGCGAACTGTGAAACATCGTTTAAGGTGAGGTTATTTTTCTTAGTTGTTCATGCAGTCTCCTTGTGCATTTAAATTGTACAGATAAGTAATGCATCTTAAAATTGAATGCAAAATTTATGGTTAATTTTATGTACAGTATCACCTAAAAATCTAGATTTGTATGTACTTGTTATTTAAGTTGCACATAAGCATGATGGCTCAGTGGGTAGCGCTATCAACTTTTGTCAGTGTGGGTTTCCTCCAGTTTCCCCCACAATCCAAAGACATGCTGCTTAGGGCAATTACATGTACATGTGAAAATAGGCAAATTTCATGACAAAAAACAATGCAAAGGGGGCATTGCAAAACCAAGTCCAATACCAAAAGCTCTAAATAACATTCAGTTGTTTTTAACTTTTCTGCCTTGCGCTGTGAATGATTTCTATAAACATAAATGTGAAAAGTACAATTGTTTGTGTGTTAATAGTTAAGTTAAATTGTGTTTGTCTGTACTTGTAATTTAAAATGAGCTCACACCCCATTTTCAAGGGGAAGTTTCCTGCAAGGTTTAAATTGTGAATAGGCCTTGATAAATAGTTAATTGTGCGTCTAAAATTGCTGTCTAAAACAAAGATTAAGTACAGATTAGTAACACCTGCATTATGGAGTCCTGAACTAAAATAAACAGGATTTTTTTTTACATTTTTCTCACACACACAATTTCTGATGTGGCTTCTTGAAACTCAGCACACAAAACAAACAAAATTAAAACATTGGACATCTCTTGGAAAAGCAAACTCTTCATTCAAAACTATTTTAACTCTACCAAATTGCACACAAATATCAAAAGATTATCCACATACACACCAAACTAAACACAGATGTGAAAAATGTAAAACACTATCTTGTGTCTTTTGCTTGTTCGGTGCAGTGTATAAAAGTTTATCACATGTACATTTACACAAACTGATGTATGCACAACTTTTGAATTTTACAGTTATTGAACTGAATTGAATCAAGACTGAAGTGACTTGAGCTGAATATTGACACTATTGGCTTGTTAAAACTTCTTTACAGCAGAATTTGTTTTGAATTTGTTACTGTTGTAAAGCTGCTGTGAAACTATCAATATTGTAGCTTGTATGCATATTACTTTGTATATTATCCTTATTATGCATTATAAATACTTACACACTAAACATGCATATAAGCCAAGTCAGAAAGTCAACTCTATTTCTGTTTGTGTGTGTGTGTGACCAGGACAACTAGAGCCCCAGATACAGATCCCCTGTAAAGACCTTGTCTCAGAGGAGCACCAGGACAAGACCACAGGAAACAGATGATTCTTCTGCACAATCTGATTTTGCTGCAGCCTGGAATTGAACTACTGGTTTCGTCTGGTCAGAGGAGAACTGCCCCCCCCCCCCCCCCCCCAACTGAGCCTGGTTTCTCCCAAGGTTTTTTTCTCCATTCTGTCACCGATGGAGTTTCGGTTCCTTGCCGCTGTCGCCTCTGGCTTGCTTAGTTGGAGTCACTTCATTTCATGTACAGCGATATCTTTGACTTGATTGCAAATAAATGCACAGACACTATTTAAATGAACAGAGATGACATCACTGAATTCAATGATGAACTGCCTTTAACTGTCATTTTGCATTATTGACACTGTTTTCCTAATGAATGTTGTTCAGTTGCTTTGACGCAATGTATTTTGTTTAAAGCGCTAAATAAATAAAGGTGACTTGACGTGTGTGTAAATGTGGATGTATACATGTACAAATATATACATATATATATATATATATATATATATGTTATATATATAATTACAGTTACAAAATTATTGTAACTGTAATTAGTTACAGTTACTACAAAAAAGTGTAATTAAATTACAGTTACTTATGAAATTTTTAACGATTACAAAGGGGATTACATATGAATATTTACACACATCCACATTCAGATTTAACTGATTTTTTTCCCAAATTGCACTGACTTTTCTGAGACATACCGCCCTAATAATTTCCGGGATGCGGAAACACAGTCTGGTTCGTAGAATCCAGTCATAAAAACGGAATGCCTAACGCGGACGGAATATGCCACATTTTGGATGACTAAATCAAAAGTAGGTCAGTACACTTGAATCAAAACATGACATGGACTAGTGTCTGTGAATATTAAGCCCCAAAAATACAATATATGACTTGCACATTCTGCGTGTCTGTGGAAATCAGGCACGGACTTGACACCGGGAGAAGCGGGACAATTCCCGGTGGCCTGGCAGGCGATTTTGCCCCACTATTTAATATCATTATTGTATAATTGCATGCCGAATGTACTAAAGCGATCATTTGCGAATCCGCCATTTGATCTCTAATAAATCATGAATTGTTAGTCATGACTCGCGCGCTCTCCGCGCCTCCGCCAAACGGTTTGGATCAGACTCAGAGTAATCAATGCGAGAGAGAGAGAGAGAAAAGAGTGGACTGTGGAAGCGCACAGCTGGAGCAGAGAAACAGAACTCCTGTTCAGGGTTTCAGGTCAGTTTCATCTGTAAAGATGCTTTTTTGTCTTTGTTTTTTTATTTATTTAATCAAGCAGCAGCACGTTGCTCATCAGTCATCACTCAAAATACTATATAAAGGACATCATTATTATCTGTTGTAATGTTACAGTAGTAATTTAGCTGAAAAAAATTCCAATTTTTTTTATAGGTTTAGGGGGAGCTACGACAGACAACAACACAACCCTTACGAAAATTAACATTTTAATATTTAACTATAAATCCAGAGAAAATGGTTAATATTGTTTAACTGTGATAAACAAAAATGTAAAATTATTTTACAAATGTATTTATTTAAAAATAAATACAAATCCATTTGCAAAAAAAAAACAAAACAAGGTTATTTTACTTTTATATAGGCTAATAAAAGCATGGTTAATTTTTGTAAGGGAAAAACATGACTCGTGTACAGTATTAGGATTTTTCTATAAAGATATTGTAGTATTGTAGAGTATTGTATTGTAAAGTATAGTTTTGTTCAATCTTGAGTATTAAAGTCATGAGAGAGATAAATAAAGAGACTGAAGAGAAGAATGGAAGTGAAGGTGCAGTTCAGGAGAGAACTTTTGATTATTTTGCATGTCCCCAAATTAAAGATTTAAAATAGATTAAAAAAAAAATTTGTCCATGAATTTGTTTGTATGAGTTTGAATTTTCCAGTCTGAATTTTTTTCCCAGTCCGCCCCTCCTGTAAATAATGGCAAAGACATGGTTTCATTTACTACACATAGGCCTACTGAAGCTCGCAGTGTTTTCAACCTCTGCCATCTCAATATAGGAGTACACGAGCACATAAACATAATTTCTAGAACTGCTCTGTGTCACTTCATGTGCGTTTTACTTATTTTGAGAAAACTATCATCATATACAAAGAGACTTTAGTTTCAAAAAAACACCAATGTTTCAGGAGTTTATTACACAGAATACGTCACATGCTTATTAGATAACTGTATTTAAGTTGATGTATATGCTTTTATTTATTATTCTTTAATTTTTTACAAATTTAGAAAAGTAATCAAAAAGTACTCAAAAGTAATTAGTTACATTACTTTAATAAAGTAATTGAAAAAGTTACACTACTATTACATTTTAAACAGGGTAACTTGTAATCTGTAACCTATTACATTTCCAAAGTAACCTTCCCAACACTGTATATATATATATATATATATATATATATATATATAAATAGTACTAGTAATAAATAAATATATATATAAATCCTGCTGGAAGATCATCTTCATTTTAAAGCATCTTCATAAAGCTGAAGTGGTTTAAATGTCCTGGTAGACAGCTGCATTGACTCTGGACTTCCAGGATATTTAGAGCACTTCATGCTTCCTTCATCAGAAAAGCTTTATGAAGATGCTTTTCCAGCAGGATTTTCACCTGCACACACTGCCAAAATAACCAAAACCTGGTTCAATGACCATGGGATTACTGTGCAATACTGTGTTATTTCATGTAATATTCCAATTTTATGAAATTTTGATTTTGTGGGTTTCACAAGCTGTAAGCCATAATCATCAAAATTATAACACATTAAGTCTAGAAATATCTCACTTTCCAAGCAATGAGCCTATATAATATATTAGTTCCACATTTCTGATATAAATACATTTTTCCATGATATTCAAATTTTTTGGAAAGGGTCTGTATACATACATACATACATACACACACACACACACACACACACACACACACACATTATGTTCCTGGAAACAACACAGAGACAGAACAGCATAAACAAACTTTACAACCAACTACAAACCAAATTACAAAAACATTATTGTGTGAAAGTGAATAAAGTGTATATATATATATATATATATATTGTGACGAGTGGGGCTGGGCCGAGGGACATGGGAGCGAGGCCGGTGGAGTGATTGGAGATGAGCTACACCTGTTCGACCCGCCGGTCTCGAGGCCCACGGAGGAGATGGAAGGATATAAAACTGGAGCGACGACAGTGAAGGATGAGAGAGGACCAGGCCTGGGCTTTTAGTTGTGTTTTGGTTTTTATTTGAGCGCACCAGTCGTCCGTGAGGGGCTGGTGCGCGGTTTTGTGTTTATTTTTGTAATTAAAGTTTCATGTTGATTGTCCGCCGGTTCCCGCCTCCTTCTTCCGGATGAATACAAAGGTTAATTCATTACAGTGGAACTTTAATTACAAAAATAAACACAAAACCGCGCACCAGCCCCTCACGGACGACTGGTGCGCTCAAATAAAAACCAAAACACAACTAAAAGCCCAGGCCTGGTCCTCTCTCGTCCTTCACTGTCGTCGCTCCAGTTTTATATCCTTCCATCTCCTCCGTGGGCCTCGAGACCGGTGGGTCGAACAGGTGTAGCTCATCTCCAATCACTCCACCGGCCTCGCTCCCATATCCCTCGGCCCCGCCCCACTCGTCACATATATATATATATATATATAATGATAGGCCAATAACTTAAAACTAACATGCAATAACCCATTTAGATAAATTATAATTTATAATATGGATAACAGCATTTATTCACAATGTAACATTTATTAATTTACTCAAGCACTTAAGATATCAGTACTTTAGAACAAGGCCACAAGAAACTAAATGATTAATATGTGGAACTTACCTTCAAACATGAATGTACGTGTTTAGATTCACGTTCAAGTTGGTTGTATTAACATGGAAAAACTGTGCGTCTTTACACGTGCTAAAGTAACGCGACGACAACTGACGCCTTAACATGAGCAGAATGTGCGTGTCTACACATACAAAAGAAACACGTAAAAATTACAGCGTTAACGCGAACAAACAGTGCATGTTGACGCGGTCAAAAATCACGCGTTTCGTTTAAAGAATATTGGCACCGTCGGCATTCCATACCATAGCAACAGTTGCCCCAATGACTTGACGGCGCGGCCGCCATTATGGACTGAAAACTGAAGGAAAATGCCGAGAAAGAATGGGAGTCAATGGCACTAAAAAACTTAACATAACAAAAACTTAACAGAACTTAATTTTTTCTGGCCGTCATATCTAAATATGAAAACAATTTAAAATACATTAATGAGGATGACCGACGTTAAATGACAGAAAATATACGTCTATGTGTTGGTTATGCATGGCCTAATTACCCTTAGGAAAATAGTATTTTGGGACAAAATATTACTATGGAAGTACTATAAGACTACTATAGAAATACTATCGGCTCTAGGATATTATAGAGGTATTACAGAACATAACATACTTCTGTGATGTTCTGTAATACCTCTATAATATTTTAAAGCTGCTATAGTATTTCTATAGTAGTCTTATCGTACTTCTGTAGTATGTCCCAGATTACTATAGGCCTAGTATTCCTATAAGATTACGGTAGCACTTTATTTTACAGTCCTGTTCCTCATGTACATACAATGTACTTATTATAGTAATTTCAATAACTATGTAATAACTAGGTACTAACCCTGAACCTACCCCCAAACCGAACTCTACCCCATGTAGTTACCTTGTATTACCAGAACTTTCTTAGATAAATACACTGTAAGTACACTATAAGTACATGTAAGTACACGTACTGTAAAATAAAGTGCAACCAAGATTACTATAATATTTTGATTCCTATATAATATAAGATTCCTATAGCACTTTTTGTTGTAAGGGTATGTCCCCCACCGAATCGGCTTCATTAGCCTACCACTTACGGTTTGCAAAGATACAATTATAAAATTATTGCAAACCTTTAATCTATCAATATTTATGTTCTATTATGCATTTTCCTTGTTATATGAATAACAGAAATTAATGAAATAATATATATAGGCAGACACATAGTAATAAGATTTATTCAAACGTTGATTTTGACATTAGTGAACATCACCATCACCATATATATGATTTGGAAAAATAAATAAATAAAATTATAAATGAGCATTTCTAAAGAGAGTTCACCTCGTTACGTCCGGAGACTAAGTCTTTATTGATATATAGTTTCTCTTAATGTGTGTTTTCTTTCCGTGTTTTTTCTTGACTTCTCCGGCCTAGTCCACACGGACACGGGTATTTTTATAACCGGAGTTTTTCCTCCTGCATTTAAAAAAAAAATCCCGTCCACATGAAAACGCCAAAACGTGCTATCAAGCGCTGTCAAGAGCATGCCACACCAGCAGGCGGCGATATAACCCAAATTTTAAAGTCACCTTGGCCAATCAGAAGCAGTCAGCAGCGCACAATCTGACGTCAAACACAGCGGATAACGGCGCACACTCTGACGTCGCAAGGCAAAAACCCCGGTTATACTGTCCACACGACAATACTGCAACCGCCGTTTCTGAAAATGCTCACCCTGGCCGTAGTTTTCAAAAATGTTCGGTTTCGGTGCCCTGAAACTGCGTTTTCGTGTGGACGAAAGGCCGAACCGCGTAAAAAAAGTCACAGTTATAAAAATACCCGTGTCCGTGTGGACAGGGCCTCCTACTCAAACTGTCTGGCAGGCAGAGGTGGAAAGTAACGAATTACATTTACTCGCGTTACTGTAATTGAGTAGCTTTTTTGTGTACTAATACTTTTTAAAGTAATTTTTTAAATCTGTAATTTTACTTTTACTTAAGTATATTTTGTTTGAAGTATTGTACTTCGCTACATTTTAAAACACATTAATTACTGAGTAAAAAAAATAAAAATTAAAAAAATAAATCGCTCCCTGGAAACTACGTCAGTAAATAATGGGCAGGAGGGCAAACTGGCGCTAAAATCACAAGAAAGATGCAGACGGACAAAACAGGCGTTAGTGGTGCAGACACCGCTGAAAACGAAACCCCGTCATATTCTGAAGTTGAACTCGAAGGAAATGAAGTGAACCCCTGGTCATATGTATGCTCTATTATGCAGTGTAAGCTGTACTTGCCTAGG
Source organism: Carassius carassius (assembly GCF_963082965.1). Lineage (NCBI taxonomy): Eukaryota > Metazoa > Chordata > Actinopteri > Cypriniformes > Cyprinidae > Carassius > Carassius carassius. The sequence goes on from NC_081798.1 coordinate 25,438,186, forward strand.
GAGACCAAACTAGCAGCTTATAAAATCTCAACAAGACATCAACCCTTCGCAAGAATATAGAGGTAAGCTAAATAATTGCATCGTTGCATTGGTGGTTAAAATGAAGCTTTGACATTTTAGCAAGAGGTTTTGCACAAATTAGCCAAAAAGACAGTGGTGATGAGTGTGTTATTTTTGTTTTAATGATGTGCGCGCGCATTTATAGTGCGTTCTTTCACTGTGTGATTCAGTCTCCTAAAATGCATTTAGAATGATCACAAAATTGAAGATATAGGGGCAGAAAATTCACATATTTATATAATTCCATATATTAAATCAAAATCACACAAAGAAGGTCGTCTTTTCCTCCAAAAATCATCATGAATATATACATACATATATATAACAGTTCAGTAAACAAGTTAATTAAGAGACTTGCGTTTTAGACACCATATTGCCTTTTTTAGCTCTATTTCTACAACAGAAAATAATTCCAAACACAGCCACCAAAGCACAGTTTTGCCCCTCTGAGCAACGTGACAGTGTTTCGTTCCTGAATGAATCAACCGTTTAAATGATTTGGTTCAATCGCAATGACTGACTTATTAACAGTGACATGCTGACACATACTGGCCATTTTAATTTCACATTTAAAGTATCTTTTGATTTTTTTTAAATAATTAATTTCTTATCATTTCAAATGAGTATTCAACATTTTATGTCTTGTATATCAAAACATTATTTATGCATTTGTAACTGCAGGTTAAATGCATTCTTGTCCTGCACTAAACAGTGTAATACATCTAAATGCCACTTCCAATGAATCTTCTGCATTTCCTCTGCATTAAAAGATGAGTTTATTGATACTGATTTGCCTGGTAACAGCCCAAATGTTTTATTATTCTAAATAACTGATTCCTTTATTTTAAAACAACTAGTTTGAGATTCATAGACTTATCCCAGGGGTGTCAAACTCAGTTCCTGGAGGGCCATAGCCCTGCAGAGTTTAGTTCTAACCCTTGCTCCAGCACACATATCATGTAGTTTTCAAATAAACCTAAATGATTAGATTAGCTGGATCAGGTGTGTTTAATTAGGGTTATATCTCAACTGTGCAGGACTGTGGCCCTCCAGGAACTGAGTTTGACAACATTGGCCTGTCCCATTTTTGACTCCCTCCCACTGTTAAAATGTAACTAAGTAATTTTTACTCTGAGTAAATTTTAAATGAGCTACTTTTTACTTTTACTTGAGTAGATTTTTAGACTGGTACTTTTACTTGTACTTAAGTAAAATTTCATTAATGTAATGGTACTTTTACTTGAGTAGAATATTTTTGTACTCTTTCCACCTCTGCTGGCAGGTAGTTGATTGCACCCAGCTGTACCTGCCTACCTCGCTAAGAATTTGTCTGTGGCTAACCCTGTTAAACCGATTTCGCAAGGCTCCAGGAAAATCGAGGATAAGCGGCTATGTTTTTACTGTCTTGACCCAGGGCATCTTATTTCAAATTGCAAAGCCTGGAAACAGGAAAAACTCTGCTAAATCTATAAGCGTAGCATTCATTAATGCTGTTCCTGAGAGTTCTGTAAGTTTTTAATTTTGGCCCGAGTACTTTCAGTCCATTTGTAATGAAGAGCTCGGTAGCTCTTTCTGAAGATTCTGACTTTAGGCCAATCCTGATGCTTAGAGATACAGGAGCAGCGCAGTCCTTCATTTTAGACAACGTGCTTCCATTCTCCGCTGATTCTTACACTGGTTCTAGTGTACTAGTCCGTGGGATTGAATTGGGCTGCATCTCACTTCTGCTGCATAGTATTTATTTAAAGTCTGATCTTGTTTCTGGTTGCGTGAACATTGGTGTGCGATCACAACTGCCCGTTGAAGGGGTAAGCATGATTTTAGGAAATGATTTAGCAGGTGGCAAAGTCTTTCCTTCTCCAATTGTGTTTGAAGATCCTGATTGGTCTGCTCAAAACAGCCTAATGCAGCATTCTACTACTTTTCCAGCATGCGCAGTAACTCGTGCTCAATCACAGAAGTTTGAAAATGTGATCGATATCTCTGATTCCTTTCTGTCTTCCCCCACAGACTGTAGAGAGTGAGCTCTATATCAGTCCTGTTTCGTCAGAATTAAGTGGCATGAGTAGTGAAGGTAAACTCCCTTTAAAAGTGAATAGAACCCAGTTAGCTACTGAACAACGTTCTGATCCATCACTTGCTACATGTTTTGGTGGTACTGTGGACAAGGCTGTAATTCCTCAGATAACATTTGGGTATTTTTGGGATGATGATGATGTTCTCATGCGTTGGTGGAGACCACGTGCCACAGATGCAGAATTTTTGACTGTGTTCCAAACTGTGTTACCTGAGGCATACCGTAATCAGATTTTGAAATTTGCCCATGAACATGTGTGTTCAGGACACTTGGGTGTCACAAAGACAAATCATCGAATTGCCAGACACTTTTTTTTTTTTTTGGCCGGGCATGAAAACTGCTGTGTCTAGGTTCATACGCTCATGTCACATCTGTCAGTTAGGTGGAAAGCCCAATCAAACAATTCCACTTGCTCCACTACAGCCCATCCCAGTTTTTGGAGAACCGTTTGAGAGGCTTATTATTGACTGCGTAGGCCCATTACCTAAAGCTAAAACTGGACACCAATACCTTTTAACAATTGTGTGCTAGTACTCGTTACCGTGAAGCTGTTCCTTTGCGGAATATCAAAGCTAAAACTGTAGCCCGTGAGCTCATCAAGTTCTGTTCAGTTTTTGGCTTGCCAAGAGTCATCCAAAGTGACCAGGGGTCCAATTTCACCTCTAAATTATTTAAGGAGGTAACGAAAGAGTTGGGCGTAGAGCACCAGTTGTCCACTGCATATCATCCAGAGACACGGGGAGCTCTGGAGCGGTTCCACCAAACCCTGAAGTCTCTTCTGCGTACAAACTGCACTGAGACTGGTAAAGATTGGGTCGAGGGTTTGCCATTTTTTATGTTTGCTGTGAGAGGAACCGTTCAAGAATCCCTGGGATCTAGACCTGCTGAGCTGGTTTTTGGCCACTCAGTTCGCGGCCCATTAAAACTAAGTGAGCAGTTTCTAACTAAGGAATCTCCTCGTAAGTTTGTGCTAGACTATGTGAGTACTGTACGGGAGCATCTACACAAAGCATGGGAGTTAGCTAGAGTTCATCTTGCTGAAACCCAGTCCAAAATGAAACTTCGCTACGACAAGGGTAGTCTTCAGCGTAATTTCCAGCCTGGTGATAAGGTCTTAACACTGCTTCCTTTGCCTGGTTCACCCCTGCAGGCAAGATTTTCTGGACCTTATCAGATTGAGAAGTTGAATGACACAAATTATGTAGTTTCTACTCCTGATCGTAAGCGTAAGACTCGTGTGTGTGTGTGTGTGTGTGTGTGTGTGTGTGTGTGTGTGTGTGTGTGTGTGTGCCACATTAATATGCTTAAGGCTTACATTAGTAGAGATGGTGTTAAGTCTCAGCATGAGACCTGTTGACCCTCTCCCTGTTGTTGCTAACACTGCTGTTAACTTGTCTTCTGTGTACTCTCCTGATTTAGATGGTCTTTGGAGTAAAGATGCCATTGCTTCATGTGATACACTGTCTAACTCTGCCCTCTTGCCTAACTTGCAGTCACCTCCATCTTATCTGTCTGCCCCCCCAGTGTGACCGTGTGGTCCAGCTAATTGAAAAGTATCATATGCTGTTTAATGATGTACCATCACAAACTAACGTGGTCACTCAAGACATTGATGTTGGTGAATGCAGGCCTATCAAACAGCATCCATACCGTGCAAATCCCAATAAGCGTCAGGTTATGAAGACTGAGGTAGAATATTTGTTGACTCACAGCTTTGCAGTGCCAAGTCAAAGTCCGTGGAGTTCACCATGTTTGCTCGTACCCAAACCTGACGGCTCGTGGCGATTTTGTACTGATTTTAGGAAGGTGAATTTTGTAACTAAGCCTGATTCCTTTCCTCTTCCTCGAATTGAGGACTGTGTTGACCGGGTGGGGTCGGCTAACCCTGTTACCAAGCTAGACTTATTAAAAGGATACTGGCAAGTTCCTCTCACCCCCCTGTGCCTCGGAAATCTCAGCGTTTGTGACCCCTGATTGTTTCCTACAGTAAAAATCTATGGCGTTTGGCATGCGAAATGCACCGGCAACATTCCAGCGGTTGATGCTGAAGGTACTGTCGGGTGTGCCTAACTGTGAAGTCTATCTAGACGACATCGTTATCTACTCTGTAACGTGGGAGGAACATGTTAAAAGTCTTGAGTTGGTGTTCAAACGATTGCTGGAAGCCCAGCTTACCTTAAACTTAGATAAGTGTGAATTTGCTAAGGCAAGAGTGACCTATCTCGGCAAATTAGTTGGCCAGGGCCAAGTGAGGCCTGTGCAAGCTAAGATACAGGCTATAATAGATTTCCCACAGCCAAGTAACAAGCGGGAGTTGCGCCGTTTTCTAGGGATGACAGGGTACTACCGTGGCTTTTGTAAGAACTTTGCTACTGTTGTCACACCCTTAACTGTTCTCCTTCAAGCAGAACAGAAGTTTGTGTGGAATGCTGAGTGTGAAGCTGCATCTTATTCTGCTAAAGATCTGTTATGTCATGCTCCTGTGTTGTCTGCTCTGAATTTTAATTTGCCTTTTAAGCTACAGGTGGATGCTAGCGGCGTGGGTGCCGGGGCAGTGTTGCTGCAAGATGACAAAGCAGGAATTGAACATCCAGTATGCTACTTTTCGAAGAAATTCACCAGGTGCCAAAGAAATTACAGTACCATCGAAAAGGAAGCTCTCGCCTTGTTGTTGGCACTGCAAAATTATGAGGTTTATGTGTGTAACGGTAATATGGGCCCAATTATTGTATACACTGACCACAACCCTCTCATCTTCCTGTCTCGGATGGCAAACTCAAACCAGAGATTAATGAGATGGTCTCTTATGCTGCAAGAGTTTGTTCTTGATATAAAGTATAAAAAAGGAGTGGAGAATGTAGTAGCAGATGCTTTCTCAAGAGCTCATATTGATGACTGAACCGCTCAAATGTGTGGTTTGTTTTGTTTCTCTCTTTTACAAACTACAAGAAATCATAGTTTGTAACTACAGGTGGGGGTGTTACGTCCGGAGACTAAGTCTTTATTGATATATAGTTTCTCTTAATGAGAGTTTTTTTTTCCGTGTTTGTTTTTTTTTCTTGACTTCTCCTACTCCAACTGTCTGGCAGGTAGTTGATTGCACCCAGCTGTACCTGCCTACAAATCAAGAGTGAGTCCGAATAAAAGCAGAGCTCCAGCTACCAGAGAGGAGAGAACATTTCCCCAAGAGCTTTCTCCAGAGCGTTGCCTGTGTTCTGCCCAGCCTGTTGTCTCAGTTGGTGGTTGTTGAGCTGCTTGGTGTTCTGCTTTGGTATTGTAGTAGTTTTGTTTCTTTATTCATTGTGACATTCTTTAGTACTTTTTGTTATTTTAGTTTAAGAGATTTGTATTGTCCTTCACTTTTTAGTTTGTTGCTTAGTTTGTAGCTGCTATTATTAACATCTCTCTTAGTGGCTACTTTTGAATTTGCCTACCTGTGTTTTGTTTACTATTTTTGATTTGGAAGCTGTAGGGAGGTGGATGCCATTTCTGTTTAACCCGGTTTTCTCCTGTTTTTGGGCTAGGAAGGGAGTTAGGGTACAAACTTGTTTTTTTTTTTCTTTTGTTCGTATAGTTATGTCACTAATTCCAGTTAACTTGTTTTGTTTGTTGTTTTGGCCTTATCCTCTCCTGAAGTTAATGCTTCCTTTCTTTTTTTGTACGTGTTCCACGAGCTGTAAAATAATAAAATCTTTTTCTGGACAACTTGTTGCTTGTGGTTGTTAGGTTCCTAACTGATGACGAAGAATTGACATAGCAACCATCTAGTCTTAGACAGTGTTCTAGGTTATTACATGCAGAGTTTTTAGGTCCTATAATTAACACCTCTGTTTTTTTTTTTAATTTAGCAGTAAGAAATGACTCGTCATCCAGTTTTTTATATCGACTATGAATTCCATTAATTTTTCAAATTGGTGTGTATCACCGGGCCGCAAAGAAATATAGAGCTGAGTATCATCAGCATAACAGTGAAAGCTAACACCATGTTTCCTGATGATATCTCCCAAGGGTAACATATAAAGCGTGAAGAGTAGTGGCCCTAGTACTGAGCCTTGAGGAACCCCATACTGCACTTGTGATTGATATGATACCTCTTCATTCACTGCTACGAATTGATGGCGGTCATATAAGTACGATTTAAACCATGCTAATGCACTTCCATTAATGCCAACAAAGTGTTTAAGTCTATGCAAAAGAATGTTGTGGTCAATTGTGTCAAACACAGCACTAAGATCCAATAGAACTAATAGAGAGATACAACCACGATCAGATGATAAGAGCAGGTCATTTGTAACTATAAGGAGAGCAGTCTCAGTACCCCCATAATTGTGGGTATACTACCTTTTCTAGTACCTTGGACAGAAAAGGGAGATTCGAGATTGGTCTATAATTAACTAGTTCTTTGGGGTCAAGTTGTGTTTTTTTTGATGAGAGGCTTAATAACAGCCAGTTTGAAGGTTTTGGGGACATATCCTAATGACAATGAGGAATTGATAATAGTCAGAAGAGGATCTATGACTTCTGGAAACACCTCTTTTAGGAGCTTAGATGGTATAGGGTCTAAAATGTTGTTAGTTTAGATGATTTAACATGTTTATACAATTTTTCCTCTCCTATTGTAGAGAATGAGTGGAACTGTTCTTCAGGGGGTCTATAGTGCACTGTCTGATGCGATACTGTAGCTGACGGCTGAATGGTTACAATTTTATCTCTAATAGTATTGACTTTAGAAGTAAAGTAGTTCATAAAGTCATTACTGCTGCGATGTTGGGAAATGTCAACACTTGTTGAGGCTTTATTTTTCGTTAATTTAGCCAATGGGGTTATGTTTGTTTTCTTCTATAAGAGAAGAAAAGTAATCGGATCTAGCAGTTTTGAATGCTTTTCTGTAGGATAGGTTACTTTCCCGCCAAGCAATACAAAATACCTCTAGTTTTGTTTTCCTCCAGCTAAGCTCCATTTTTCAGGCTGCTCTCTTTAGGGTGCGAGTATGCTCATTATACCATGGTTTCAGACTGGTTTCCTTAACTTTCCTTAAGTGTAAAGGAGCAACTGTATTTAAAATGCTAGAAAAGAGAGAGTCCATAGTGTCTGTTACATCAAGTTGTTCTGAGGTTTTGGATATGCTAAGGAATTTGGATACATCAGGAAGATAACTTAAAAAGCAGTCTTTTGTGTTAGAAGTGATGGTTCTACCATGCTTGTAACAAGAAGTAGAATTTACAATTTTGGCTATATGAAGTTTGCAAAAAACTAAATAATGATCTGAGATAACATCACTTGGCTGCACAATTTCAACACTATCAACATCAGTTCCATGTGACAGTATTAAATCTAGAGTATGATTTCAACAATGAGTAGGTCCTGAAACGTGTTGTCTAACCCCAATAGAGTTCAGAATGTCTATAAATGCTGATCCCAATGCATATTTTTCATTATCAACATGGATATTAAAATCACCAACTATTAAAACTTTATCTGCAGCCAGAACTAACTCAGATGTAAAATTACCAAACTCTTTTATAAAGTCAGTATGGTGCCCTGGTGGCCTGTATACAGTAGCCAATACAAACATCACAGGGGATTTATCATTAACATTTGTTTCTCTCGATAATGTTATATGAAGCACCATTACTTCAAACGAGTTATACTTGAAGCCTGCCCTCTGAGAAATCCTGTAAACATTGTTCTAAATTGAAGCAACACCTCCCCCTTTGCCTTTTAGACAACTTTTTTTCGTTTTTTGTGAACAAAGTACAAGACATTAGGGCCAGTGTTAAAGTTCCCATAATCACTGTGTGTTCTACTGAATTTTCAATGGTGTTGTCTTGGTCGTCCTTCACTCCTGTCAGCCTACAGGAGGTGAAGACCTTAATAGGAAATATGAAACCGTCTTCAAGCCCTGCTGATATTGTCCCAACACCTCTATTGTTGAAAATGTTTGATATTGTTGGCCCCTGTATGGTAAAAATAATTAACCTGTCACTTGCATCTGGCTCAGTCCCCAACTACTTCAAACACGCTGTGGTAAACCCGATCCTTAAAAAGCCGAATCTTGACCCCTCAGAACCTCATAACTATAGGCCCATATCAAAACTTCCATTTATTTCAAAAATTTTGGAAAAAGTGGTGGCAAGCCAGCTGACCTCCTTTATGGAGCAGCACAACTTGTTTGATATTTTTCAATCTGGTTTTAGAAAATTGCACTCCACTGAAACAGCTCTTATTAAAGTCTCTAGTGATGTGATGTTGGCAGCGGACACTGGCCGCTACACTGTACTTGTACTTCTCGATTTGACTTCCGCTTTTGACACGGTAGATCACAGTATACTGATCAAACGGCTTCACAATGAGATGGGACTATCTGGATCTGTCCTCCAGTGGTTCTCTTCCTATATTCATGACAGAACCTTTAATGTCGCTATAAACAATGTACAGTCAGATGTGACCAATTTGACCTGCGGAGTGGCACAAGGGTCAGTTTTGGGCCCTATTTTGTTTTTACTGTACATTTTGCCACTTGGTCATATTATGGGTTGTTTTAAGGATGTTTCATATCATCTCTATGCCGACGATGTCCAGTTGTACTGTTCTTTCAATGATGCTGAGTTCCATCGTTTATCACTGTTTTTAGAGTGTGTGTCCTCCATTAAAGACTGGCTGGCCTCTAACTTTCTGCAGATAAATGCAAGTAAAACTGAAACACTGATCTTTGCTCCAGACCACAAGATCCCGCTGATCAAACAGCACCTTGGCTCTCTTGGCTCTTCTGTTAAATCCAGTCTCAGAAACCTGGGGGTTGTGTTTGACCAGGCCATGTCTTTGGAGATACACTCAAAACAGCTTGTCCGAAACTGCTTTTATCACCTTAGGAATATCTCTAAAATACGCAAAATGTTGTCAAAGAAGGATCTGGAAATTATTATTCATGCTTTTATATCAACTAGACTTGATTATTGCAACTCTGTTTTTACCTTCTTGAATAAGTCAGCCTTGAACAAACTGCAAATGGTTCAAAATTCTGCTGCTAGACTTCTAACTGGTGCCCCCAGAAGGTCTCATATCACTCCCGTTTTATTAGCTCTCCATTGGCTCCCTGTAAAATTCAGGATTGATTTTAAGATTTTAGTGTTGACTTATAGGGCATTAAACAGTCAGGCCCCACAATACATCAAGGACCTTTTGACCCCGTACTCCTCAAGCCGCACTCTTCGGTCCTCTGGCCAGAACCTGCTTATGGTCCCAAAAACTCGCTATAAGACCCGAGGGGACCTGTCTTTTCAGTCTGTTGCCCCCAGACTGTGGAATGCCCTGCCTCTGTCTCTGCGTCTGGCAGACTCTGTTGTCTCTTTTAAAAAAGATTTGAAGACTTGTTTATTTAAGAAAGCTTTTGGTTGATGGGTTTTTTCAGTAGTGTTACTTTGATTTGACTTATGTATATACATTTTTATTGTTTTGTTCTACTTTTCTTGTGTACAGCACTTTGTGATTTTATCTGTGAAAAGCGCTTTAGAAATAAACTTTACTTACTTACTTACTTACTAGACGCGGCTCATGTTTATAACAGTAATCTTGGGGGTCGGACTCATTTAAAATAATGTAATAAGTCAAGCCCCATAACTGCCTAAGTTTCCTTTAAAAAAAATGAGGAAAACACATCTCTTGGTTTTATTAGTAAAAAGTCCTCATTTTCTATACAACACTGAATCACAGTTTCTTTAATTAAATACACACAGTATTTTTATTTATCATCTTAAATGTATTAATTAAAATTACAAGACCCATGATTTAGTTTTTACAATGTGTGGTTACTTGTTGCTAGACTATTATTGCGTTGTTACTTGTTACTACACTTTAAATGTGTTGCTACATGTTACTTGTTACTACACTATTAATGTGTTGGTACTTGTTACTACACAATTAATGTGTTGTTACTTGTTACTACACTATTAATGTGTTTTTACTTGTTACTACACTATAAATGTGTTTTTATTTGTTACTACACTATAAATGTGTTTTTACTTGTTACTACACTATAAATGTTTTGTTACTACACTATAAATGTGTTGGTACTTGTTACTACACAATTAATGTGTTGTTACTTGTTACTACACAATTAATGTGTTGTTACTTGTTACTACACTATTATTCTGTTGTTACTTGTTACTACACTATTAATGTGTTGCTACTTGTTACTACACAATTAATGTGTTTTTACTTGTTACTACACTATAAATGTGTTTTTATTTGTTACTACACTATAAATGTGTTTTTACTTGTTACTACACTATAAATGTTTTGTTACTACACTATAAATGTGTTTCTACTTGTTACTACACAATTAATCTGTTGTTACTTGTTACTACACTATTAATGTGTTGCTACTTGTTACTACACAATTAATAAGTTGTTACTTGTTACTAAACATTTAATGTGTTGTTACTTGTTACTACACTATTATTGTGTTGTTACTTGTTACTACACTATTATTGTGTTGCTACTTGTTACTACACTATTAATGTGTTGTTACTTGTTACTACACTATAAATGTGTTTTTACTTGTTACTACACTATAAATGTGTTTTTACTTGTTACTACACAATTAATGTGTTGTTACTTGTTACTACACAATTAATATGTTGTTACTTGTTACAACACTATTAATGTGTTGCTACTTGTTACTAAACAATTAATGTGTTGTTACTTGTTTCTACACTATAAATGTGTTTTACTTGTTACTACACTATAAATGTGTTTCCTTGTTACTACACTATAAATGTTTTGTTACTTGTTACTACACAATTAATATGTTGTTACTTGTTACAACACTATTAATGTGTTGCTACTTGTTACTAAACAATTAATGTGTTGTTACTTGTTTCTACACTATAAATGTGTTTTACTTGTTACTACACTATAAATGTTTTGTTACTTGTTACTACACTATTAATGTGTTGGTACTTGTTACTACACAATTAATGTGTTGTTACTTGTTACTACACTATTAATGTGTTGCTACTTGTTACTACACTATTAATGTGTTGGTACTTGTTACTACACAATTAATGTGTTGTTACTTGTTACTAAACTATTATTGTGTTGTTACTTGTTACTACACTATTAATGTGTTGCTACTTGTTACTTGATACTACACAATTAATGTGTTGTTACTTGTTACTACACAATGAATGTGTTGTTACTTGTTACAACACTATTAATGTGTTGCTACTTGTTACTAAACAATTAATGTGTTGTTACTTGTTTCTACACTATAAATGTGTTTTACTTGTTACTACACTATAAATGTGTTTTTTCTTGTTACTACACTATACATTTTTTGTTACTTGTTACTACACTATTAATGTGTTGGTACTTGTTACTACACAATTAATGTGTTGTTACTTGTTACTACACTATTAATGTGTTGCTACATGTTACTTGTTACTACACTATTAATGTGTTGGTACTTGTTACTACACAATTAATGTGTTGTTACTTGTTACTACACTATTAATGTGTTGCTACTTTTTACTACACAATTAATGTGTTGTTACTTGTTACTACACTATTAATGTGTTGTTACTTGTTACTACACTATTAATGTGTTGTTACTTGTTACTACACAATTAATGTGTTGTTACTTGTTACTACACAATTAATGTGTTGTTACTTGTTACTACACTATTAATGTGTTGTTACTTGTTACTACACAATTAATGTGTTGTTACTTGTTACTACACTATTAATGTGTTGTTACTTGTTACTACACTATTAATGTGTTGCTACATGTTACTTGTTACTACACTATTAATGTGTTGGTACTTGTTACTACACAATTAATGTGTTGTTACTTGTTACTACACTATTAATGTGTTGTTACTTGTTACTACACAATTAATGTGTTGTTACTTGTTACTACACTATAAATGTGTTTTTACTTGTTACTACACTATGAATGTGTTTTTACTTGTTACTACACTATAAATGTTTTGTTACTACACTATAAATGTGTTTCTACTTGTTACTACACAATTAATGTGTTGTTACTTGTTACTACACTATTAATGTGTTCCTACTTGTTACTACACAATTAATGTGTTGTTACTTGTTACTACACAATTAATATGTTGTTACTTGTTACAACACTATTAATGTGTTGCTACTTGTTACTAAACAATTAATGTGTTGTTACTTGTTTCTACACTATAAATGTGTTTTACTTGTTACTACACTATAAATGTGTTTCCTTGTTACTACACTATAAATGTTTTGTTACTTGTTACTACACAATTAATATGTTGTTACTTGTTACAACACTATTAATGTGTTGCTACTTGTTACTAAACAATTAATGTGTTGTTACTTGTTTCTACACTATAAATGTGTTTTTGTTACTACACTATAAATGTGTTTTACTTGTTACTACACTATAAATGTTTTGTTACTTGTTACTACACTATTAATGTGTTGCTACTTGTTACTACACAATTAATGTGTTGTTACTTGTTACTACACTATTAATGTGTTGCTACTTGTTACTACACTATTAATGTGTTGCTACATGTTACTTGTTACTACACTATTAATGTGTTGGTACTTGTTACTACACAATTAATGTGTTGTTACTTGTTACTAAACTATTATTGTGTTGTTACTTGTTACTACACTATTAATGTGTTGCTACATGTTACTTGTTACTACACTATTAATGTGTTGGTACTTGTTACTACACAATTAATGTGTTGTTACTTGTTACTAAACTATTATTGTGTTGTTACTTGTTACTACACTATTAATGTGTTGCTACTTGTTACTTGATACTACACAATTAATGTGTTGTTACTTGTTACTACACAATGAATGTGTTGTTACTTGTTACAACACTATTAATGTGTTGCTACTTGTTACTAAACAATTAATGTGTTGTTACTTGTTTCTACACTATAAATGTGTTTTACTTGTTACTACACTATAAATGTGTTTTTTCTTGTTACTACACTATAAATTTTTCGTTACTTGTTACTACACTATTAATGTGTTGGTACTTGTTACTACACTATTAATGTGTTGTTACTTGTTACTACACTATTAATGTGTTGCTACATGTTACTTGTTACTACACTATTAATGTGTTGGTACTTGTTACTACACAATTAATGTGTTGTTACTTGTTACTACACTATTAATGTGTTGTTACTTGTTACTACACAATTAATGTGTTGTTACTTGTTACTACACTATAAATGTGTTTTTACTTGTTACTACACTATGAATGTGTTTTTACTTGTTACTACACTATAAATGTTTTGTTACTACACTATAAATGTGTTTCTACTTGTTACTACACAATTAATGTGTTGTTACTTGTTACTACACTATTAATGTGTTCCTACTTGTTACTACACAATTAATGTGTTGTTACTTGTTACAACACTATTAATGTGTTGCTAGTTGTTACTAAACAATTAATGAGTTGTTACTTGTTACTACACTATAAATGTTTTGTTACTTGTTATTACACTATTAATGTGTTGGTACTTGTTACTACACAACTAATGTGTCGTTACTTGTTACACTATAAATGTGTTTTTACTTGCTACTACACTATAAATGTTTTGTTACTACGCTATAAATGTGTTGCTACTTGTTACTACACAATTAATGTGTTGTTACTTGTTACTACACAACTAATGTGTCGTTACTTGTTACACTATAAATGTGTTTTTACTTGCTACTACACTATAAATGTTTTGTTACTACGCTATAAATGTGTTGCTACTTGTTACTACACAATTAATGTGTTTTTACTTGTTACTACACTATTAATGTGTTCCTACTTGTTACTACACTATTAATGTGTTACTACTTGTTACTACACTATTAATGTGTTACTACTTGTTACTACACTATTATTGTGTGTCCTCTAAACTTCCATGGCTCTCAGTATATTCAAATTTTGGAGTTGGGTTAATAATCCTTGACAAGTTCTGTTACTACTTTCTGATACATTTAAAATTGAAACATATTGATCATTTAATAATTGTTTAAATGTTTGTTTTCAGCTTCCAAATAGGTGTCTTGTGATCGCTAAATAAATATTTGATTGCTGAATATTGTACCCTAACTGAAGAAGCTGTTTAGTAGATCATGACTTTGCATACCATTGCATGAATGACTGCCTGACACATAATATATTATTATATTTATAATTAAAAATCAAATGTATAATTAGTATGAAATACAAGTATGAATACAGGTTGCCTCCGTTGTCTTCTTATGAATGGCTTGTTTGTCACTGAGTCAGTGTTGCTGATGTAAAGTAGGCCCTTCGTTACCAAACACAAAGAAACTAAATTAGAATAGAATTATGAGTAATTTGCTGTTAAACATTAAAGTATTGCTTTCTTTAAAACTTACCGTCATCTAGTAGTGAAAATGTGATGTATATGTCAGATTTATTGCATGACTCAGGCCGAAAAAAAAGCTTTTGCTATCAAACATTATTCACTTAATCAACTAAGTCAGTGTAATGGTAATTTTGATGTACCCTGTTCGTAAGTACTCCCCATTTTGTTCATTCCAGTTCTCATTGTGGTTTGACATATTTTGTGTTAGTTTCCTTCCAAGTGTTTTCCATGTTGGCTATTTGAAGTATTTCTTGCACTCGTTGCATCATGCATTTTATTAGCATTAGTTTGTATATTGGTTCCACTTGATTAGCCTTCCCAGGTGTGTCTAGATATCTTGTTAAACTTGTTAGCCCCCTGCGTGGACTACTAAGATTTCAGTAATAAAATCACAGTTGCCATCCATAAAACAGCTCCTTACTTTAATACATTTGATGCATCAACCCCTACTGGTTTAAAGTCCAACAATACAATAATTTCAGGATTTGTTTTCAAAGTTTTCATGACTTCTGGTTTTACATGGCTTATAAATTGTATACAATTTTATTGTATAAAAACATTTTCTCATGAACTTATATCATTTCTTTTGATAAAATACATCATGAAATATAATTGTATTTGGGTAATTATATCTACAATTAGCTTCAAGCTACACATGACAATTAATGAGATTAATACAACACTTTTACTTAAACGTCACTATCAAGCATTGATTATTTGTAATAACTCCTGACTGTGGTCCAGTGTGGATTTTGGTCAAATAATGAAATATATTGAAATATATTGTTTAGTAACATTTTAAAATAATTTTATGGGGAAGATACATAATAACTAATGTGGGGCGTGAAATTAATGTAACTATTGTAACTCATTACTGTTTCCAGAAAGTAATAAGAAAAGTAACACTATTACCTTTGAAAGGAGTAACTATAATGAGTAATAAAGATACAAAAATTTAGTTACTAGCCCAACACTTTTGTCTTCTTTACATTTTTTTTTCCTGTGCATATTTCTTTCACAGCTTTCGTATCAGTTTTTATGTCATTCATTGACTTAAAGATGAGTGTTTAGGTGTTAATGCTCACACTATTTCCTCCAGACTCAAACTATACATAAGAAAATAAATCATTTGAATGGGAAAGCACCTGTTGCAAAAGATTTGCTCAGAAATGAAAAACATTTTGCCTTGGTTATGTAAATTATAGCACATGTATACACTTTAGCCAAAAGTTGTGGTATAGATGGTAATGTTAATCGAAGAAAACATAGGAGTAGAAAGATTTAAAAAAAAAATATTGCAAATATACACATTTTTATTTAGCTTTCACCAAAAACAGCACAAGTCCCACATTTAAACTGCAATATGATTATTGTTTCTGGAGTCTATGACGGATTACATTAGTGATATCAATTATGACAAAAGATTTTGAGCTAGGAAATATAGTTGCATCTTTGTTCCCTCTTCCCACTACCAGCACTTACAAAACATACGTCACTTTTCAAAACAATCCCTTTTGCTTCTTAATGGTCTTCTGTTTCCACTGAGGAAAGTTCTCAAACTGTTCTCTGGAAATTCCAAATACGGTCTGGAAATCGTCGTCAGAGAGATGTCTCTAATATACCATGAAAAGGAGATAGAAAATGTATGATGTAAATGTATGAAAATTATTTTAATCACAATAAGAAGAACTGTGTTAACTCGAATGAGGTGACGGGAATTCTAATGTTATATACAGCAGCACACATGGCTTTCAACAAAGCAACACCACACTTTTATTCAAATGTATTTAAATATTTTAGTCAAATTTGCTCATAACTCCTTTTCTCTGCTTTGCTTCATTTGGTTGAGGCCTGTGCCCTCTTGGAGGCATAACCAGCAATTTGTTTGGTATTTGGACAGTATGTTTTGTGAAATTGAAATACTTACATGACTCTGAATTTATAAGTGTATAACATTTGCAGATTTTACAAGCACGCTTGCGTTAAACAGCACATGCACAGAATGCATTTTCACTGTCAAAGTCACTTTTCTGTGCACAGTGCAACATCTACATTTGAAGAGTTCAGATACAAAAGAACCTATTCATTGACATTAAAGTTACATTTCTGAACCTACACATAGGAGCCTGATAAAAAATGATTCCAAACAGCACTTAAATATATTGCATCTGAACTCTTCATTTAAATTCATGGATGATTTTTGTCTGAGCTGTCCATCTGTGTGGTTCATACATTTCTTTGGAACTGAACTCATAACTTGGCATTTGTAGTACTATGCTTCTGCTGTTCGAACTACAGTAAGGCATATACATAATCATAGCAAAGCCAGTCATTAGACAGAGGCTCTGTACCAGATGACAGAGAAGACGACACGGGCTGGAGCTGCAACTAGTCACTCAGATACTGAGCAATCAGCACACAAGTGGTGCACGAATACAACAAAAACCAACCAGAGCAAAGAAGACACGCTTGTAAACTGACTAAATTGGTTATGTAACAAGGTGTGTCTTTAAATAATTCATGTCAGACTTTGTGCAAATCTGAGGAAAATGATCCAAGAAAATTGTTTTTGAATAAAATCAATCTGAAAGTCCAGATTTTTTCTATGCACAAAGGTTTTGTTTACATCGAACCTAGCAGGATCATTTAAGTTAATTAATCAACATGGGCCATGCAGGAAAATGGGATCGGCTCATAATTTGACAGGAAGATGTCAAGAAGGTCTGTATAGACTGCAGGTGGCAAATTTCTTGGGAACTAGATACATCCAAATGATGACAAGATTTTCTTGGTGGACAACAGTACTATTTAGAGCAAATGCTGCTTTTCCCCTACTCACAATAGGATCACCTTGTGTTGCTTGAAAGCTTGATAAAGCTCCTGTAAACCAAAACATGAAGCGTTACGCACCTCTTTGTGTGCGGGGTCCACGTTCTCAGGCAGCTCTCCAGACAGTTTGTTAATCAGGATTTCTGGTGGATATTGTGAGATGGTTTTAATCTCCGCACCACTGGATCCCTGTCATGAGCAATTACAATTTGACGCAAATGTTTTATGCAAATCAGGCAAATATTGACTGAAATGTGTATTATATACAAAGTACAAAGGATCATACAGAATCAACTTTAGTGGGCAATGTAACTTCTCCTAACTCCTCCTTCAGCTGCTCATAGGTTTTGCCACCCTAGTACAAGGATAAAAGCTGTATGTGAATTACAGAAAACGAGTTTCATTCATCAGCAGGGAATGTCTCCTTAAATAGTAGGCCTATAAACCTCTTTCAGCATGTTTATACGATGCAAATCCAACCTACGCTCCATTTTGTCGTGTCCCAGGCCATGAACCACCCAGTAAAGGTAGGAGGCTCAAAGCCCTGTTTCACCAGTATCACAGGTGTGTCAGGGTCCCGGGATCCAGGATGAGTCCGCAGGTATTCCTGGCAAGTTGTCAAAGATTCCTTACGCTCCACATCATTGGCTTCATTTCCTATCCAAAGAAAGACCTAAAAGAGCCCAAGGCTGTGTTTAGGACTCTAGTAATCTAATCCACTTCTCAAGATATTAAGGGTCAGGGTTTACATTATTATGACAGCTGCTGTATTGTTATTATTCAGATGTCGGCAAACCAGTGATACTATTGTAGAAGCATTGCCTTTCACCATCAAACTTTACATTTCATTACAGAGGAAAAGAGCCGGTCTACCTGATCCCACGTGTCCAAAAGCATGATGTCATCCTCTCTCAGATCATCCTGTGTGAACTGGGTTACCTCAGTGGCAATGAACAGACCAGTCTTATTGGAGCATTCAAAAAGACGTGGTTGATGATCTAGAGTAACCTGCTGTAATCTTTAAGAAGATGTGACATCAACAGTCAAGAATGAAGAATTTTTCCCACATTCCCACAAAAGCTGTCACTGGGGGTACCTTTGTACCATTAGGAGCTTTCACACTGTGTACCTCTGGAACCAGCCAAGCAGGGTGCTTCCTAGAGAACAAGTTTCTCCCTCAGACAGCCAACATCATTTATTTGATGTTTATTTATTTGTATTTATTTGACATCTTTATTCGCAACATTTACAAACGTTAGCAACTGGTGAATGGAGGACGCAGTGATCAGAGCTGTTTTAGGTCGTGTGACATGGGTTTCATGATAACGGAGATGTTATGTAAGTTAAAAGAGCATGAAAACTGACAACTTGTAGTGTTATCACCAATGCTGAGAAAAGAACACAATGCCGCAGAAAACAGGTAAATGCCGTTATTGCTGTTTTCATTAAGTAATTTTTTTACATGGCTGTTTAAAAATGGCGGGTAGTTGGTGTTTCGTTTATATTTCACATGTATTTAACTGTATAGAATAGTTTTAGACCCTACTCTGAATTAGGTTCCACCAAACGGAGTTCACAGAACTTAATGTGTTCCTAGTCCCTGCGGTGCGAACACACCAAAAAGCAGTAACTTCCGCCAATAGTTCTAGGAACTATGAAAAGCTTCCTCCAGTGTCGAAAAACCCTATATTTACCCCTAAAGGGTGCATATTAGTACCTTAGAGGGGTCATGAACAGAGAAACCAAAATTCACTTGATCCTTTGACATATACAGTCATGCCCAAAAATTTGTCCCCCTTGGTAAATATGATCAAAGAAGGCTGTGAAAATTAATCTGCATTGTTAATCATTTTGATCCTTTATTTAAAAAATTCATAAAAGTCTAACAGCTCTAAATGTTCTCCTATAATGCTGGATGAGGTTAGAGAACACCTGACGAGATCAGAGACCATTCCTTCATCCAGAATCACTCCAGACCCTTTAGATTCCCATCTCCATGTTGGTGCTTCTTCTCTTCATTTCACTCTTTTCATTTTCTGTAGGGTTCAGGTCAGAGGACTGGAATGGTTATAGAAGAAGCTTGGTTTTGAGCTCAGTGACCCATTTCTGTGTTGTTTTTGAGGTTTGTGTTTGGATTATTGTACTGAAGTTCCAGTCATGTCTGATAACTGAATATGCTTTAGTTTGTTTTTGGATGAGCTAGGATAATTTTTCTTGAAACCCTCCCAAACAACATGTGGTGATGTAGGTACTGTTTGAAAAATTTTTTTAAAGGTTTTCTGACCCTGAGACTCAACTAATCTCTGCAGTTCTCCAGCTGTGGTCTTCTGAGAGTCTGTAGCCACTCAACTCTCCTTCTCACTGCACATTAGGACGATATAGACACACGTCCTCTTCCAGGCAGATTCATAACGTTTTCTGTTGATTGGAAATTCTTAATTATTGCCCAGATGGTGGAAGTGGGAATTTTCACTGCTCTAGCTCTTTTCTTAAAGCCACTTCACTAATTTGTGAAGCTCAATTATCTTTTGCTGCACATCAGAAATATATTCTTTGGGTTTTCTCATTGTGATAGATGATTAAGGGAATTTGGGCTTTGTTTTCCCTCCTCTTTATACTTATACTTATATACTTTATACTTATACTTCAGAGACATTTTACTCCTAATAATTTCTAGGGGTGCCAATAATTGTGTCCAATGAGTATTTGAGAAAAAAAACTTTATTCCATAATGATATTTCCTCCCATTTTAAATTCTTATTTTCCAATGAAAGGATACATTTTTGCGAATTTTTAAAATAAAAGATCAAAAGGATTAACAATGCAGATTAATTTTCACAGCCTTCTATGATCATATTTTATGGGAAGTCGTGGCCTAGTGGTTAGAGAAATTGACTCCTAATCCTAGGGTTGTGGGTTCGAGTCTTGGGTTGGCAATACCACAACTTAGGTGCCCTTGAGCAAGGCACTGAACCCCCAACTGGGTGCCGCAGCATAAATGATGCCCACTGCTCCATGTGTGTGTTCATGGTGTGTGTATGTTCACTGCTGTGTGTGTGCACTTTGGATGGGTTAAATGCAGAGCACGAATTCTGAGTATGGGTCACTATACTTGGCTGAATGTTACTTCACTTACCAAGGGTGTCCATATTTTTGGGCATGAGTGTAAGAGGTTATTGTACTATAAAACAGAACTCTAAAATTTAACCTAAAAGCTGATGCTGTGCAAAGTGCATTGGATCCGACAGTAATGTTGCAACACAAGTGTGAGTAACTGTTATATAATGTGATCACTGATGCTTTGTCTGTTATTACAGATCGTTTGATATGAGTGTTTATGCATTTTAGACCTAAATCACAGAAGCACCCATCTGAAGGATGTAGGCTGTTAAACAAACACAATTATTAGCCAATCACAGCAGTGGGCATTTACTTCAGAGTTTACAATCCTTCAGGCTTATTCAAACAGAGCGTTCTGATGAGGGGGTCAAAAACAGGAATAACCTTTTACTTAAAAATTGTTTTGTTGATGAAAAAATCTTGATAACATTATAGGCAGACCTCAGAGAATGACCCCTTTAAAGATACATATTAGTCACTAACATAAGGGTACTGTCCCATCAACAGCTTTTGAACCATTTTCTGAGAATAAGAATAAAGTTCGGTGTACCTTCTGTCACTTGCATATGGTCCTTTTCCACCTAAGATTTCCCAGAACTCAAATGGCTCCTGTCCCTCAGCCATGATCTCCTCTGGTAAGCCTCGACCAATAAATGAGGCCACCTCCTTTGCCATGGCCCTTTCATCACCGCTGGACCCCTGAGAGGTTATATATAAAGCTAAGTGCTGCTTTCCCAATAATGTCCATTATGAGGGCAGTAGTGGTGGACATTGCATGCTGTACTTTACAACTGCTGAGTGCTTTTTTTTAATTAAATACTGCCAGTGTGATGAAAGTAGAAAGACTGCGTACTTTGCCATACCACAGGTAGACGCCACTCTGGCTTTTCAAGAGGAAGACATCGTTGGAGTTGAGCGAGGCCACCAGAGCTGGCACCTCTATAGCTTTTGAATTGGTCAGGTCAGAGCCGCAGATCTGAAACAGACGGATGGGCGGCTCTGGCTCCGGGGCGCTCTTTCTGGACGTCCCTCCCTAGGATGGAAACCAAGCCATGTTTAAGTTTTACGAAAACAAAACATGTATGCACATTCTTAATAAAATCTTTAGCTCATAAAATCAGCGTCTTTCACATAAGGTAATAGGTTATTGTATGTCTGAGAAACGTTGTACATTATGAACACATTGTAGCAAATGATAATGTTATCGCAGGTTTAATGTAAAAGCAGCACATTATGTATAGGTGTCACAGTGTCTGGTCTGTGTTTCCCTGGGTGTCCACTAGTGGTCTCACTTCCCCATAGTTACCCCACTCCAGGCACTACATTACCCACAAGCCTTTGTCCCATTCATCACTGTTAATTGCACACCTGGTATTGCACTCAGCTGTTTTATCGTTTTTAACTGTCCATTTAAACCAGCCTGTCTAATTCTGTTTCATGGAGTCCTTGTTTTCCGTCACCCGGCTTTCTCGTGTTCCCTTGTGTTTTTCCTGTTTCTTGTTTCTTGTTTTGGACCGATTTTGTGGTTATGACCTCTTGCGTGTTTTTTGGATTTTGATTTGGATTACCCCATTAAAAATACTGCGATTGGATCTCTCATTTCCTATGTGCATTCATTACCATAGGTGACAAAATGTTTAAACTTAATATCCTGATAGTAGTTTGTATTTTTGTTTTTAAAGTTAAAATAAATGTAGGTTTAATAGGCGAACACAAACATTTTAATACATTTCTCTGTCATTTTGAGTTGTTTTGTGTTCCTGTTGTTTATTTTGGTCACACTTTACAACCAATTCTCACTATTAGTGTAACTACAACTTTAACCTCAATAAACTTCTAATTAGCTGCTTATTAATCGTTAGAAAGGTAGTTGTTAAGTTTAGGTATGAGGTGGATTAAGGGATCTAAAATATGGTCATGCAGAGTAAAATATTAATATGTGGTTTATAAGTACTAATAAACAGCCAGTATGCTAGTAATATGCATGCTAATAAGTAACTAGTTAATAGTGAGAATTGATCCCTAATCTAAAGTTTGACCTTTTTTTATGGTATTGGTCTTTTGGATGTTTAAAATGAAGACTAAAGTAGGACAGAACGCAAGGGGAAAGTCCTCTACTGTATTAATCTGAAATGATGATGATTGGGTTGTCATTGCAACAGAATTAAGTGTACCACTTTCTGCAGCAAATTAATCAATAGAAGTCAACCAGTGAATACTTCCGTACTTGGTGTACTAAGAACATTTCTGTGAAAATTAAAAAGAAAAAGTATAGAAGTTGAGCACAGAACCATGTCCCTCCTGCCAAATGAGTGTTTAAGCCATGACAAACGGTTCACTAACCAAACGTCTTTTAAACATCTCTTTTTAAAACAAGTAATGTGCTACCTCGAAGATAACTATCTTGCCCCTGAAGATGGCCATGAAGTGGCGTGGTTCCTTCCCCATGCAGACTTGGACTTGAACAGGCTGATCTCCGTACTGCTGGTCCAGAGTCACCGCCTGATAGGCACAAGCTGTCACCTCGTCCTGAGATGCATGACGGCCCTGCCAGCAAAACACACCACCCTCATTATTACGTGCCACTTGTCCTTCATCACTCCTCTTCACTGAGAAGATCAGCTGTGTTATGCATTAAAGCTCTCAGAGTTCAGCACTACTGTGTAGATTCAACAGCTGTACATGTGTCTAAAGAGAAAATCACATCTGTTGCAGTTATAAGTTAGGCAATTACAAATGAGCCCTGCAGCACAGAAGCAGTCATCAGTAGCACAGGTATATTTGGAGCAATAGACAACAATAAATTGTATGGGTCAAAATTATAAAAAAAAAAATTTATGCCAAAAATCATTAGGATATTAAGTAAAGATCATGTAGATCTTGTAAATTTCCTACCATAAATATATCAAAACTTCCTTTTTGATTAGTAATATGCATTGCTCAGAACCTCTTTTCAACAAATTTTCTCAATATTTTGATTTTTTTGCTCCCTCAGATTCCAGATTTTCAAATAGTTGTATCTCAGACAAATATTGTCCTCCTAACAAACCAGACATCAATGGAGAGATGATTTATTCTAGAGGTATTATAGAGGTATAAATCTCAATTCTGAAAAAAATTTCCATTATGACTGGTTTTGTGGTCCTGGGTCATAAATGTTCTGGCAGAGAGACACAAAAGTAAAAATATTCTGTAGATGTTTGTTTAAAGTGTGTGAAGAATTAAAAAACTACATTTTCTGATATATATTTGAGGTGCATAATCATAGAAGACCAGGATTTCTTTACACTACCTTTGTTTTATGTGTTTATAATAACATGGTGTGAACATCACGTGATTGGATGTTATACTCTCTCAACAATCATGAGTGCCATAAAACTCTCTTCTGCACAGATGAAGGAAATATGTCACTTTACCTTCCACATGTACAGAATGTAGCTTTTCCTGCCATTAACATCATAGATGTACAGAATCAGATAGCAGTCGCCTCCGTAGAAGTATCCATGCAGTTCAGGTTCCACCTCCACCATCTCCAAATTCTCAATGCGCCACACCTAAGGACGGAGAGGTCTTTCGAGATGACATTGACTGAAGACTTTTTTGCAAGCATGTTCTTTTTTTGTCATTTTCTGTCAGTTATTCCAATGTTATCGCAATGTGTATATTAGATGCTGATTCATAGGTATGTGCTGTTTTTCACATCTGCATTGATAACATAACTTTTTAAATAATAATAATAATAACTCATCTCCTCCTTACCTGCTTTTGTCCGCTGCCATCATCCACCAAGCGCTCCTGTGCTGCAACATCAGACATCACATGCATCCTAGCGGCATCAAACTTCTCTTGAGTGATATTAGCTAATCAATGAAAGAACAGAGCAAAGCTTATGGACCGGCATGAAGTCAATCTTATTCTTTTCATCATCACAGCATCATGGCTACAGCTACAGTATAAATCAAGCTTCACAATGGCTTCTAAGTATAGCAACTTCTCTACAAAATGCATTGGTGACTTTCAGCTGAAACACCATGCATGAGACACATACCCACTCTCCCCACAGTGTGTGTCCGGCCCAGACCTGCTGTCTGCTCTCTGACAGTCCAGCTCTTGAACAGCTGTTTGAAGAGAGCCGATTCTCCTCCGTCGCTGAGAGCCTCCACTTTAGTAGTGAGTGGGTAACCCTTTATTTTAATGAACTCCTGTCAAATTAATAACAATTGTCATTTGTAAGTAAATCAAAAATTAATTAAAGTCTTATCATGATGGCAGCTGATTAAAAATACAACAAGTAATCCACAGCACTCCAGTCCAATAGTTCACATCTGGAGAAGACAAAAGATCATACTAATCCAGCATTAAGATGTTTTTAACTCAAACACATAGAGTCTATAATCCATAATAACACTTCCTCCAGTGAAAAAGAGCATCTACTGTTGTCTCTCACATATTTGTTTAGAGCTGTTTAAACGCTGCTTGATCTGTGCAGATTTCTCTCCTGATTCAGAGCAGAACACTTTTTCACTGGAGGAAGTGTTATTATGGATTATGCATTTTAGCTGGAGCCGTGATTAAAAGGTCTTGTTTCTTACAAACACCACTAGTGGATGAGCATCCAGGTGCAGGTTGAGTCCCTGCAGTATTATGCAGCACACAGGTCTTTAAGCACTATAGAGATGAAGGGAGGATCACTCTCCTCCGGTGGCAGCTGTTACAACAGAAATGGAAATGAGTGAAACAGGAACTCACCAGAGCCCTGGTCATTGCTGCTTGTCTCTCTGCTTTGTTGGCTGTCTTTCCCTTCCACACAAATATTGACATCCCCCCCTGGTCCAAAATGTAGCAGTCCTAAAATATATAAATTAAACTTAGCCATATCCCACCACAATAGCAGCAAAGGTGTTTTGCAATATATTATGACCATCCATCCATCCATCCATCTTCTACCGCTTATCCGGGGCCGGGTCGCGGGGGCAGCAGTCTAAGCAGAGAACCCCAGACTTCCCTCTCCCTAGACACTTCCTCCAGCTCTTCTGGGGGGACACCGAGGCGTTCCCAGGCCAGCCGGGAGACATAGTCTCTCCAGCGTGTCCTAGGTCTCCCCCGGGGTCTCCTCCCAGTGGGATGTGCCCGGAACACCTTCCCGGGAAGGCGTCCAGGAGGCATCCGGAACAGATGCCCGAGCCACCTCAGCTGACCCCTCTCGATGTGGAGGAGCAGCGGCTCTACTCTGAGCTCCTCCCGGGTGACTGAGCTTCTCACCCTATCTCTAAGGGATCGCCCAGCCACCCTGCGGAGAAAGCACATTTCGGCCGCCTGTATCCGGGATCTTGTCCTTTCGGTCATGACCCAAAGCTCATGACCATAGGTGAGAGTAGGAACGTAGATTGACCGGTAAATCGAGAGCTTCGCCTTGCGGCTCAGCTCTTTCTTCACCACGACAGACCGGTACATCGACCGCATTACTGCAGAAGCTGCACCGATCCGTCTGTCAATCTCCCGTTCCATCCTTCCCTCACTCGTGAACAAGACCCCAAGATACTTAAACTCCTCCACTTGAGGCAGGAACTCTCCACCAACCTGAAGTGGGCAAGCCACCCTTTTCCGACTGAGGACCATGGCCTCGGATTTGGAGGTGCTGATTCTCATCCCAGCCGCTTCACACTCGGCTGCAAACCGTCCCAGTGCATGCTGAAGGTCCTGGCCTGATGAGGCCAACACGACAACATCATCCGCAAAGAGCAGAGACGAAATCGTGTTGTCACCAAACCTGATCCCCTCCGGCCCCTGGCTGCGCCTAGAAATTCTGTCCATAAAAATCATGAACAGAACCGGCGACAAAGGGCAGCCCTGCCGGAGTCCAACACGCACCGGGAACAAGTCTGACTTACAGCTGGCAATACGAACCAAGCTCCTGCTCCGTTCGTACAGGGACCGGATAGCCCTTATCAAAGGGCCCCGGACCCCATACTCCCGGAGAACCCTCCACAGGCCGCCGCGAGGGACACAGTCGAATGCCTTCTCCAAATCCACAAAGCACATGTGGACTGGTTGGGCATACTCCCATGAACCCTCCAGCACCCTGTAGAGGGTATAGAGCTGGTCCAGTGTTCCACGGCCTGGACGAAAACCACACTGTTCCTCCTGAATCCGAGGTTCTACTATCGGCCGGATTCTCCTCTCCAGTACCCTGGCATAGACTTTCCCAGGGAGGCTGAGAAGTGTGATCCCCCTGTAGTTGGAACACACCCTCCGGTCCCCCTTCTTAAAAAGAGGGACCACCACCCCGGTCTGCCATCCCAGAGGCACCGTCCCCGACTGCCACGCGATGCTGCAGAGGCGTGTCAGCCAAGACAGCCCCACAACATCCAGAGACTTGAGGTACTCAGGGCGGATCTCATCCACCCCCGGTGCCTTGCCACCGAGGAGTTTCTTGACTACCTCGGTGACTTCAGCTTGGGTTATGGACGAGTCCACATCTGAGCCCTCAGCCTCTGCTTCCTCAATGGAAGACGTGACAGCGGGATTGAGGAGATCCTCGAAGTATTCCTTCCACCGTCCAACGACATCCCCAGTTGAGGTCAACAGCTCCCCACCTCTACTGTAAACAGCGTTGGTAGGGCACTGCTTCCCTCTCCTGAGGCGCCGGACGGTTTGCCAGAATCTCTTCGAGGCTGACCGATAGTCCTTCTCCATGGCCTCACCGAACTCCTCCCAGGCCCGAGTTTTTGCCTCCACAACCACCCGGGCTGTAGTCCGCTTGGCCTGCCGGTACCTGTCAGCTGCCTCAGGAGTCCCACAAGCCAACCAGGCCCGATAGGACTCCTTCTTCAGCTTGACGGCATCCCTTACTTCCGGTGTCCACCACCGGGTTCGGGGATTGCCGCCTCGACAGGCACCGGAAACCTTACGGCCACAGCTCCGAGCGGCCGCTTCGACAATGGAGGTGGAGAACATGGTCCACTCGGACTCAATATCTCCAGCCTCCCTCGGGATCCGGTCGAAGCTCTGCCGGAGGTGGGAGTTGAAGATCTCTCTGACAGGAGACTCGGCCAAACGTTCCCAGCAGACCCTCACAGTACGTTTGGGTCTGCCGAGTCTGTCCAGCTTCCTCCCTCGCCATCGGATCCAACTCACCACCAGGTGGTGATCGGTTGACAGCTCCGCCCCTCTCTTCACCCGAGTGTCCAAGACATACGGCCGGAGGTCGGATGAAACGACCACAAAGTCAATCATCGACCTACGGCCTAGGGTGTCCTGGTGCCACGTGTACTGATGGACACCCTTATGCTTGAACATGGTGTTCGTTATGGACAAGCTGTAACTAGCACAGAAGTCCAATAACTGAACACCGCTCGGGTTCAGATCAGGGGGGCCGTTCCTCCCAATCACGCCCCTCCAGGTGTCACTGTCGTTGCCCACGTGGGCGTTGAAGTCCCCCAGTAAAACGACGGAGTCCCCAGTCGAAGCACTTTCCAGCACCCCTCCCAGAGACTCCAAGAAGGCTGGGTACTCTGCATTGCCGTTCGGCCCGTAGGCACAAACGACAGTGAGAGACCTATCCCCGACCCGAAGGCGCAGGGAAGCGACCCTCTCGTTCACCGGGGTAAACTCCAACACATGGCAGCTGAGCTGGGGGGCTATAAGCAAACCCACACCAGCCCGCCGCCTCTCACCTTGGGCAACTCCAGAGTGGTGAAGAGTCCATCCTCTCTCGAGGAGTGTGGTACCAGAGCCCAAGCTGTGCGTAGAGGTGAGTCCGACTATCGCTAGTCGGAACCTCTCTACCTCACGCACAATCTCGGGCTCCTTCCCCGCCAGTGAGGTGACGTTCCACGTCCCTAGAGCTAGTTTCCGTGTCCAGGGATCGGGCTGTCGAGGCCCCCGCCTTCGACTGCCACCCGATTGTCTAAGCACCGGCCCCTTACGGTCCCTCCTGTAGGTGGTGAGCCCACGGGAAGGCGGCCCCACGTCGCTCCTTCGGGCTGAGCCCGGCCGGACCCCGTGGGGGGAGGCCCGGCCACCAGGCGCTCGCATACGAGCCCCAACCCCGGGCCTGGCTCCAGGGTGGGGCCCCGGCTGCGCCATACCGGGCGACGTCACGGTTCTTTGATTGTTCCTTCTCATAAGGGGTTTTGAACCGCTCTTAGTCTGACCCGTCGCCTAGGACCTGTTT
The DNA here is from genome assembly GCF_963082965.1 of Carassius carassius. Taxonomy (NCBI): domain Eukaryota; kingdom Metazoa; phylum Chordata; class Actinopteri; order Cypriniformes; family Cyprinidae; genus Carassius; species Carassius carassius. The sequence goes on from NC_081798.1 coordinate 25,466,855, forward strand.
GCCTTGGGAGACCCTACCAGGGGCATATAGCCCCGGACAACATAGCTCCTAGGGTCATTCGGGTACTCAAACCCCTCCACCACGTTAAGGTGGCAGTTCAAGGAGGGGATATTATGACCACAATAAGTAAAATGTACTTATTTTTTTATGTAAGTACATAGTAGTTATAGAAGTGTGACCAAATGAATGAATGAATGAATGAATGAAGGCTCCATTTCCCATCAGTAGCACAGGTATATTTATAGCAACAGACAAAATTGTATGGGTCAAAATTATACTTAGAATTATCTTTTCTTATTTTTTCTTTTATGCCATAAAGATCATGTTCCATGAAGATATTTTGTAAATTTCCTACCGTAAATATATAAAAACTAAATTTTTGATTAGTAATATGCATTGCTAAGAACTTCATTTGGACAACTTTAAAGGAGATTTTCTCAATATTTAGATTTTTCTGCACCCTCAGATTCCAGATTTATAATAGTTGTATCTCAGACAAATATTGTCCTCCTAACAAACCACACATCAATGGAGAGATGATTAATTAATTTGAAAAACTGAGAATTATGACTGGTTTTGAGGTCAGGGTCACATATCAAATCTTCGTAGTATATTTATATACACATCAAAACCTATTTCAAAGTGTGTTACAAATGTATTAATCAGGGTCAGAAACGTTGTGCAATGTGTCACGTTCTGTTATTGTTTCAGTTTCATTTTCATGGATTTTATACCTGTCTGATTTTTTTACTTGTTCCTACTTATCCTAAGTTATCAAGATTATTCACTGTTATTAATTAGAGCACAGCTGAGTTTGTTTGCCTGTTTATTTAAACCCCCCAGAGTTCTTTCTGTTCATTGTCTGCTGTTGGTTATGTCTTAATACACACTCGTCGCTACTCATCTTTTGTGGGGTGTAATTAAAGTAACTCCACTATTTGAATGGATTCCTTCTGTTTGTCATCCTTTGTGGACTAGATTGTGACAACATTAGTGTACTCTGTTTGAACTGTATTTATTTTTTTGACATATGATATATATTCCTAATAATAAATTCTAGGCCTTGATATTTATCGGTTTAGTGTGCCACGGTGTGACATGTAGTTAACTATGATTCTCAGAGGCGAGTGCAGACATGCCTTCCACAATTTTTATGTGAATGTATTAATTTGTGGAAATTAATTATGTATGTCTCAAAGGGTCTGTGATTGCTGTGCAAACCTTTTTCACCAAAAGGTTTCTATACTTTAGACATATTTGTGAACTTGCTTCCTGACCAACAAATTTAATACAAATGAACACAATTACATGAAAGTAAATATTTGATCAAATTATGTTTTGGATTGGCTTGTCATGGTCTAATAATGGGAGTTAACAATACAAGAGAGGATTAATTATGCATTTTACACAAATCAGCACTTACATCGTGATTCAGCATGTCCTGTGTGAGTGGACTGGTTGCAATCTCTGTGATACTCATACTTCCATTAGCATCCGACACACTGCAAAGTTAAAGGATTGTTAGAGGACCGGTAGATGTTCGAACTAGTCCCCCGTCAACATTAGGGGAGCCGATTAATCAATCAAATGACATGTTAGTTCATACAAACAGCTAGCAGCTAGACAAAAAAACTGTTAGCTGACAGCACTTACTGATAGAGGGTGAGCTTAGACATTTGCTCCTGGTCAGTTATTTCATCTGGAGTCCCGCTGGACAGCTTAGAGGGCCGTTCACCCAAAATGCTCACCATCAGTTCCGTTAATGACGGGGACTTTGCTTCTTCATCCCCCTCAATCACGCCGATTTCTGTCCGACCCCCTCTCTCACGATCCCTGATGTCCTTGGCCAGCATCATGCCCTTACAGTCAACAAGGAGCAGCATGACACTAGGATCTAAAAGAACCCAACACTTTACGATCGCTCCTGGAGCTCATACCTTCAGACGTTCTTGTTTGTTGCTTTCAGGGCCATTCCACTGGAGAATGGTCTTGCCAAGATCCAGCAGAAAGACACTGCCAGTGTCAAAGCTGTTCCAGCTCATCTCCACCTGCAAATTGGCCAGCACATTCAATCATTTGTATCTTCAGAATCACATTACACTCTAAAAAATAAAAGTGCTTCAAAAGGTTCTTCAAGCGATGCCACAGAAGAACCATTTTTGGTTCCACAAAGAACCATTCAGTTAAAGAACCATCTCTTTCTTACCTTTTTATAATCTGAAGAACCTTCAGGTGTTAGAGGTTCTTTATGGAACCATTTAGACAAATACAAGGTTCTTCCAAGGCATAGTGAAGCACTTTTATTTTTAAGAGTGTCAGGACCAGGTTGTTACCTGTGGCACTAGAAGACACTTAGTAATACTTAAAAGGATAGTTGACCCAAAAATGTAAAGCAGATGAAGATATTTTGATTTAAATATGAATAAAAGAAATGTGATTAAATCTGTTCATCATATAAAATCTCTCCAGAAAACTGGGACTAAACCGCTCGACTAATGTGGATTGGTTCTACGATCTCTTTATGAACTCTTTTTGAAGAGGTAGATGCATGGACTGTCAGTGGAGGGGCAAAAATCCTTTTTGGGTGAACTATCCCTTTAAGACAAACAGTTTGCTCACCTCTGTGCCAGTCACTTTCCTTTTTCCTTTCACATGCAGCAGTCTCTGAATGTTGTAAGTGTTGGTCTCCACGTGGTTCATTCCCGATGACACCCCTCCTGACTTATAACTAAGGATATATAAAGACATATATTTGATGCTTTCTGTCATCTTCATGGACCAAACACATTCAAATGTGTGTCTACAAAAAGTAGCAGGGCTGTTTCTTTTCGTCTTCTTTTTTAAAAAGCAATGCTTTGAAACTAATCAAAGAAACAACTCTGCTTGACCTAATGCCTGGGGAGATGCTTACATTATGCCCTGCTTGAAATATCCGCAGAAGATGCTGGACTCGTGGTGCTGGACCTCGCGGTACTGGATAGGAGAGGAGCCCAGGAACTCATCCAGCTGAATGGCATAGACAGCAGCAGCTCCCTGTTCATCCAGCGTCGACATGGAGCCTATCCAGTAATGAATGTCATAGTATGCAGATTTGCCAGCTTTGCGTGTCTGCATATGGATGAAAGACATGACATACAATATGACATACATGAGCTGCTGAGGATCTGATGGACTCACTACAAAAAAAACAGAGCCCTTCCACCAGACTCAACAGAACCCTGACAGAAACCACATGCAGTTTGATCTTTTCACAACAGAACATAGAAGGGTTCAGAAAGGGTTTTCTCACTTACTGAGAGCAATAAATAGCAGTCACTTTCATAAAAGTGTCCATGAACTTTTTCTGGAACCAAAACGAGATCCATTTTCTGGAAGAAGAATGAAGGAGGAAATAGTGAAAGTGATAACAGCTTGACAGCCTGACCAAAATCTTGTTTAAAAACTTGACCAAATGACCTTTACAGTACAAATGTTACTCCCCAGATTACGATTCACAGGCAATCGCTGCTGTACAGTCCAGCTCTATATACTGCACTTCTGTGTTTGGTGGTACATCCTCATGTTTATAGCCAAATTTATAGTGTATTCAGTACTTTTGATAACCCAATTATAACATTAAAATATCAAACCAATCTTGAAATCAAGCAAAAAGCACCAAAAGAGGTTCGATGTAATTACTTTGAAACATCTCCACACTAACATTTGCATGATTTGCATATGGTACATCCAATTATTAATGCAATAGTTGGCGTATATTCTTGTTTATTAGATGGAAAGTCCAAAATACTTAGATCAATAGATGCTCCAATCAGTGAACAAAAGTGAAATGGGACAGGCATGCACCTCTCATATTTCATGTTTTATAGAAAGCATCTCAGTCATATGTTTCTTCATTTTAATGATGTTTTCCACCATCAGCTTCCATTGCCTACCTCGATTCTCCAGATTAGTATCCCTGGAGAGTGTGTGATGGCTCTGAATGTGTTCTGCATGATTCAGCGGTGTGCACCAGACTAAAAACGAAGAGACAAAAGGGGACACTGGGTTAGAAGCCTTAATTCAGCATCATTATATTACACTCCTTTTATGTTTAATACATAATTGCCATTGTTTTACAGGTTTTATTACCTTTAGATACATGTAAAGTTTTATTAACAGCATACTGTTAAAGCAGCTTTAATTGGAACAAAACAAAAGTTTTACCTTGAAGTCCAAGCAGTGATTTCGAAGAGCTTTAGAGACGATTCTCCTCAGACGGATCGAGGCTGCTGTGTATAGTAAGTCCAGCCAGAGACAAGTGAACAAGTCCAGGATTGTCTCTGATGCTAACACACGTACAGAGCAAAATATGCCCTTTTTTGTCCAGGTCTTTTGCACCGATTTGACAAATACTTCATTTGGTTGTATTTGCCTGCTGTCAGTCGATGCTGAGCTCAACAACCAATCAGGATGAGACTTTAATACATTCAAGGCAAATGAGCAATGTAAACAAAGAGAGATATTCAAAAGACAAGAAAAGCGATCATAAGAAGTCAAGAGCAGGTTCGTCAGGTGTTTTCAGAGCTGAAATTCCTCCAATCAATGCAACAATATGCACTGTATCACCCTTTTACTGTCTGGGCCAGATTCTTACAGAGTGCTGTAAACTCTAAGGTCCAGCCATGTGCAGAATTTACAGGTGCATCTCAATAAATTAGAATGTTGTGGAAAGGTTTGTTTGTTTCAGTAATTCAACTCAAATTGTGAAACTCGTGTATTAAATAAATTCAGTCCACACAGAAGTCTTTGGTTCTTTTAATTGTGATGATTTTGGCTCACATTTAACAAAACCCACCAATTAATGATCTCACCAAATTAGGATATGATGACATGCCAATCAGCTAATCAACTCAAAACACCTGGAAAGGTTTCCTGAGACTTCAAAATGGTCTCTCAGTTTGGTTCACTAGGCTACACAATCATGGGGAAGACTGCTGATCTGACAGCTGTCCAGAAGACAGTCATTGACACCCTTCACAAGGAGGGTAAGCCACAAACATTCATTGCCAAAGAAGCTGGCTGTTCACAGAGTGCTGTATCCAAGCATGTTAACAGAAAGTTGAGTGGAAGGGAAAAGTGTGGAAGAAAAAGATGCACAACCAACCGAGAGAACCGCAGCCTTATGAGGATTGTCAAGCAAAATCATTTCAAGAATTTGAGTGAACTTCACAAGGAATGGACTGAGGCCGGGGTCAAGGCATCAAGAGCCACCACACACAGACGTGTCGAGAGATTTCCTGAACCACAGACAACATCAGAGGCGTCTTACCTGGGAGAAGAAGAACTGGACTGTTGCCCAGTGATCCAAAGTCGTTTTTTTCAGATCAGAGCAAGTTTTGTATTTCATTTGGAAACCAAGGTCCTAGAGTCTGGAGGAAGGCTGGAGAAGCTCATAGCCCAAGTTGCTTGAAGTCCAGTGTTAAGTTTCCACAGTCTGTGATGTTTTGGGGTGCAATGTCATCTGCTGGTGTTGGTCCATTGTGTTTTTTGAAAACCTGCAGCCATTTACCAAGAAATCTTGGAGCACTTCATGCTTCCTTCTGCTGACCAGCTTTTTGAAGATGCTGCTTTCATTTTTTCCAGCAGGATTTGGCACCTTCCCACACTGCCAAAAGCACCAAAAGGTGGTTAAATGACCATGGTGTTGGTGTGCTTGACTGGCCAGCAAACTCACCAGACCTGAACCCCAGAGAGAATCTATGGGCTATTGTCAAGAGGAAGATGAGAAACAAGAGCCCAAACAATGCAGATGAACTGAAGGCCACTGTTAAAGAAACCTGGGCTTCCATTCCACCTCAGCAGTGCCACAAACTGATCACATCCATGCCACGCTGAACTGAGGCAGTAATTAAAGCAAAAGGAGCCCCTACCAAATATTGAGTACATGTACAGTAAATGAACATACTTTCCAGAAGGCCAACAATTCACTAAACATTTTTTTTTATTATTATTATTGGTCTTATGACGTATTCTAATTTGTTGAAATAGTGAATTGGTGGGTTTTGTTAAATGTGAGCCAAAATCATCACAATTAAAGAACCAAAGATTTAAACTACTTCAGTCTGTGTGCACTGAATTTATTTAATACAAGAGTTTCACAATTTGAGTTGAATTACTGAAATAAATGAACTGTTCCATGACATTCTAATTCATTGAGAAGCACCTGTACAATATTGCAAAATATGTTGGAAGCACTGTTTGCATGTGGCCTTATTGAATGTGCTTTTTCTGTGTAACATTAAATAACCTTTTCTTATAACCTTTTCTGGACTTTGTGACAAAAAAATGAAAGACTGTGTTTTAACGATACAACTTATTCACATTATTATTAACGGTAACAAATGCAACACACATAATATGGCAGGGCGAGCGGTAGCTGTCCAGTGTTTGCACCTTGTCAGTTGCTTCTAAAACAGCATTCATACCTTTCCTGTGTTGTGTGCCCTTTTGTTTAGTTGCTGATGGGCCTTTTACAGTTTAATCTCCGATCTTCAAAGGATAGTCATGTCAGCGGATGCTCTGCAGTGAATGGGTGCCGTCAGAATGAGAGTCCAAACAGCTGATAAAAACATCACAATAATCCACAGCACTCCAGTCCATCAGTTAACATCTGGAGAAGACAAAAGTTAAAACTCATTTTGACGGCTCCCATTGACTGCAGATGATCCATTGCTGAGCAAGTGATGAAATGCTACATTTCTCCAAATCTGATGAAGAAAAACTCATCTACATCTTGCATGGCCCGAGGCTGAGCACATGTTCAGCTTTTGAGTGAACTATTGCTTTAAATCACTGATAACAGATTGAAACATTCAAAATATTTTATTTTGCATATTGATTTACAAACATTATATACACTTAAAAAAAATGATGAGGTGATGTACTGTTCTGCCAGTGCTTCTGTGGTCATTCAATTTTAATGTCCACCACAAAATGACGTCAACTGGCAGCGTATCAAAGATTCAAAACATTAGCCAGCACATCCCAGAATAAAGCCTCAAATTTTCATAGGGATTCATCTGCCCATCCCTCCCTAATGCAATGAGTTACAGATGCCCTCCAGACAAGTTACAGCTGAAGAAAATAAACCCAGCGATCATCCCCAGACTGACCACAGTGAGACCAGTTTACAGCAAACACAAGGAGCCAGACGAAGCATGCAGCTCATGACATCAGAGAGCCAATCAGATCATGCCGAGATAAAATATAGGGAAAACTGCAGTTAAACTTAAGAAGAAGAAAAAACTGAAACAATTAAAGAGTGAGAACTGACACTAAACTTTGTGTGCAATGTTGGAATGACAAAACAAGAATAAAAACAGATATTATAACTGAATAAAAAATCTCTAAAGTACAACTGGGCCTGTAGACATTGGGTGTGTGCAGTGGAAGTGTGGGTGTAATAGCACACTAATCACCCGATACATCAACACAACCTGCTGCTGTACTCACACACTGCTTATCAACACACCTGAGACCGAGACATACAGCCACACGACTGGAAAACACACAGTGTGAAGTCTGATAGTGATACAATGCTTTAAACATTCCCACACCATGGGAACAGTACACTCTAGTTAATCAGATTCATTCCATAAAGCTTCTGAGCTAATTTTATTATTCAGTTAAACACACAGGTGTTACCTTTGTAATCAATTAAAAATGCCATCCATTCAGAGCATAAGCGATTTAATATATATATATAAAAAAACACACAAACAAACATTGGGCCCATTTCACAAATCAGATTTACTTTTTAATGAAGCCCACTGTCTTCTTTTACCAGCTCCAGCATTTCAATGAACCATGCATTTGATAGGCTAATGAGTTCAAATATAAAAACTACTTAGCTTAGTAGTAAAGACATCTTGTGTTGGATTTTCTGGAAGTCAGAACCAGCGATTTAGGATGAATAGTTAGATTATTAGTAAGGAATCAGTACGTTTTTGACATTTCCTGAGAAACAATCTTTATAAAAAAAAAAATTTAAAAAAAGATTTATGATTCATCATTGTGATCTTAACAACACAACTGATCATTGTCATATTTTTTTTTAGTTAGAAAACGGTTTAAAAACTTTGCCATATAAGGCTTTTTCTGGTTTAGAATTTGTCTCATAAAAGCTTTGAGGTGATTGATCCATCACAACTTCTACAAAATCATGAATCTAAAGCATAAGACTCATAAATCTAGCCTTGTTATGGAATGTAAATAAAAACACACCAATATAAAACATACAACTTCAACAAAAACATCAATTTCTTGTACATAACTCTGTAAAGTATTAAATCAACTAGAACAAGTAGATAAAAAAAATATGAACAAGAGTTCATTTGATCAACAGATGGTGTGCCTCTTTCACACAGTAATACCAGTAAATTGCCGTAAAATTACCGGAACGACTTTACCGGTAAATTCAAAAAGGCGCTGTTCACACAGTCAACGACATTCCGTCCTTTTTCCGGAAAAGCACCATTCACTCATCCATTCCAAAATAGCGGTAAATTCTGTGACGTCATTAACCTCTAAACACCTGCGCTTGTATTTTTTAAACATGGAGGGTAATACATGTTCAGTATTTCTGTTGATGGTTTCATTTTTGTTTCAAACTTTAGTATTCTTAATAGTAAAAATATATTTGAATTATTTACTAACTAGTGTTTTCTGAGTCTGTGTCCCAAGGATGAATTCTTACGTTCCCCTAACGTTCTCATATGGTTCCCATTTGGTTATTTTCTTGGGAACCAAACAAGAACGTTCCCAGAACGTTCCCTGTAGGTTATTTTAGGTTTCATTTTATAACCTATGGAGAACATTCTGGGAACGTTCCCTGTAGGTTATTTTTAGGTTATATTTTTATAACTTTAAGGGAACGTTCCGAGTGGGTTCTCGGAACGTTCCCCTAACCTTAAGGGAACGTCCTATTAAGTTAAGAAAACTTTCCTGGATAACCAATAGGGAACGTTCTTGGAACCAAAAACTAACATTCCCAGAACATAAAATTGTTAGCTGGGAAGTTTTCTGACTTATCTTCTCCTCATTAGACGCGCCTTCTTTAAGGATTGTATTGAGATTTTTTTTTGTTTTTATTATTTCATTAAGTAGTAATTTAAAGCTTTCTATAGATATATTTATCATGTCTGTGAGGCATGTATTCATTGAGTTTCGGTTTATTTTTGTAAGCTCTCCTGTACAAGACGAGACGGCAGTTTGTTTGTTTTCTTTATTTTATATTTCTTTATTTTATATTATGATCGCGCTGGCACCTATATGTCCCAAAAAAGCGTGCTTTATCTTGCACTCTCCGCACAAAATATTAGATATAGCGCACATGTATCTGGGTTTAACGTTAAAACATTGTTACATGCTTGAACTGTTTTATATCTTTAGATTTTATTTTAGACAATTCGTGATGATTTGAGGAGGCTAAACTGATAGGCTATGTAAACTCTCTCTGTCCTTGCCACTTTAAAAACAAAACTTATAGGTCTGTTTAATCAAAAACTGCTCCAAAGATACAAAAAAACTGAACTATTTTAATAGCTGAAAAAGTAGTATAAGCTGTTTTGGGAGAATTGGGAAAAAAGATGGGCTGAACATCCTCAAGTGAGTTGCGGGGCAAACCGAAAGTTGTGTTTCTCCCTATGTGTTTTTCCCTACGTAAAAACTAAAATAAGTTGTAAAACTCAAAGTTATTATTATTATTATTTTATTGTGTTCGGCATGGTGGGCCGCGTGTGATTTCATGACGTGCCGCGGGTTGAGATCCACTGGTTTAGAGCTACAGGATTTATGGAGTAGCAGGACCCCCAAATAGATTGACAAAAGTCATAATAGGAACAAGAAATACTTCCACTACTACTTCATTTGTGATGGTAATTTTTTTTAGATATTAAGACGCAATGTTTTCAGTTTATTGATGACCTGACTTTGTCCTGTGAATGCATTGCTCTCGGAGACAGTTAACAGTTATTTTATCATACATTACTGCATCACTAACAGTTTCTCTCAGATGACGACAAATTTCTTCATCCGCCCGGATAAGGAGAAGCGCTTTAATTTCACTGTCGCTTCAGTTGGATGACATTTATTTATTTTCTTAAACAGTGCGTGAATGCGTCACATTGTTATGATTGGCGTAGTAGACGTCTTACGTCACCGCATTCTGAACTTGTACGTGCTCATACCAGTAATTTTCTTTCTGCGTTCACACACAGCAGAATTCCGGCAATTTACTGGTAATGTTACAACCTCTCATACCGGTAAATTGCCAGAACGAATTTACCGTTATTTTTGAAAAGATCCTGTTCACACATGATCTCTTTACGGCAATTTACCGGTAATTTTCTGGAAAAGTCTGTATGTGTGAAAGGGCTTACAGAGTATGGTACGAAACCCTGCGAAAAGCTCGGGCTGTTTTTCGGCAGCAACAAATGCACATGTACAGCTACTGAATCACTGTAATTAGGACACTTTACTGTAAAAGGCTCCAAAGTCACAAAAATACACAAAAATACATGCAGCTGCTGATTCAATATAACTGATTCCCTGTAGCTTTCAAAGAACTGGGTTTAAAAGAACTTGATTTTCAATACAATATGAAAAATTACATTCCATTTTTTATTGATATGTCTGACGTACTGATACAAAGTATTGCCTCGTGTCCTGAACTGCTGGACAGCTCATGTTTAATAGCAAGGGGAACAGAAACGTTACAAAGTCAAACACAAACGCAGCTATAAAAAATGACCAGCAGAAACAAAAAAGTGCAGATTCTTTCCTTTCCTAAATAACTTTGTTGACTGAGGAGCATAACTAATTAGTCTTCATTTTATTATTTGTGCAAAGGCTGTTTAAGTAAAGGTAACTTGGATGAGTAACGATTAATCGAGAAATAAAATACTTTCTTTACATAATAAGTGTGTGTGTTTGTATTTCAGAAAGACACACACACACACATATACATATATATATATATATATATATATATATATATATATATGTATTATGTAAACAAAACCTTTTATTTTGGATGCGATTAATCGCGATTAATCGTTTTACAGCACTAGAATAATTTAAGAAAGAGCACAAGAATCTGAACTTTTAGAGAGGCTGGACTCGGAGGGACTTGTCCCATCCTCTCCCTCTTCAGCCTCGCTGTCCAGCAGAGCTCCATCCGTCTGCGTGTCTGGAGTGGACGGACTGGGCGAGAACTCGGACGGAGCATCTTCATAGCCGCTGCTTTCGTCGTAATCATCTCCACCTGGAGCACCAGGCTTCTGGCTGTGAAACACCACATTCTTCAGCTGGAACGGCTGGCTCGTGTTCGGATCCACGGAGGTGCCTTCACTGTGTGCGAGCGTATGTTCGTCTTGGTCCACTGATGTCCCCTCCGGAGAGGCCTGGAGCAAGATGGGTCTCGACTGAAGCGGCTCGCCGCTTCTTTCCTGCAGAGGACACAAAACAACCTTGAATCCTAGACATCAACAGTGACTCGTCAAACATGCCATCCGTGTGCCCGTTTTAAACTGTACACTACACTGTAAAAAATGACGTGATTTTAACTGTAAAAAACTGTGAAAATGCTACAGTACAAACCTGTTAAATGGTTAACGGTAATTTCCTGTAAAAAATGTAAGATGACGTTCCCAGAATTCCCTGCAATTATTTTTTTCTTATCTGTTATGTTTATTATGGTTGTATGTTACATATAATGTTGTTAAATTAATGTTTATTGCATATTTCAGTTTAATGAGTCACCATGATGGTGTTTAGTGCTTGTGTGAGTGACACTGTGCACCTTCTATGTATCTTATTGTTTAAAAACCTCTTGTGATGGGCTTTGTTTCATCACGTGACTTTCTCATCACCACCTGCCTTTGGTGGTTACAAAAGTACAAAACAGATTTCATTACTTCAACAAGTTGGTATATTAATATTATATCAGTTTGATATGAAACTGTTCATTTAAGGTAAAACCGTTAAACCTAAAATGGTGTTACTGTATTTTTTTTAACAGTATTATTCTGGCAACCACAGCTGCCGGTTTTTACTGTATATTTTACGGATAATTTTTAACAGTGTATAAAAGAAAATCCATAAAAATTACAGTAAAAAATGGCAGCTGTCATTGCCAGAATGTTACTGTAAAATATACGGTAGCAGCATTTAGGTTTTTCAAATTTCAATTTCAATTTACAGCTAAATACCACAATTTCATTAACTGATATAATGTTAATATACCAATCCACTGAAGTACTGAAATCTGTTTTGTACCTCTGTAATACAATGAACCAAAAGCAAGTGGTGATGAGAAAGTCACATGATGGACCAAAGCCTGTTACAAGCAGCTTTTAAATATTAACATATATAGGAGGTGAACAGTTTAATTCACACTAAACACCATCATGGTGACACACATTAAACTAAATAATGCAATAAATATTAATCCAACAACATTAGATGTAACATACAACCCTAATGTACACAAATGATAAGACAAAAATAACAAGAGGCATAGTTATTTGGAATTCTGGGAATCTCCATTTACGGCTATTCACTGTAAATTATATTATCTTTTTCACTTCCAAAGATGGTATACTACTGTAAAATTGTAATGTAATATGTCCAATACTGTTTTTCAGAGTATATAGTAGGGGAACTTACCGTTAACCATTTTTTACTGTAGCATTTTTACTGTTTTACCGTTAAATTCAAGGTAATTCTTTATGGCAGCAGCTATTTACACTAAGTGTCCAATTTTTGTCCAACAAAAAATGTACAAATTAAAACATACTCCACAACATCAGTTGAATGTTAGTAATAACTTCCTTTTGTGATCTGATGTGGCCTCTTATCGCAGAATGATGCAGAAATCTATAATATCTACTGTAATAAAGGCAATGTCGATTATCAATGGAGTATAAATATATTATTATGAAAATACCGGAGACGGCTTAAAGCACCCAGATAAAATACATGTTGAGTGCAGACACTGAGTTCTAACATTTGGAAAGTATTTAACATTAAATCTGGCATTTTCCATATTGTGTAAATCCAAAATCCCCCCCCACTATTTGAGGCAGGTGATTGGTAGTCTGTTGCTAAGCATTTAGCCGTACCCTGCTACACAACATTATTTCACAATGCACTGTTTGCTCTGCAGTCTGTTTGAGTAGCAGGGTCAACAGTTAACCTGCTTTCACAATGACAGTCTGCTGTTCTGTTAACATCATACAGCACACTGTCTGTCATATTACTGATGCACCTCTTATCTGTTTAAAACATCATGCACTTTGACAGCCCTGCTGGTTTTGTGTGGTAATCTCACACAAAACGAATGCACACAAAGGTCTAAAACATCTCTGGTTAAGATCAGGGATACAGGAGCAGTGTTCACCTACTAATAAGTAAGATCTGTTAGATGCCAGGACACCATCTACAGTCCTTTCTCAACATCACCAAGTTTCAAGTCAGTTCTTTCTATATTTTGCTGTCATGTGTCAGTAGTAAATATCAGTTTATTTCCAAACATTCATTTGGCCATTAATTGTAATAATGCATATGTTTGTGCTGCACACAGACAAACTGAGACAGACTCAATCCAGAAGAACTGTGGCAACGTCTCCAAGACTTTTGCAAGTACTGTGCAACTCATTTCCATTTATTTGTTTATTTGGAAACAAACCTTTAAGGTTGATCAAAGACCCTTCCACTCCACATTTGTCAGCTTTGTTAGGGTTTAAATTCACTTCATTATCCCTTACTAACAACTGGTAAAAACACATCCTCCAGAAGCTCAAGACTTTTTCAGACACCAGAACACTTCCAGGCACATGATAAATGATTAAAAAACATTACTGAAACAGCAAGGAAGTGAACATGCTCGCCGCTCTCAAAATACATTTACGTAAGCACACAGAAACCAGTTTCTAAATGTGATTACGAAAGCTTAGTCTTCCCTCACCTCTCTTAACCTCTCCAGCTCCCGCTCTAATGAATCAAGTGAGTCCTCTGACTTCCTCTTCATCTCTCGTTCTCGCTCCAGCTCCTGCGGTCAAACAGAAGGACGTGAAATCCATGCAATGAATCCATTACTCAGTCAAAAGTAATCTTTTGCAGAAGTGTCTCGCTGAGGTCTGGAGCAGACCTCTATGGCTCATAGTTCTGGACAGTACCATGGTGAGACTGTGGTTGTCTCTCTGGGCCTCAGCGAGCATCTCCTCCGTGCTCTCGAGGGCGTCCTGAAGACAGTCCACCTGGAACAGAAGCACCTCCTGCTGCAGCTCCAGGGTCCGCACCTCCTGAAGACGCTCCTCGTAGCTCGCTCTCAGCTCCGTCTGCACGGGGGAACAAAACACTCTCAAAACAAGCACAGGCGGCAGAGACACTCACAACGTCTCAGACAGGGTCTTTACCACAAATAAAACCAACAAACTGTACTGTAGTTAAACCATGCTAACCACAAATGAACCATGGTTTCGCAGCACTAACCATAGTTTAACAATCATGGTATTTGAGGTAAAAATGTGGTTATACAAATAGTAATCAATGCGCCAAAAAAAGGTTACTTTTACTGTCATAAAACCATGGTTAACTTCCGTAAGGGAGAGTTTGTTTGGTAGAGAGTCAGGATACTTTAATAACATGCTAATCATGCTAAAAACAATCACATCTATCTGTCTGTCTGTCTGTGTCTGTCTAAATTTACAACTGCTTTAAACCTTCAGGCTAGACTTTCTCAAGCCAACCTAGAGTTTTAAAAGCTTATTTATTAGACATTCGATCTTTTAAAGGGGTCATATGATGCGATTAAAATTTTTTCTTTCTCTTTGAAGTGTTACAAGCTCTTGGTGCATGAAGAAGATCTGTAAAGTTGCAAAGACTAAAGTCTCAAATCCAAAGAGATATTCTTTATCAAAGTTAAGACTGCCACGCCCCCTAAAACGCCTCGTTTAAACACGCCCCCACATGTCTACATCACTACGTGTTTCTTGATCCTGGTAAGGCTGTGCACAAAGGTTGTTTCTATAAAGTGGGACAGTTCCATGTTAGCGAGGACAGTCTGGTGCATCTGACTCACAGTCTGCAAGTACATTTACATATTTAAATAATTTGCCACTGTTGATTCAAATGCCAGTTTTGAGCAGTGTAAAGCTTGTTTGTTGTTTCTCTAATCACCAATGCATGACATGGATTTATATGCAATATAAAAAGACAGTACAAGACATTATAATCAGTAATTACTGTATGTAAATTAACAGTACTTTTTGAAACTGAATTGAAATTATGTATAATCAGTAAAAATGGCTTGTTTGTATTGGTTTTGTCTGGTCGTGCCGGGAGACTGTGTCACTATATGTTAAGAGGTGTAACATTTCCGTCACATGCTTTAGGTATTCAGCCAATCACAACGCACTGGATATCTGGCCAATCAGAGCACACCTCGCTTTTCAGAACGATGTGTTTCAGAAAGGTGAGGCATAGAGGAGCAACTATAATGTACATTATGTAGAAAATAATGTTGTTGTTTTTTTCAACCTTCACCCACATACACACATTACATTACACCAAATACACAAAATAATGTCCTTTTTAGCAATGATTTGTCACGCCACTGGACTACTAATGTTGTGTTTTCAATCCTCGTGTTGTGTCATTATGTTCAGGTGTGTCTTGTCAATTAACCTCTTTAACGTTCCCCTTATAAGTTTCATTCTGTTCAGTGTACGCGTGTTTCTGCTTTCACTTTATGGATTACACTTTGTGGATTATTAAAGACTTTGTATCATCACTGTGACAGTTATATGACCCTTTAAATTTCATATGAAAACAGCGGCAGACTTCGAGGGGACTCGAACAGAAACAGACGACACAAGGTGTGTGTCTATCGTAAAAGCTCTTTAATCATAATCATAATAGACGTTTGTATAGAGTAAGGAATTATAGCGTCTTATAGCATCTTAATATTTTCTTATCACCATATAATGCATTAAACCAATAATATTATTCTTATTCTCAATAGATTAAATATTAAACTGAAGAAAATAAACTATTTTTTTATGGATTTTTTTTATCTATTCTCTTTTAGTTTTTCTATTTTATAATGTGTTTCTCTATCTAATGAGAACCAAAGCTCAGTGGTGCTCGTGAGTCAGTGCATGTAATGCGTGCTGATGACCTGCTCCTCTACATGAAGCCTGGAGACACACCTGTTCATGACTCACTCAGACTCACCTCCATGAGTCACAGCCCTCATCACCTGCTCCTCAAACACTCCAGACGTCATGTGTCTCAACACACCTGAAGGACTCGCTATACTGTAGTACTGATCAATACTGCACGCATCACATCACTGCCATTTTCATGAAACATAAAAATAGATAGAAAAGGTGAAAACTTACCACTTCTATGTTTTCAGAGAGTAGATCATCTTCACTCTTAGATAAAAAAAAAGAGGACACATTTGAATTTCTATACAAAACAAACCAAGGTTTAAAATCAGAAAACGAATCAGTACATGCTATTCAGCAAATAAAGTTCTATAAGAGAGACTTAAAGGAACGGATTTGGAGAAATGTGTCATTTCATCACTTGCTCAGCAAGTGAATGGGTGCCGTCAGAATGAGCGTTCAAACAGCTGATAAAATAACATATAATAATAATCCAAAACGATATAGTCCTGTGACTTATTCACTGGAGGAAGTGTTTTTATGGATTATGGACTCTATGCTGGATGTGTTTCATCTTTTGTCTTCTCCAGATGTTAACTGATGGACTGGAGTGCTGTGGATTATTGTGATGTTTTTATCAGACTCTCATTCTGACGGCACCCATTCACTGCAGGGCATCCATTGATGAGACACTGATGCAGTGCTACATTTCTCCAGATCTGATGAAGAGACAAACTCATCCTGATCTTGGACAGCCTGAGGATGAGCACACTTTCAGCAAATGTTCATTTCTGTCTGAATTATTCCTCTGAGCACACTGGAAGAGTGATGTTCTGCTTCAATTCACTGCTTAAATGCAAACACTTAAGCTGCGATCATCACAATACTAACATGGCTTTCTAGTCTTTGTCCTCTTTTTAATGATCCATATCTGCTATCGCTGCGTGACAGGTGTCTGCTCGATTCTTCTGCCTGCAGGACAAAAACAACAATTAGTTACAAAAATAATACAACAAAGAAAACTAAATCTCAAACTGCATTTCTGTAATTTTGCACTAAACCATGGTAAAACGTGTGACTTTGAAGTGTGTTTTAACAGCACCATAATAGATAGATAGATAGATAGATAGATAGATAGATAGATAGATAGATAGATATATAGATAGATAGATAGATAGATAGATAGATAGATAGATAGACAATACTTCAGCACATACACCTAATTCTGCATGATCATATCCTAAATATCTTAATCCACCCATACCTACACTCAACCACTACCTTACTAACAATTAATAAGCAGCTAATTAGGAGTTTATCGAGGCAAAAGTCATAGTTAATAGTTAGTTACCGGTGAGAATTGGTCTCCAAAATGAAGTGACCAATTCATTTAAAACAAATGTGCTGCGTTTTAATACAAATCAAACTTGATTGAGGTCCAGCAGCCCACAGTAGATGTTGCATTACATCATATAACTTACATCTTTAAAAAACTGCTTTTGTTGTTAATTTTTTTTTAACTATTCTTCACTTCAATAAATTAGTTTTATTACATTTCAACACAAAAATAAAACTCTTTCTCTTGTGATATGGGATGGAGAACATCATGGGCCTACTGTAGTTCAGGTTTCTCTGCTTTAAATAACAAGAACCTTTACATTTGTATATTGTTTAAAATCCCCTACCCATCCATTAAAATGCTGATTCATGACATGAACATTTTTATTTGTTGTTGTTTAGAACGACTTCTGGACTGAAGGTGATTTGTAGAAGAGCTTGCATTACTAACCTCACAGAGGGTTTATATAATATTGCGTTATTTAGGGAAAAGTTTGTTGTCACGCATCTTGCCAATAAAACATCGTGTGATTGAGAATGACGTCAGTGAGCAATATTAGAGATTTTATTTATCAAATCACAGAGCAAATCAGGGTTTCACGTCAAAACGACATTATAAGATTGTGATATTAGCTTTTTTAGTAAAGTCAAGATAAACACGGAGAGCTGAGCTAAATCCTATGTGTTTGAAAAAAACCATCCTAAAATCATCTTTACACCGTGTTTCCTCGCGAGATTCAGCATCATCGGAGGGTGTGATCTGTTGAAATACCACGACGCCCTTATTATTCACGAAGAGCTACAGTGAAACTGTTACTGATAATCAAGTACATTTAAAGATGTGTGTTTTCATCGTTATCTGTAACATCCTGATGCTTCAGTCAAGAGAAACCTGAAAAACAGCCCGGGTCGAGCGTTATGTAATATTATGATTATCACGCTATCGAGGCTGTGTGCTTTCTAACAGTTGACAGCTGTTTTATACAGTCTGTGACACGAGCCTCAGAGATCAGAAATCGTCTCGAGGCACGACAAAGGAAAGGAGATGTGAGTGACTTACGTCTCTGATAATGTGCTTGAGAGACTCGTCTTCGCTCATTCCTCGAGACAGCGTCCGTTTCCTCAGAGAACCCGCTTTCTCAAGGCTGCCTGAATGCATCTTCCCACGTGTGAAGACTCGTCTAGTGTCCGGAGAAATAGTCAGAGAACGCGTCTTGAAGTGTTTCTCTACCGGAGGACGGTGTTGTTGTTGTTTAGGGTGGGTTCTGTTGTGCTGTGGGCAGGGCGTGGAGACGCTCGAGTGGGCGGGGCGTGGAGACTCGAGTGGGCGGGTCTATTTCGTCATCCAGTTAGACTGTACAAAAACAGGTTTATCTCATAGCAACAATCCTCTGGAACGAACTCGGCTCTAGAATCAAATCACTGAGGTTGCTCTGGCTTTAATATAGTATATACAAACAAAAGTTTTTGAGTAAGATTGTTTTTTTTTTGTTGTTTTTTTTAAGTCTCTTCTGCTCACAAAGTCTGCATTTATTTGATCCAAAGTACAGCAAAAACAGTAAAATGTTAAAATAACTGTTTTCTATTTAAATATATTTAAAAATTTAATTTATTCCTTTGAATTCAAAGCTGAATTTTACCATCATTAATCCTTCAGAAATCATTCTTATATTCTGATTTGCTGCTCAAAAAATTATTATTATTATTATTATTATTATGTTGCTGAAAGCAGCTGAGTAGATTTGATCCAGATTTCTTTGATAAATAGAATAGCATTAATCTGAAATAGATTTTTTTTGTAACATTATAAATTATTTATAATCCCTTTTGACCAATTTAAAGCATCATTGCCAAATAAAAGTATACATTTCTATAATTTACCCCCCACCCACCCACTAAATAAAAATAAAGCATTATATGACTACAAGCTTTTAAATTGTATAAATGTTAAATTGTAGGCCTAAATAAAGGTTTTAGTGACGTCTATTGCTATGGTACAAAGAGTGCTCCCTTGATAATCACTAAAAAAGGGGTCACTCATCTTAGTTCATTACGATCTCACAAAGTTAGGTCATAATCAATTAAGTACTATACACTGCTCAATAAATCTCTTATTTACATAAAGTCTACACTTTGTTATAATAAGATGATTTGTGCTGAACACAATCTGAATAAAAACTTAAGTTGCTTGGATTCTAACTTAAATGCCTCTGAAGATTGGCTGTTCAAGAAATCAGCAAAATTGTCCGTGATTGGCTACAGTGCTCAATGCTAGACAAGTTGAAATACAGACCAATCACCAGAGCACAAACCATAACACACTGGATAGTTTTCTAAATCTGCAATAAAACACTATTATTAAATGTTACGCCTCTTAACACTGTAATGTCGTGTGCCCTGGAGCGATGACAGAACCAATAAAACCCATTATAAACAAGGCATTTGTTGCATCCAGTGGGGACATAATTACGGATTATAATCACTTATACTGTCTTTTAATGTGTTGCGTATTGTGCAGCAAAAACACAAAACTCACGTTAAATCATCAGTAGCAAATTCTTTAAACATGTAAATGTACTTACAGTCTGTGAGTCAGAAGCACCAGACTGTCCTCGCAAAGTTGTGACTGCCACACTTTATAGAAACAGACACTGTAGGCTACTCTCACAGGAAACAGTCCTTGTCTTCCGCAAAATGCGCTGCACACATCTGAATATTTGGGTTGAACTGTTGTGAATACAACTTAACCACTGATTTTTAGTTGTGGCGTCTTTTGCAAGGCCAAACAACGAAACACACAGCGTCTTCATGACATGGGAATGGCAGGAACAGCGAGAATAAATGTTACGCCTCCTTTCTTTGCTTGAACATTTGGGAGGGATTATGCAAATCTTCCCAAATCATGTCGAATGTTAGAATGAGCTGTTTTAGGGGGTGTGGACAAATCTTAACTTTGATAAAGAATATCTCTTTGGATTTGAGGCTTAAGTCTTTGCAACTTTACAGATCTTCTTTATGCACCAAGAGCTTGTAACACTCCAAAGAGAAAGAAAAAATACAAATCGCATCATAACTGTTTTTATTTATTTTCCTTAATAACACATTTGCTGATGCACTGTCATCCTGCATATGCTAAACTTATATATGAATATGATACAATTTTAAAACATTATATGCACATTGTTGACAGCGTATCTTCCCTCATTTTACCCAATACTGCTGAAAAACACAGTAAAACTCCCTAAAGAGTCCAGTATGATGTCCAGGAGTCACATTTAAGCATGGCCGTCCCGTGGCATAGACGACATAGGCAGGTGCCCAGGGCGCAAAATGACTGGGGGGCGCTGCAGTAAAGGTTTTTTTATTTTTTTTGATCGGAAGGGAGCCCTCTTGATTATCATGCGCAAAAAGTGTCTAAATCGTCTCTTGAAAAAGATGACTATGACTAGGACTATAGCATTCAAAGAAATAATTAAGTTTAAGTATGTCATTTTTCACTGTATGCACAAAATTTAAATGAAAGGTATTTGTATGCTAATTAGACTAACTAGCCAGCTAGCTGGCTAACATAAAATGTAGCCTTTATTTTGTTGCCTTTGTTGTCTGTTAGACTATTTTAGGCATTTCATATTGCTCATATTTCTCTTTGTTGTAATAAGTACTTGTCACTGTAGGTATATTTGTGGGAGGAGCTCATGTTTGGTTTCTTCAATATGCTATTTTAACAGATTCACTCATAAAAAACCTACAAGGAGCTTCAAAATCTCCATTTTCAGTCGTGCACAAAAGTATTGGCAGTGACACAAATTTTGTGTTTTGCTAAATTTGATACTTAAGCTGTTGTGGTGTTCATTCACATTGTTTCTACAAGTATTGGCAGTGACAGAAATATTATAGTAAAGTTTTGCATTTTCAGAATACTTTAGAGAGGGTGAAGGGGCGGGAATCTAAAATCCCGCCTAAGGCACCAACAGAGCCTGGGCCGCCCTGCATTCAAGTCCAACCAGTTGACAGAGAGTTTATTTCCCAACAACCCCTGCAAACACACCATTAGATAAAACACTATGAAACTAAACGGACCAATAGATAATAGACCTATCTTTTAGCCTCAAGGATGAGTAACATGATAAATACCTCCACACAGAGCCGATATAAAATACTCATTGTCATATTTTATCTTTAACCAGCAGTGATGTTAAGTACATTTGTTAGTGGACTCAAAGTAATGCATTACAATATTGCTTTACTCCATTAAAAAGTGACTAATTGCATTACTAATTTACTTTTTATGGAAAGTAATGCATTTCATTACTTTTTATCACATGAGCTGGGCTTGCTTATTTATTGTTATATTTTCGTCAACTGTAATAGCCCTTTCACACCAAAAGTGAAGTGAATAAGCCTCAGGGTGAAGGAAATGTTCTGTCAGGAAGACTCTAATGCCACGTCATTCATTCATACTTCTGGCCAATCACTGACACCTGGAATATATAAGCTCTGAATTATCTGTTTCATTTTCGTAGTTTGATGCTGGTATTCCCTGCTCACTCAGGAAAACTGACTTTAGCCCAACTTTTCATAAAATTACATACAAATAATTTTAAATTAATCTTCTGTCAATGATTATTTAAATTGCATTCCTTTCACGATGCATGCAATATTGTTAATATTGTGCAATAACCTATATAAACATTTGCTAATGTCTGATCATCCTTCTATGATGTAAAAGTGTTAATATTTTCATAACAGAAAATGTGAAACACTAGTGGGGCTTTTACGGCCGCTATCAGTCCGAAGAACCCAGATAGCACATGTATGTCTGCAAGATGTCTATTAAAGATCTTTTGATCTGGAAAGCATCTGCTGTGTACAAATGTCTGACAGACGTCTTTCAGATGTCAGTTTTACATACATTCTAAATCATAAACATCTTATTAAAGACATCTAATATACGTCTATTTGACATCTGATAGGACATTTTCTATAGACTTATTGCAGATGAGCAAACACTCAAAAAAAGATGTCTTGCCGATGTAAATGCAGAAGTCAAATAAACATCTTTATGATGTACAAAGTTTTGGCACATCCAACTGTTAATTTTGTCAATGCATTGGCAGATGTCGGGTCTCAGGTTTGATCACCTGTTCTTGGTCTCTGTGTTTGGGTGTTGTTGTGGTGTGTATGGCTTGGTTCCACAGCTCGCCACATCCGCATGGTCTGTGTAATTGTTTCCCTGCTCTCCTCGTTTCTCTGCTAGTTAGCTTGGCTTGTTGTCACACCAGGTTCTTGTTAACCCCCCCCACACACACACACACACACTTTATAGTTCCCCGTGTTTCTCTGTCTTTTATCAGACTGTTGTGGTTTATCTGGATTGCTCAGACTGTCTTGTTGGTCTCGCTCACCTGTCTTGTCTTGCTCCGTCAGGCTCCAGTGCTCGTTATTTCCTGTCCCTCTCTGTGCATTCAGATTCCCAAGAATTCTCTTCGGCATCCAACCACCCTGGGTCTCAACGGTCTCGTTTAGTGGATTGCTCAGCCTCTCGCTCGGAGTAGTGTCTTGCTGGCTTCTCCTCTGCCGCCGTTGCGGCTTGTGCCAGCCACTGTTATCCAATCAACTGTGTGGCAGGAGTTTCCACATCCACACAAGCTGTCTGTGGAAGGGCTGGTCACCTATTCGGATTATTTTCTATTCAATAAAGACTTTGTTATACCCGCATCTGAATCCAGCCTGCTCCTTGACAGGTAGAGGGAGTCAATGGGGCTGTAGTCATTTGGAGATAAGGCTAGGTAAATCTGGATATCATCAGCTTAGCTGTGATAGGCAATTTGGTTCTTTCTCATTATTTGTCTTAGTGAGAGCATATATAGGCTAAACAAGAACGGTGCAAGAATTGAGCCTTGTGGGACTCCGCATGTCATGGACGTCCACTTAGACTTATGCTCTCCTAAACTCACATAATAGCCTCTCCCTTCTAAGTATGACCTGAACCATTTGAGTACAATCCCAGAAAGCCCGACCCAGTTTTCCAGCCAGTCTCTCTAGTAGTATATTATGATCGACAGTGTCAAACGCAGCACTGAGATCTAGCAATACCAGCACCGATATTTTGCCAGAATCAGAATTTAAGCGAATATCGTTTATTATCTTAATGAGTGCTGTCTCTGTGCTGTGATGCAGTCAGAAACCAGATCGAAAATTGTCCAGGTATCCTTTTGAGTTTAAGTAGTGGTTCTTTTCAATTATCTTGCCTATCGAAGGAAGATTTGATATTGGTCTATAGTTGCTCAATATGGTGTTATCAAGATTGCTCTTTTTCAGGAGGGGCTTAAAGGGGTCATCAGATGCTAAATTCACTTTACATGTTGTTTGAACATAAATGTGTGTTGGAAGTGTGTGTACACATCCACCTGTATAATAATAAAAAGCCACCCTGTGTTTTTTTTTTTTTTTTTTCATGGCTTGGCAATGTTTCTAAGATGGAAGAATGCTGTTGCTGTCTAATATAACACCCAGATTTTTGACTGTAGAGGAAGTAACATGGCAGTGCAAAAACTTTGGGCCACAGCATCTTTTGGTTTACTTTAACAAAAAGCAGTTTCTGTTCTTTACACCATGACAATATCCATTCATTTAAAGCAAAAAGTCTTCTTAACCTTTCATGTCCTCGTCGATACATGGGAAGCGGTCCTGACACAATGATATAACGTCCTGGATGCACAGAGAAACACACAGAGTAGAGTGTTAGCAGCGCGCTGTATACTTACCTTGGTCTTACGAGCATCAGCCCGGGAGGTTTCCAGCGCGGCTCTCAGCTCTCTCAGCTGAGGATGCTTCTCCAGCAGGTCATGGATCTGCTTCTCCATGGCCGACAGCTCGAGCTGCACCGAAAACAGGTCAAATGTGTCCTCACCTGCACTCAAAGGTAGACACACATCCACCATTAAAAGCAAGTTACAGTGAGTAAAGGAATGGTAATGTGTGTGAATAGCAATATAAGCGAGATTAACAGCAACCACGCTGGCGATGCTAACAGGCTGTAAGTTAAAAGTGGACTCTGGAAATCAAAATAAAACCAGTTATAACAAGGCCCTCTGATTGTTTTTACTGTAGAATACCATAAGGGATATATTCGAAAATCATGGTGTATAAAATTGATTTTAAGATCAAACTAGAAGATTAAGAATTAACTTGATGGAGCTCAAACTCAACATATGCTGCAGCAACCACGTGCGCTATATCCAATATGTAAAAAAAAAAATATATATATATATATATATTAGTGGTGGGCCATTATCGGCGTTAACGTGCTGCGTTAACGGGAGACTCTTATCGGGCGATAAAAAAAATATCGCCGTTAATCTATTCTCAAAGTTGGGTTGAGAGCTGGGTCTATATTAGGCGAGCTATTATTTCACCTTGATATTTTAGCGTGGATGTATACCTAACCTAATTGCACTGTGGGGGGCGAGAATGAGTCTTCGAACCTGTGTGTATGCCTACAGGGCTTGGGCGCCGCGTTGAATTCTGGTACGTGGCGGCCATGTTGATGGCCTCGCGAATGTAAACATACAGCAAGTTGAACGAGAAGAAACAGAGTTTGGAGAAAGAAAAAAGATGTTAAAATTGCGGAAAGGTTGTGTGATTTATGAGGATACGCTAAATAGGGATGCCAGAGACCGGTATGTGGACAAAATCGGCACTATTAACGGTTTGGATCCATATGAAATTCCCAACAAAGAGTGGATTACTGACGACGACTTGCTGCCGCATTTTTGCATTACAGATATCCTCGGCTACCTTGTTTGTTTTGTGAGCGCCTACACTTCAGAATAGCTCCGAAGCTACAAGTCATTGGAGTCTCATGTACAGTTCACAAATGGATGGGTTCAGGAGCTGCAGATCATAGAACCGCCAAACAGTATACTGTACAGTAATACAGTAATCCGGACAAAGGTAAGCTGCGCTCTACCTAGCTGCTGGTTTAGAAACTGTTAGTGCAAACAACCATTCACACATGGGCTTTTAACTATGTGTTTCAAAAGTAGCTGTCAACTTTCCCGTTTTTTCTGGGGTTCTCATGTATTTGAGCTCTTTTCCCGCTGTCTTCCCGTTTTAGTATTTTCCTGTAAAATATTCCGTTAGCCCCTCCATCAGACCTGTCAAGTCTCTGTGCTGTTTTTCTGTTGCTACTCCTTACCCTTCCAGCGAAACAGATGTTTTCAAAGCATCGTTTTGCTTACTTGAAAGCAACCTTAGCGTGATGTTGGGCTTTTTAAGATAGCGTGGTTGTTGTGAGAGCACGATTTCACACCAATCTGTAAGCAATGTCATGTCAGACCTAGCTTCACAAATCGCTTAACATTAGTTAATGCAGCAGTTTTGTAGTACGGATTTCTGTTGTCAGCAGAGGGATAGCAACAGAAAGATGAATGTTGAAATTTCCCTTATTTTCAATGTTCACTGTTGACTTAAGTTATATAAATGAATATTCAGATGTTATGGTCTCCGTGGTCGCGCCACGCAAGGAAAGCGGTGGAAAGTTAATCCATTCTCATTTTATTTTCCCCATGGCGATTATGTGTTGCGCAATTACACCCCACAATATATCAACGGTTTACCATGGTTGAAATAGATTTAATTAATTAAATTAATTAAATCTTAATTAATCAAATTAAGACACACGGATGAGAGGGAGCACATCTAAACACTGCGCAGTAGTCCGAGTAGCAGTAAAGGAGGCCATCAACATGGCGGCCATGCCAAGTAAAAACGTCAAGACGCCCAAGACCTAGAAATTACCACATCAAACCTGACGTGTTAACATGGATGCAGCTGAAGCCACCGGGTTTGCTTCAGGGAATTTTTTTTAAGAAGCTTCCCAATGGAAACCATTTTGGAAATAGGAAACAGCCCCTGGTCTAATGCACCACCTGGCTTTAGAAACCCGTTCTAAAAGACTTACTTTTAGTCATCATTTTATTTGGGTAGCACACATATTCTGAAAGCCTTTGGCAGAATTCAAATGAGCCATTTTAATCTAGATTAATCTTTTTTTTACAATGAGATTAATCTAGATTAAAAAAAATTATCTATGCCCACCTCTAATATATATATATATATATATATATATATATATATATATATATATATATTTATCACATTATCACAGTTTATTCTCTGTAGTTTAGAAAAAGGTAATAAAATAGGAAACTGTGTCAGAACAATTTCATCTTGATAATGTCAGATAACTTTGATAGAAAGGTGTAATAAATTAGGTTGAATAGTTGTAAGATGATAAATTAAAGTACATAATTAGATAATACCAATTCAAGTCAACCAGTTACCAAGCAATGCTTCATTTTGTTCAGTCTGTGGTTAAAAAGGTCGCATTAGCAATTAAAGGAAAAACACTTAAGCAAAACATGGTCAGATCAATATGTCTGAAAAACTTTTGGTCCCATATTAGGATCAGTTTTACTGGTAGTCCACTGTATGAAGGATTTCTGAGTATGATATGTCACAGTTTATTTTGCTAGTAAAAAAAAAAAAAAGAAAATAAGTCTTTTGTTATTTCTGTTTAAATTAAATTTAAATTGTGCTGTCGCTGCAATATGCAACTATTACACAAATATCAAAATACAGATTCCTCACCATTTTGACAATGAAATTCCTGCATCTTTGCCATCTCATTGTAAAATGATTAGACATCCACATCCCCTCTTTCCTCTGCTCTTTGCTGATGTCCAGAGTTTAGTTCAGAGAGAAAAGCCTGTTTATTACGCTAGAGAGTTTCAGTGAAAGGCAGCATTACTGCTATTCAGAGCATCTAAACAGATAAAACACAGCCTCGTCTATGGGAGCTCGCTGTCTGCAAACTCACCAGTCATCAATGAGAGTCACTGTAAACAAACAGGACACAACGGAATAAGATCATTAAAAGATCATTAAAGTAATAGCTCAGCCTTAAAAATACAAATTTCTTCATCAGGTTTGGTGAAATGTAGCATTGCATCAATGTCTCATCTACGATGCTCTGCAGTGAATGGGTGCCGTCAGAATGAGAGTCCAACAGCTGATAAAAACATCACAATAATCCACAGCACTCCAGTCCATCAGTTAACATCTGGAGAAGACAAAATATGAAACTAATCCAGCATTAAGACGTTTTGAACTAAAATATGAGTCTATAATCCATAACAAGGCCATCTCCTGTCGTCTCTCACATCAAAATTCAGCCCCATATTTGTTTAGAGCAATTTTGTACTGGTTTGGCTTGTAAACAGTGCTTGATCTGTGAAGATTTTCATTGGAGGATCCACTGGTGAGCAAGTGACAAAATGCTACATTTCTCCAAATCTGACGAAGATCTATATTATCTGCACTTTTCCTTTAATCTTACAGATATTACAAACATGACTGATGTGTAGGTGAAGGCATTATTTGAAAGTCTGGCAAACATCTCTGTCTCACTAAACCTCGTAACTCATAATAAGGCCTCGTTACAAACATACTGTACGAGTATGCATACATGAAAAAGGTGAAAAACTTCTTTTCCACAGATGATTACATGTTCCGTTTTCCAGAAGTGTTTATAGTGTTCTTTTAATAGTCTCTCTGATTTCCTTTCTTCGTACGACATCATCTTTCTGTCCAGCGCTGGTTCAGTAGCTCAAATCCATCAGTAAAGCATGGCTTTGTTACAAAAACAGTGAAAATCACTTTTTGTGCTGAGTAACACATTCCAAGCAAGCAGCCTTTGTGTGTGTGTGTGTGTGTGTGTCCTTGTTTTGCTATATTGTGGGGACCAAATGTCCTCACAAGTGTAGTAAAACCTGACATTTCTTACATTGTGGGGAGTGACCTGTGGTCCCAACGAGGGGGGGAAATTATTACAAATAGTAAATGATGTTTGTCTGAAAGTGTAACAGTGCAAACAGGTTTTCTGTAAGGGATAGGTTTAGGGTTATAAATGATAAATTATAGGGTTATAAATCAGGACAAAAGGGTTATAGAGGATAGAAAATAGCTTTTGGTCAAGATAAACATAAAGTCTGTGGAAAGTCCCCACAATTCACTGAAACAAACATGAGTGAGTGTGTGTGTGTGTGTGTGTGTGTGTGTGTTACAAACACACAATCTGCGGTGGAGGCTGTTTACATATGGACAACATTCTCAGCAGGATTCAGTGCAGAACTATTAATTAAATTGTTGTATGTGATGTTGAGCCGTCGGACTGATGGGCGGAGTCTAGTGATGGCCACGCCTCTCTTCAAAAACACAGCTACACTTCACTTAAAGCTCTCTGCCTTCACTGTGCTGTTCACTTCATGGTAAGCTTGCATTGTCTTTCATTTTCATGACATACATCAGCAGTGCATTAATGGTTTTGCCTTTTGAAATATGAGATGCTTTCACCTGGAGTTAAAGTTAACGTTAAAAAAAAATATTGTATGAAATACTAATTCTGCAATGATTCTTCACTGTTACTAAAACAAAACCAATAAGTGTTTATGACCGGTTTAAGGATTACAAGATGGATTTCTTGACTTGTGGAGAGAAGGAGCCGCTGTATGCCAAATACAGCACTTTTCCCGGATGGCATTCTTCACACACGTAAGTTCATAAAGATATTTATTTGAAATGTTTGTCACGTTCTTTGAGTTTGTCATTCAGTTTGAAAATAAAATCAGGAGTTTTTAAAAGTTATCCACTTTGCACAAAACTGTCTGTAAAATAGCATAAAAATGTGGCAGAACAAAGATTGATTTTTACCAGATGTTTACATGCACACAATTGGGATATTGCACATGGTTATATATAATTTGCATTCATATTCTAAAAAGAGCATTATTGAGAGGATAAGACAATAAAAATATATTCCTTATTATTGTGTATTAAAGTTCCCCATTTCCTTCTGTTCTGTGTCCGGTTTTGTTTGTGTGGTGCATGTGGTCCTGTTTGGCTTTATATCTATTGGATTACCTGAGCTTTCTTTAATAAAATACTCACCTCATCATCTTTGGACTAAAATGTTACAGAATACAGGGCCATAACAGAAATGGAGATTGCCTGTATCAATGTTGCCTTGATGGGGATTGGTCACAGGTCACAGTCCAAAGTGACTTACAAATGAGGACAATAGAAGCAATCAAAACCAACAAAAGAATAATGATATATACTAAATGCTATGAGAATCTCGGTTAGTATAATGCAGTACATGTATTTTATTTATTTATTTGATTAAGCATAGAATCAAGCAGATATAGAATACTAGTGTTAGAGGGTAATTTTATAATAAATAATAATAAAAGTTATAAGAATAGTTGATAGAATAGAAAAAGAATAAAGAATGCTAATGTTAGAGGTTCAAAAAAAATGTAAAGGGTCATGAAACCCTAAAACATCTTTGAAGATGTTAAACTGTACAGGTTCCACATCAGTGAAAACAACAGTAGCAACAGTAATAGCACTCATTTGTTTTATTTTATTTATTTATTTATTTTTTTTTTGGAGCCAACGTCATGAAAACTGACGTATGCGTTAATTTGGAGAGTATGCATCTTCATCATCAGTTTTCCAAGCTTTTCTAAGTATTATTGATGAGAAAAAAGTATTTTGATCCAGTCACTGCTCTGAATTATGCAAGAGGTTGTAGGACAGCAGAAGATTCAAATGTCATTAAAGAGCTAAGTTCAATTCTATAAACATGACTGTAACAATATTTAATATTGTTACAGTCATGTTGAGCACATCAAGATGTATTTTTTTTATATATAAAAAGAAAAAATAGATAAAAGAGAAAACTAAGTAAGTTTTTTAGCATCAGCTGTAGCCACTCCACGATGAGATTCAGCTGATTGTACCTCAGTGGGATTCCTGCTTGTGGATTTCTTCAATTTCCCCCGAATGGATTGATGGATGCCTTTTTACCACTTCAGACCCAGACTCAACTTATCCACACCACGAACATCTAGCTTGAGCTAGTGCCCACGACGGAGCCAGAGCCAGCCTCGTCCCGGAGGAAGAGTATCAGGTCCCGGAGGAACAGGTGGTACTGCTTCCCATCCATGAACCTCTTCTGCATCTAAAAGTACCGTCCTGCACAGATGCTTGTTCATCGCCGCAGATCCTGCCCAGCTTGAGCTCTTCACTGTTGTGGGTCCTGTCCAGCACAGAGTTGTGGGTGTTCACACCCAGTCTTCCTCTATAATCCCAGATACACCTCGGGGACTCCAGTCACCACTAACTTCTCATCCAAAGACATTTCTTCTCTGTTATCCTGGTTCACTCATCCGTCACAGTCTGGTTTCCTCTGGCCTCAACGGCTGATCTGCCCAGCTAAGATCACAGGCCATTACCTGCCAGTACTTGACATAAGATCACCTGCAACCAAGCAATAAATTAACATTTTTATGATTCAATATTCCTCAAATATGCCTCTTTTTCTGTATTATCTCTGTATTATCATATGCTTATGTTTTGTCGTTTTTATTATTGTTATTGTCTTGTTCGTTGCAGACAACCAATGCAAATTCTGCTGCCCAGATTCATGAAAAAGAAAATGAGTGAAATAAGCTAAATATTGTAATTGAAGAAGTACAGATGCCAAATATATTGTATTTTTATATTCAGAAGGTTGAACATTGTTAATGGAAACACGTGAGATGTCAGAAGCAGAATGTGAAGAAGTGGGGCAAGTAGTCCAGAGATGGTTATGCATTGACATCAATTGATAAAATCAAATGCGAAACCAAATATACCATACTCGACAGAAAAACATGGTAATAGAGTAAATGCATTTTAATGTTTTTATAAAACCCATTAAAGAAGTAAATTATTCTTTTTTAAAAAGAAAGGAAATACCTTTTTTTTGTGCATAAATTGGTCATAAAACCTTCTCTTCATCCAAGTCACAACCATAGACAAACACAGGTTGTGTCCGAAAGCCTTAGCTGCTGAGCTTTGGTGATAACTAAGTGAATATTTAATTATTGTCCAACTGATTTCTTGTTAGAAATAACATCAACTGTACAAAAAGTTGATCAGGAACATTTACATTTACACAAACTGACCACCAAATGCAATTTTCAGATGGCATCTTTAATATTTTAGCCCAAACATCACAGAATGAAAAACACAGGACTGTGGGATATCAAAGGCAGTGAAGGATACATCTATGCTGCCTTCAAAAATCAGTCAGATTAGGGTATGTCATGACAGGAAGCGAAGCTGACATTGGATTCGGACGTGCCATGATGCCTGAAAGCAAATCAATAAACCTTAAGCAGTTGGGGGTTCGATGCCTTGCTCGAGGGCACCTAAGTCGTGGTATTGCCGGCCCGAGATTCAAACCCACAACCCTAGGGTTAGGAGTCAAACTCTCTAACCACTAGGCCATGACTTCCCCATAGGGGAACTTGGGGATTTGTGTAATTTTTCCTCTTTGCACTGTGAATGTTTATGTGGTATGTTGTAACTCGTTCATGCGGACTGTGATTGACTTGTTTCGACAGCTCAAGAACAGTTAAAATTTTACAACCTGTGGTGCAGAGAAATCAAGTTATGTTTCTTGAAACTGTACATTGCTCTTGTTTTTCTTAACAGATATCAGCACAAACCTTCTACAACCACTTGCCTGCAACACCTGTCAGAGTACATCGACTCAGCTGGTGAGCCAAAAACTTGGGTGGCATCAGGTACCAGAACTACCAGGGATATTTATGACCTTAACAAGCAGACTGAAATAGCATCAACTGCAAATTTTCATTTACACACCAAGTTATCTCACAGAGAATTAAAGGACTACATTGGTGAAGTGAGAAATCCTGTAACAATAGAAAAACAGAGATCAGATAAGGGAAGGTATGCAGAAAGAGACTCACATGCACAGCACAAAGGGTGGGAAAACACATGGCCATTAAACTACAGAGGAATAAGAGAAAACTTTGGAACAAACAGTCATAATGAGATGCAAGTCTATGCCGATTGCTTTCACCATACGCCTTCCAAAAAAACACCTCGCTTTGAGGTTGGGGAGTGGAGGTCATCTAGGTGTGCTTCAGACATAGAGGGAGTGTTGGGATATGACCAGTGGACTGTGAGTCCAGACACCTCTGAACAATTCCAGCCAATTGCTTTAATGTCACAGAAAAATTACAAAACTGAGCTCACTGGGGAACATCGGTGGAAAAGGAGCCCTTGGAATTTAAGAAATACAGAGAGTGTTTTCCCAGTAGGATCTTTCAGACAGCCTCCATCCTACATGGCGCCACCAGCATACAGCTCCCAGAAGAAGGGTGACAAGATAGCAGCAATACCAAAACTTACTTCAGAGACAAGTGTGGAAGCATTTGAGCAGACATTTGAGAGCAGAAAAGCACCCTTTACAGATTTGACAGAAACACATTATGATCATTCATCAAACAATGGACATTATTTAGAAAACAATAACCAGAAACAGATCACAGAGAGTTATTGCAGTGTTATCACAGGTGGAAAACACTGTCTAGAAGCCTTAAATGAATCCACTGTCATGCAGTACACAACAATAAACACAAAACCAACTTCAACTCAAGAACAGCTTCAGTACCGAGAGTCTCCATACATGACCCATCCTGATATTACTCGGATGAAGCAGACCAAACTTGGAAGAAGAAAAGGTGGTGAGACTGTGTTTTGTCTAGTTTCTCGAATGGGAGAGGTGTCAGGCTTGTCAAGTTCTCCAGAGGAGCCTCTTAAATCCCACGTGTTACCTCTGTTAAATGACGGCAAACTGGATTACAAGTCAACCACCACTGAGCAGATAAATCCACCTCAGCACAATGATGACAGCAGACAAAACCAGGACGAGTGCTTGAATAAGGATGAAGCTCTTGGGCAGCTCCACGAATCCTTAATGTTTGGAGAGTATAGGCACACACCCCTAGATCAAAGACCCAGTTCTATCCAGGATCTGGGTAATGCAATAGAACCAGATGAAAATAAAGAAGAGTTGCAATGTTATGTACAAGGGAATGACTCAGAGTCAAACTGTTTAGCCCAGAAATCACCAATGCAGACAGATGGACATGAAAAACCATGCAGGGAAATCATAGAGAAATTCCCATTGTGGAAAGAGCCAAAATATCAACATCACTCGACAGGGATGACAGAACAAAGAAGCCAGGGGATAAACGGTGAGCCTGAAGCTAGCAACAGCTCAACAAATGACCAAGAGCAAAGTCTTGTGGTCATTGACGCAACTTGTGTTGTTGTCAAGGTTGAGCTTGTACTTCTTCCAGAGAAGGAGCATGTCCAGTATGTGTGTTTGACAGAGGAGAGTCCTAGTACTAGAGAGGAGACCGAGGTGCAGAAGCAGCACAGCAGTGTCATCTCAAGCCAGGAGACTCCTGAAAACAATACTTTGGACGAGAGAGTAGAAAAGATTCTTGAAATACCACATGAGCATCCCAGGACAAGTGTACAGACAAACAACAGCATTTCAGAAAAACATGACCGCTCCTGTGAGAGTCACATAGTGGATCCGGTAAAAGAGTTTGAGGAATCTACATCCGCATCTACAATTGTTGATGACTGGCAAGTGCAGGAAAATAAACTGATGGTGGGACATTCCTGGAGTGGAACAACACTGGAGAATAATGAAGGCGTAGAGGAAGTGCTCAACATAATGGAGGAGCAAACCACTGCACAAGAAGCCGAAGCTGTGCTCAAAGACTTTGTGACTTTCACAAATGCAAAATCCACATCTGAAATCCAACCTGAAAAGATCACCTTAGATATGAGTCAGTCCACAGGAAAAGGACATAGACCTGCGTTGGAAGACAGTGTGGTTGAGCACAGTACACAGAAAGATAATGATAACCATCAAACAGATACTACTAAGGACCTTACCGAGGATAGCTCAACAGAAGACAACCTCTTAGATGATAAGCGAGTACTTGATTCAGATTTCTTTACACCTGTCCTTTGGAAAAGTGCAGAAAATTGCATCAAAGTTGTTTTACCTTCACCTGTGGGTTCCAGGACTCTCAGAAGGTCAAGCTCTTCACCTCATTTGTCATTTACCTATGCTTCCAACACCTTGGATGTATCAAATGTATCAGCTACTCCTGTGGTTTCTGACACAGAGAATGAGCCACTGTTGCTTCCATCTTTTACCGACACAGAAACCACCCAGTGCTCCGGTTCTCCAAGTGTTCAGTCAAGCTGTACATCCTCATTCCCCGCTCCTTCTTCTACTCCAGTTCCAGAAGCTTCTGAAAATGCATCTCTCCTACAGACAAGAAATGTTCCTTCTGATGATTTACTCTGCACTCCCGGTGAACAAAAAATGCAACATGCCAAGTCTCTGTGGGATGCGGTAAGTCGTATACGCAAACACACTGCTCCTGACTCAGAGACAGAGGAAGAGGAGACGGTCGAGTTTGGGGAACAAACTGAAAGTGCAGACACTGACTTGCTTTATCAGAGACTGAACACAGAAGAAGGAGGAGAACTGGAGGATAATACTTTAGAGAACTGAACAAAAACCAAATGATGTTTCTATTCCTGTGCCAGAAAACACGGTGTGTATATTATCATTGCAAGCGTAGGCCGTAGTGAAATAGCAACAACCCCAGTGACACCACACACCAATATTTCACTGCTCCAGTCAGTCTGTGTATTAGTAGTAGGGATTTTACAGTGACGCTTTCTGCAGTTTACGTTGGTATGCCAGTATGTCTCAATGAGTGAGTCAATGAATCTTTCATTCAACCAATAAGTTCAAATATGCTGATTGGGAGTACTTAATTAACACATTATTTTCTGTATGATCTGCATAATGTTTGTTGCATAAATAGTTATACAAAAATAATATACAGTGAAATTTGTTGTGCCTGTCGCCTGAGACTGGATTTGTCAAATAATAAAAACTGGACCTGTACAATCAATGAATGATAAAAAGATAAAATGTGGCTTATAAATTACTTGGTATTTATCTGTAGCACTCACAAATACAGAGTTTTTTTTTTATTTTGATAAATAGTCCATAGTAATATATTTTCCTTATAGTGTGATTTTTACAATAGCAATAGGTCTAAACTTTAAAGGTTCTCAATAATGCCTTTTGGAACTTTTACTTAATTTACTTTCTTGTATTAGATGTTAAACTTCTACTGTCTATGCACCAGTGGCGTAGCGTTATATATGTATATATTTAGCCTTCTCAAACCAACACGAATTGCCTAAAATAAATAGACATAAAACACTTCATGCATGTCACAGTATTAATTTAAAAATGTATCGTAGATAAATGAGCACTGTTAGGTGCATATCCAATCGTTTGTAAGGAGAGTGGAAGTTAATGCATGCTTTGCTTTGCTTGTGTGATAACTTGCATTTATTTATTTTTTATTAACAATTTTTTAATTACATTTTTTTTTTTTATTAAATATACGCCAATCATTTTTGCTCATAAAGGTAAGATTAGGCCCATACATCATTCGGAACTGCAAAGGGTCTACTTGGTGCTTCACCGACATGATAAATTCACCTATAAAATGCTTAAAATGACTATTTTAAAACAAAATAATTCAAATCGAAAACAAAAACACCTTTCATTATGTAATCCTTAAAGATGCATTTCTCTCTAAAGGCATGTACAATGAGGAGATGGTGAGTCAGGGTCAAATTCATTTTTGCAACATTGATATCGTTTGATATTTTACTTTCTCTTTATATCCTACTTTGTGATTAAACTTGTCGTAAAGCTTCAGTTCTCATAATTTCAGCATTTTCCAATTTTGCATTACATTGCCATACACAAGGAACAGTAAAATTCATGCACAGTTTTATTTTACATTTCTGAAATGGAAAGTTTACTTTTAAAGGTACTATTTTAAAATGCCTTTTTACGGCATTAATGTATTTAACAGGAGTCACACTGGCGCTTGTGGATCACTAACAATACCTTTACTTAAGCAACACTGTTAGACTAGATAAAATATGACTGGTTTTACTGTTTTACCGCATTATCAGTTTAATATTTATAGCTTATTATAACACTGTACATTCATAAGTGTTTGAAGAATAACCTCCTCTAAAACTTACTAAAATAATAACTAATTTCAAACAATAAATCAATATCGTATCATGTTCACACTTAATGCATATTGGGCTCAAAAGATTTCAACAGCAGCTATAAAGGAATATTTTGTATTATAAATACATAATGGCATTATATGTGTTCTGTTACTCCCCAATATTCAAACTTCCCAGCTCCAGATATAAAATTAGACTCTAATACGCTACACAAGAAATTTGGAGGAAGGATGGACGGCGGAAGTAGCTTTATAAATATTGATATTGCTCTCAGGATCTCTGTGCACGAGCTCCACGCTGAACATCTGCGGTAACATGCGGTCGTAGAAGTCCTGAGTGCCGTGTTCTCTGCGCATTGTTGACGCCAGATAGACAACAGCCCCGTCCCGGCACAGATGAACCAGTGTGTCCAAGAGAAGAGGGAAGGTTTCAGGCAGATAGACGATATCTGCACCCAGCACAAAGTCCCAGCTGGAGGAGAATCGGCTGTGGTCCAGGCCCCACGTCAGCACTGACACACTGGGGCCGTCTGAGGGCCATCCTGAGAGCGGCGTGTTTACTGCAATGTTCCTCTCTATCTGACAAACAGCAGAAGGTAAGTCTGTGATGGTCACATGGGCTCCTAAAAGACATACGAAGATTTACTGTGAGTAAGAGACTGCATTAAGGTTTGCTTGAGTGAAAGATTTTCAGCTCTCCTTATGATCATGTTGAAATTAATTTTGAGAATTTCGATTGCACACACATAAATCACAGCTTTACCTAATCGTGCAGCCACTATGCCGACCAGTCCTGTTCCTCCACCCAACTCTATGATCCGCGTCCCACTGAGATCCAGAGACTCCTTCTCAAAGAACTGACATAAATGCAGAGCCTGTGACAAAACAAGGTAAATGACTTATCCTCCACTAATATTGGCACCTTTGTTAAATAGGAGCTAATGTGGCGGTGAAAATAGATCTGCATTATCCTTGTTAATAGCTAATTAAAAAGAAAAATTCTTCTTACTCATCCAAAAACAAACTCTAGCATGTTCAGTTGTCAGACATGGCTTGAACTTCAGCACTGGCTATTGCAGTCAAGCCATGCATCTAAACAAGATCAAAAACCAACAGATACACAGATGTAACAGTAACTGGGGGCCAATAATTGTGACCAACATAAACTAGAGAAAGCATGAATTGCACAATTAGATTTCCCCCCACTTTCCATTGTTTTACTTCAATTAGAGTTTAGAATTTTGTGAATTTTTTGAATGAAGGATCTAAAGGATAAACAATGCAGATTGTTTTCATATTTACCAAGGGTGCCAATATTACTGGAGGGCACTGTATGTGCCTAATCCATGTAATGGGATTTATTTATGGATTTTCATTTAATTTACAATTAAATGTAATTCTAAAAGATTTAATGGATAGAACTTTAATTATGTAACTTTGTCTCTGGCTCTGGCAACTGCTGTAGATGTAAGTGAAGTGATGAACAGACAGCTTCACGTGTCTGTGTCGACCAAATATGAAAACTGCAAAAGCAGTGCAATGTCACTGTTAAATGGTTTGATTGACTGAATTCAGCAGGAGGGTGAGGTTTTCAAGTGTAAACCTTCTCTATTTCAGGTTCTCTTTGTGAAAAGAAATTAATTATTTATTAAATTAGGAGATGTAAAAAGTGTAACAGCATCATAACACGGCAAAACAGTACACACAGGTCAGTAGAAAGCTGCTGTTATTAGTTTTCATGAGAAATAAATGAACTCAAAATGAACCCATATGAGTAGTTTGTCCACTAAATTAATTTCTATCAGCAGTGAATGGATGCAGGCCAATGGCCTTTCTCTTTGTGAAAAAGCTCATCTTTTTACGATTATGATCATATCATGTATGCATAGGAAAGTTGACGAGTCAATGGGAGATATTATGGGGTGTGGCGATGCTTTAGCCCCGCTCCGTTCTGCAGGCTGTATTCCTCTTGTGTCTTTATAAGGCAGAAGCGCTGTTCTTAATTCACGCTGTGGCACATGCAGCTTCATTTTTTGTGGAACTGGCCAATTTTCTCTAAATACTGTCATTCATATTGCAATGCTATTGTACCATTTAAACTGACTGAACACTAAAAAACTCAGTTCTACACGGGGACCTTGAACGTATGCTTTTCTTTATTCACTCCTTCTCACACACGCGCGCAACTCATGCACACGCACACACTTCAAGAACTCCCAGTAACATGCGGAGCACAACTCGGTCAAAGTGGGCTAGAACAGGTGGTGTGGCGGTCTGACAGCCTCAGAGTATTCTGCAGTCCAGTTCCATGGCTCATCTTTCTTTAGTAATTGATGGAGGGGTGCTGTGGGTCAGGAGTACTGAGGCAGAAAACGAAGATAGTAGGCGGTCATACCCCTAAAAGGAGGCTACCTTGGGTTCTGGGATTCGGTGAACAGCCTCAATATTTGACTGGAGAGGGGCGATAC
Organism: Carassius carassius; assembly: GCF_963082965.1. Lineage (NCBI taxonomy): Eukaryota > Metazoa > Chordata > Actinopteri > Cypriniformes > Cyprinidae > Carassius > Carassius carassius. The sequence goes on from NC_081798.1 coordinate 25,505,954, forward strand.
CTCTGGACGTGAGAGGAAAGAGGTGGTGGTGGTGGTGGTGAACGTGTATTTCTTTGCATTCAGTGTAAGATTATGCTCCATAAGAGAACTAGCCGCGCTATTGAGACGTTCATTATGCGTCTGGATATCTGCTGCATGAACTACTATGTCATCGAAGAAAACGACGACTCCAGGAATACCAGCAAAGATGGTGGTCATCATCTTTTGAAAGCAGCTGGGGGCAGAGCACAGGGGACAGACCTGACTGGTTCGATCACTCCCATAGCCAGTATCATTTGAAGCTACGCAGTCACTTCAGCCACTGAATGACCGCTAACACCTCTGGATCCACCAGAGGCCTGTGGGTGAAAGCTGTGAGGCAGCTGAGTCGGTCAAATAGCACTGGCTATCTCTGTTGGCAGGTAGTGGTGATGTGGTGGATGTCTGAGCCCTTGTCATCTAGCAAATCTGAATCCTAAGCTTGTGAAAAGATCCAGTCCCAGGAGGTTGGCACCCCACTCGGTAATATAAAAGGGAAACGATGGCAGGTGTTTGGAGCCATTGCAGACTGGAACATATATTACACTCAGCAGAGGTGGAAAGTAACGAATTACATTTACTCGCGTTACTGTAATTGAGTAGCTTTTTGTGTACTAATACTTTTTAAAGTAATTTTTTAAATTTGTAATTTTACTTTTACTTAAGTATATTTTGATTGAAGTATTGTACTTCGCTACATTTTAAAACACATTAATTACTGAGTAAAAAAAATAAAAATAAAAAAATAAATCGCTCCCTGGAAACTACGTCAGTAAATAATGGGCAGGAGGGCAAACTGGCGCTAAAATCACAAGAAAGATGCAGACGGACAAAACAGGCGTTAGTGGTGCAGACACCGCTGAAAACGAAACCCCGTCATATTCTGAAGTTGAACTCGAAGGAAATGAAGTGAACCCCTGGCCATATGTATGCTCTATTATGCAGTGTAAGCTGTACTTGCCTAGGAAGACCAAACTAGCAGCTTATAAAATCTCGACAAGACATCAACCCTTCGCAAGAATATAGAGGTAAGCTAAATAATTGCATCGTTGCATTGGTGGTTAAAATGAAGCTTTGACATTTTAGCAAGAGGTTTTGCACAAATTAGCCAAAAAGACAGTGGTGATGAGTGTGTTATTTTTGTTTTAATGATGTGCACGCGCATTTATAGTGCGTTCTTTCACTGTGTGATTCAGTCTCCTATAAAATGCATTTAGAATGATCACAAAATTGAAGATATAGGGGCAGAAAATTCACATATTTATATAATTCCATATATTAAATCAAAATCACACAAAGAATGCCATCTTTTCCATGAATATATACATACATATATATAACAGTTCAGTAAACAAGTTAATTAAGAGACTTGCGTTTTAGAAACCATATTGCCTTTTTTAGCTTTATTTCTACAACAGAAAATAATTCCAAACACAGCCACCAAAGCACAGTTTTGCGTCTCTGAGCAACGTGACAGTGTTTCGTTTCTGAATGAATCAAACGTTTAAATGATTCGGTTCAATCGCAATGACTGACTTATTAACAGTGACATGCTGACACATACTGGCCATTTTAATTTCACATTTAAAGTAGACTATCTTTTGATTTTTTTAAATAATTAATTTCTTATCATTTCAAATGAGTATTCAACATTTTATGTCTTGTATATCAAAACATTATTTATGCATTTGTAACTGCAGGTTAAATGCATTCTTGTCCTGCACTAAACAGTGTAATACATCTAAATGCCACTTCCAATGAATCTTCTGCATTTCCTCTGCATTAAAAGATGAGTTTATTGATACTGATTTCCTTGGCAACAGCCCAAATGTTTTATTATTCTAAATAACTGATTCCTTTAATTAAAAACAACTACAACCCGAATTCCGGAAAAGTTGGGACGTTTTTTAAATTTTAATAAAATGAAAACTAAAAGACTTTCAAATCACATGAGCCAATATTTTATTCACAATAGAACATAGATAACATAGCAAATGTTTAAACTGAGAAAGTTTACAATTTTATGCACAAAATGAGCTCATTTCAATTTTGATTTCTGCTACAAGTTAAAAATAGTTGGGACGGGGCATGTTTACCATGGTGTAGCATCTCCTTTTCTTTTCAAAACAGTTTGAAGACGTCTGGGCATTGAGGCTATGAGTTGCTGGAGTTTTGCTGTTGGAATTTGGTCCCATTCTTGCCTTATATAGATTTCCAGCTGCTGAAGAGTTCGTGGTCGTCTTTGACGTATTTTTCGTTTAATGATGCGCCAAATGTTCTCTATAGGTGAAAGATCTGGACTGCAGGCAGGCCAGGTTAGCACCCGGACTCTTCTACGGCGAAGCCATGCTGTTGTTATAGCTGCAGTATGTGGTTTTGCATTGTCCTGCTGAAATAAACAAGGCCTTCCCTGAAATAGACGTTGTTTGGAGGGAAGCATATGTTGCTCTAAAACCTTTATATACCTTTCAGCATTCACAGAGCCTTCCAAAACATGCAAGCTGCCCATACCGTATGCACTTATGCACCCCCATACCATCAGAGATGCTGGCTTTTGAACTGAACGCTGATAACATGCTGGAAGGTCTCCCTCCTCTTTAGCCCGGAGGACACGGCGTCCGTGATTTCCAACAAGAATGTCAAATTTGGACTCGTCTGACCATAAAACACTATTCCACTTTGAAATAGTCCATTTTAAATGAGCCTTGGCCCACAGGACACGACGGCGCTTCTGGACCATGTTCACATATGGCTTCCTTTTTGCATGATAGAGCTTTAGTTGGCATCTGCTGATGGCACGGCGGATTGTGTTTACCGACAGTGGTTTCTGAAAGTATTCCTGGGCCCATTTAGTAATGTCATTGACACAATCATGCCGATGAGTGATGCAGTGTCGTCTGAGAGCCCGAAGACCACGGGCATCCAATAAAGGTCTCCGGCCTTGTCCCTTACGCACAGAGATTTCTCCAGTTTCTCTGAATCTTTTGATGATGTTATGCACTGTAGATGATGAGATTTGCAAAGCCTTTGCAATTTGACGTTGAGGAACATTGTTTTTAAAGTTTTCCACAATTTTTTTACGCAGTCTTTCACAGATTGGAGAGCCTCTGCCCATCTTTACTTCTGAGAGACTCTGCTTCTCTAAGACAAAGCTTTTATAGCTAATCATGTTACAGACCTGATATCAATTAACTTAATTAATCACTAGATGTTCTCCCAGCTGAATCTTTTCAAAACTGCTTGCTTTTTTAGCCATTTGTTGCCCCCCGTGCCAACTTTTTTGAGACCTGTAGCAGGCATTAAATTTTAAATGAGCTAATTAAGTGGATAAAAGTGTAAAATTTCTCAGTTTAAACATTTGCTATGTTATCTATGTTCTATTGTGAATAAAATATTGGCTCATGTGATTTGAAATTCCTTTAGTTTTCATTTTATTAAAATTTAAAAAACGTCCCAACTTTTCCGGAATTCGGGTTGTAGTTTGAGATTAATAGACCTATCCCAGGGGTGTCAAACTCAGTTCCTGGAGGGCCGTAGCCCTGCAGAGTTTAGTTCTAACCCTGCTCCAGCACACATATCATGTAGTTTTCAAATAAACCTAAATGATTAGATTAGCTGGATCAGGTGTGTTTAATTAGGGTTATATCTCAACTGTGCAGGACTGTGGCCCTCCAGGAACTGAGTTTGACACCCTTGGCCTGTCCCATTTTTGACTCCCTCCCACTGTTAAAATGTAACTAAGTAATTTTTACTCTGAGTAAATTTTAAATGAGCTACTTTTTACTTTTACTTGAGTAGATTTTTAGACTGGTACTTTTACTTGTACTTAAGTAAAATTTTATTAATGTAATGGTACTTTTACTTGAGTAGAATATTTTTATACTCTTTCCACCTCTGACACTCAGCATAGTGATCTTACAGCTGTTGTAACCACAGAGGGCTGTGCAGGGCTGCAGCAGTGGCAGATGGGAAAAGACCTTGTGGTATGTACTGACATTGAGCAGAGATGCCGCTGCACCCGTATCCATCAATAGCGTAAGACTCACCTTACAGAGTAGCACAGTACATGAAAACGCTGAAACGTGTCTGATTTCAGTGCAGTCATCAGAGGCTGATGCTTGTGGCTTCTGTGATGCTTGCGTAGCAGGTGCTGATCAACATTCTTTAGCGAAGTCTGTCCCCACGCAGGACAATTTTGGGCCCTGGAGTTGTGTCAGCTAGATCCACAGTTGCTGCAGAAAACTAAACTTCTATGATTTCCTTGAAGCTGTGTAAGCTGCACTGGAAAACATGCTTCTTCTGTGTCTATCTTATCTAAAAGAAATGGACTGTGGTGTGTAAGACAGACTGATCGCATTTGCTGCGTGAAGTGTTGGGGAGAAGCTAGCTAGAAGAAGTGACGCCACTAGCGCAAGTAAATATTTCAGTAGCTTTACAGTAGCGATGCTACTTTTAAAATAGTGTAACTTTTCCCAGAAAATAGCGATGAAGCGCGACCAAACGATAAATTCTGTTTTGTCATGTTTCTCATGAGTCACAAGCCTGTAATGCATCAAAGCACCGCAGCGTCTTCTTCGGACTAGATCACGAACTAAATGTATTCATTACAGCCATCTGTGTTGACAGTCAGTAAATACCACATGAGCTGTGAGTTTAACCTGCTCATTTTATGACTCCTCTCTATCCAGTTTAAGTTGCATATTTTTTGTTCTTGCATTGATGTTACATTAGTAGCAATTTTGCAGTTTGTGATTTTATGTCATTTAAAGACAAAATAACGATATAACTATAGTAGCCTATTGTATTGTGTGTATCGGATAGTTTACCAAATCAAATGATTGGGACACCTTTTGTCATTGAAATGGTTTGGAAAAGTGTCCCAATCAACCTAACTTCACGCTACTGTTTGAAATCATGATTGCATTACAGTATGCCGTTTTAAACCCCAAATATTTTACTTATACTTTTATTATTTTTACTCAGAACTTCATTATATTTCTTCATTTATAAGTATTAAGTTTATGATTTAGTAAAAAAAAATAAATAATTGAAAGCAGTTTCAATGTAGTTTTTTGATAGTGACAGTGTAGCTAGCTACTTTTACAGAAGGGTAGCTTGAATGGAGCTTTACTTTGTAACGGACAAACGTTACTTTTTGTAATTCTGTACTTTTTGTATTTTTGTTCAAGTATTTTTGTTAAGACCTGGTTGTAATGGATGGGAGTGACGGGCAGTAACAACAGGAACAGTTAGAGGGCGCTATTGCCTGGAGGTAACTGGGTATATAAACACTGACACCATAGAGTAAGACAGTTCGTTTGGTAGAGGGAAATCTCAGGATTGATCTTGTGCTACCTTCTTTCTCATCCTAAGTTTTGTGTTGAGAACTCTTTGAGTTTCTGCTCAACTAAAGGACTTTTCATTTACCACAGGGGCTTTTGTGAATGGCTTTGCACATGGTCAGCTATGTGGCACTGAGGACAGCTATGCACTAAGCATCTGCATTTCAAACGATCTTTTCTCGTATGGAGGATTATAGGATTACTATCATTGCATCGCACTCAATCTTTGCATCGCTCTCAAATAACTTTGGGGATCTGAAACTCATTACATCTTCAGCACTTCATCATCGTCACACACCTTATCCAAGACAAGACATGCCAAGAGATAAGTTTTCTTCATCTCATTGACTCTTCGTTGAGGAGACAAAGACCTCCAAGATCTCTGACTTTGTTTCTATTGTCTTTTTTGACACATTTATTAAGCACGGGTGAATAAAATAAAATAAGCAAATGATCATTTGGTTTGTGAAGAGTGATTTTTATCAGTACATGTCAGAATTCTGTTGAACCTCCTCAGAGTAACATCTTTCAAAGAAAGGAGGTGTTGCAGAATGGCACCCGAACAGGGACATTTAGGCAAATTTAAAACTCTAATGAGACTCTTAGAATTTGCTTATTGGCCTTCCATGCGTACTGACGTATGGCAACACTGTAAACAGTGTGAAAAATGTCAGCAGTATAAGTCTACGAACTTAAAGCCAGCAGGAGGTCTCCAAAGTGTGCCCATTGTTGAGCCTGGATACATGCTTGGCATGGACATTATGGGACCATTCCCACGGAGTACTCGTCAAAATGAATATCTTCTAGTGGTGGTAGACTACTTCTCTAAATGGGTAGAGGTCTTCCCCATGAGATCTGCCAAATCTACCATCATTGTTCGTATTCTCATCGAAGAGATATTTACAAGGTGGGGAACACCAGCCTTTATTGTTTCTGATAGAGGCACTCAATTCACCTCAAACCTCCTGGATCAGTTGTGCAAGCAGTGGCAGGTAACTCAAAAACTCACAACTGCTTATCATCCACAATCAAACTTGACTGAACGCATTAACCGTAATCTAAAAACCATGATCGCATCCTATGTTGACAATAATCACCGCACTTGGGATCAGTGGATCTGTGAATTTAGGTTTGCTTTGAATACTGCATGGCATGAAAGCACCGGATTTTCACCCGCTGAAGTGGCCCTGGGACGTCAATTAAAAGGCCCACTACAAAGAGCTCTACAGAGTCCGCCAGATCCAGATCAACCAAGCTACAGTACCCTTGATCGCCAGAAACTACTGTACGAAACTGTTCGAGAAAATGTTGAGAAAGCACAAACTAAGCAGAGAAAGTATTACAACCTCAAGAGAAGAACTCAAGACTTCCAGGAGGGTGATCTAGTTTGGGTGCGTACTCATCCTTTATCTCGTGCAGATGATGGTTTCATGGCTAAAATTGCGCCAAAATGGCGAGGCCCAGCTAGAGTAGTCAAAAGGCTAGGTCCAGTAAATTACAAGGTGACAATGTTATCTGATCCTACCCAGATAGACAATTATCATACCCAAAACTTAAAAATTTGCCATATGTCAAATTTTTGACACCAAAGGGAGGGGTATGTAACGGACAAACGTTACTTTTTGTAATTCTGTACTTTTTGTATTTTTGTTCAAGTATCTTTGTTAAGACCTGGTTGTAATGGATGGGAGTGACGGGCAGTAACAACAGGAACAGTTAGAGGGCGCTATTGCCTGGAGGTAACTGGGTATATAAACACTGACACCATAGAGTAAGACAGTTCGTTTGGTAGAGGGAAATCTCAGGATTGATCTTGTGCTACCTTCTTTCTCATCCTAAGTTTTGTGTTGAGAACTCTTTGAGTTTCTGCTCAACTAAAGGACTTTTCATTTACCACAGGGGCTTTTGTGAATGGCTTTGCACATGGTCAGCTATGTGGCACTGAAGACAGCTATGCACTAAGCATCTGCATTTCAAACGATCTTTTCTCGTATGGAGGATTATAGGATTACTATCATTGCATCGCACTCAATCTTTGCATCGCTCTCAAATAACTTTGGGGATCTGAAACTCATTACATCTTCAGCACTTCATCATCGTCACACACCTTATTCCAAGACAAGACATGCCAAGAGATAAGTTTTCTTCATCTCATTGACTCTTCGTTGAGGAGACAAAGACCTCCAAGATCTCTGACTTTGTTTCTATTGTCTTTTTTGACACATTTATTAAGCACGGGTGAATAAAATAAAATAAGCAAATGATCATTTGGTTTGTGAAGAGTGATTTTTATCAGTACATGTCAGAATTCTGTTGAACCTCCTCAGAGTAACATCTTTCAAAGAAAGGAGGTGTTGCAACTTTAATTTACGAGTAGCTTAACATGTTTACACTCATTTTCATGTATGATTCCTTTAATTGCATTCTACCTGCACACTCCATTTTTTAAATTAATTAATTGCTGCAGTGAGTGAGTGCTCCATGATAAATGTATATTGTATAACCATCTTATGAACTAATATTGACATATAACTGCGTTTAAATGAATATTGTATGATTTGTGTTTAGGCTACATTATATTTGTGGTAACATCAAGTTTGTTCACCTTATTATAAAACAAGCTCGAGGGTGATTTGCGAATCTGATCTCCGCTGTTTAATATGTTGTCCACGAATAAAAGCTTGTCTTCAAGCACGAATTGGTATCCATCCTGAGTTTACACAACACAACGCAGAGACAACCCTGTTACATTGGTGCCATGACCCGGATGGGTCTGAAGTTTGGGATGTGGGGTGAGTGTAACGGAGGCCAGTGAGTAGGTGCTGTGCAGGTAAACCTCACTCCCCGATCTCAAGAAAAGCACTGTTAGTTCCTTGTTAGTGCATCCACCTCCCACGAAGAGACATAGGTTCGAGACCCACTCTGAATGAGAAGGAGGTGTGGCGGTGAGGCCCGGGAACTCATGCATGTGCACATTCACTTAAATAACTCTCTGTAACATGCTGAACACAAGAGTTATGAATAATGCGGGTTTCAAATACATTCAAGTATTAGTTAGTTGCACATAAATATTCTGTTCTACCTCTGCAACACTTTGTTTATGGTCTAAATGTGTGTCTTATTACATCATGTTACATCAGATTATATCATGTTACAAATTTTAAGTGCATGGAGTGGCTATAAAGAAGAACTCCATATACACAAATGAGTATAAGATAAGAAGATAAATAAATACATAAAAACAATTTATTTGAATACAAGACACTTTTGTTTTATTTTTTGTCCTTAATTTATCTATGTGCTAATTTATTACCAATATGTATTCTTGACTAGAGGATCTGCTCGCTGTATTGATATGTAAATCTACTGATAACTCACGGAGTCCCAGACTGACGCAGCGACGCCCAGGCTCGCGCTGTAATCCTGCTGAATGGTGACGTTCAGTCCGTGTACTCTGTATGTGTTTTCCGTGCTGAACGTCTCCTCAAACAAACCATCTTCTGCTGGGAAAATGTGCGCGGCGTCTCCGATCATGACAGCAACAGCTGAAGACGCGTTTTCATCGCTGAGAGTCAATGCAGAAGTCTTGAGTACGGAGCGCCATCAGAGCCAAAAATCACCAGCAGGTTTTAGTTTGCTGCGCTAAATCGCCTTCACTGTGATATAGTTTCATTTCTCTGCTGACAGGCTCTGGTTTATGAACATGTAGATGCATTTCGTCTGCTGCAATTGAACATGAATCCTGCATATGATGTTAAATACAGTAAACATTGTTATTAACTGTATTAAACTGTTCTTAAGTAAACGGTAAAATAGTAACTTTGATATTGTTAGGAATTTCAAGATGAACACTTCACTTTACTGATTTATTTATTTATTTTTAAAACTAATTTAGTCTAAAATCTGATCGTCAGACTTCTGAGGAGCCTATATTTTTAATCTCTCAATCATCATTGGATTGCATTGCATTATATGTTTGGATCATTTAAAGGTGCCATGTGCAAAAATTGAGGTAAAAATTTCCAAAAAATGACCTACACGCATCAAAAGTATGAGAAGAAATAAGGGCGATGATGTCATTAAAAAAATGTCAAGTTATAGTGCTGCAGAGATATCAACCTTAATCAGCAGTAGCATTACTAGCCCCGGCCCGACAGGTGTCGTAATACCAGTTTCGGCCATGGGAGGCGGTATGTGGGCAACATAACCACCAGCCAACCTGCAATACACGAATAACTCGCACGGCTTGTGGGCGTACTTATACCTGATGTCAATCATGTGGAAAGTACAGCCCACTACTTCATTTCAGTTCAGGGAAGAGAGCGGAAGGATGACTTAAGCCCTTGGCAAGAGACCACCACCCGCTACAGGGAAACAACCGCGATCGGAATCACAAATCAAATCCGATAAGAAAAGGAGCCGAACCAGAGTAAACATCGGCACTGCTTTCAATCGCTGGAGACAACTGATGGACCTGAAAGAAATGAGGTTCGACATCGAACTTGCAACATTTCTTTTGGATTGGTAAGTTAGATGCTGTTAGTATTTCGCTAGAAGTTTGTTTTATATGTTTGTGTATTTTTTTTTCGGGAAGTTATAACATAGAAATGTATCGAAGGCTGTTCTATAAACGTGCTAATGTTAGCGATGGCTAACCGTAGCTGCGTTTGATAATTAGCTAGCTATAACTTGCCCATTTTTTTTATATCATAAGTAACCTGCTCTAACTAGTCTGTTGGTCTCCGTGTCCTCTTTGCTTCGTGGTTTTTCTGTACGTGAGAAAATCGATGTGTTGCATGAAAGCGTGTGAAAAGAGTCAATTGCGTGTGTCTCACGGTGAATGCTTGAGAGTTGGCAGCTCTGGTTACGTTGGTTGGCGCTAGCTTGGTCAACATCAGCTGTCTGATGTTGACCAATGATGTTGACAGAATGCTGTCTGTCAAAATAATTTAATTCAAATAATGTGTATATACAACTCAATTTAATATGAACAAAACGAATAGGAACATATTCACTGGTAAAGGTGAAGGGGAGTAGCTTGAAGATGTCATGTTTCAAAATCACTTGACATCACCCAACGTTCCTCTGGAGGCAAATCGTCCTCTTATAGCAGCGGTTCTCAATTCCAGTCCTCGCGCCCCACTGCTCTGCATATTTTGCACGTTTCTCTTTGTTAACACACCTGATTCAGATAATCAGCTCGTTAGAAATGAACTCCGTGCATGAACTGTTTTTCAAATGTTCATTGCTCCCTACTCTCTGAGCAGGGGAAATCTGTTGAAGTTTACCTCACATCGAAACATTCATTCACTGATTTGTGCTGTGCATTGTCTTTAAACATGGACAACTGTGACATCATACCTCTGTAAATCAATACAATTTAAATTCACGTCTTGCACACTTCAATGCACTTTTGATTGGAACATATAGCTACGTTCACTTCAAACTGGAATCATGGCTGAATATCCTGTGATGTCCACTTCGCAGGGCACTTATGTTCGAATAGAACAAATGTCTGAAGCTCTAAGAGAAACGTTCAAAATGTGCAGAGCAGTGGGGCGCGAGGACTGCAATTGAGAAGCGCTGTCTTATAGGCTTCAGCTATGCTCTAGTGTTGTTGTGAAGGTAGGGGCGGAGCATAGAGACTGCCGTTTCTCGTTTGTTACTCTAGAGTAGACCAATTCACTTTATTGAGGCATACTGCCCCCATCTGGTATGGAATGTGGAGTATGACTTGATTTTTTTGCCAGATATGACAGATGGCATCTTTAAATCTCATTTTACTTAAAAAAAAAAAAAAAAAAAAAAAAATTTTTATATATATATATGTGTGTGTGTGTGTGTATATATATATATATATATATATATATATATATATATATAGCAAATTCATATTTTTGTTCATTGGAGTAAAATTGAATCGAGCCACCCCCCCCCCCCCCCCACCCCATATTTTCACTATATCAGACTATATGAGGTATACAAGTCTGATGGATTAAATATGATATAAATCATATATGCTAACTTGTTTGTGGAAGAAAACCGGGAGGCTTGAGACTGTTCCATTCAATCCAATTAAAATACATGGTCAAGGTCCAGAAAGTATGAAAGACATCATCAAAATAGTCCATCTGCCATCAGTGGTTCAATCTGACTTTTAATAAGACAATGAGAATACAATAAAACAAAATATCGACTTTATTCAATTCAGAATTGTGTTCCGAAGACCAACAAAGCTTTTACAGGTTTGGAACGACATGGGGGGTAAGTGATTAATGACAAAATGTTCATTTTGGGCTGGAGTTACCCTTTAAGATCTTAACCAACCTTCACCACAAGATGTCATCCTACCATCAGCTGCTGTTCATGGATGACTCTGTGATTGCTATCACACAAACACTTACAGGAACATGGATCACACGGTGTTTGGTTCAAACTACCAAGAGATGAGCTTTGGACTGAGTTCAGTTCACCGCTTCATTTCCAAACAAAACAAGTTACAGACCACTAATGTCAATGAAGCATTGAATGTTCAGTCTAGACGTGGCCTTTAGAGCAGACTTTAGGTTTAGAGGACGCTGCAGCTGTGCTGAAGCCCAGTGTTTTCTAGGAGACTGACCCTCCGAGCGCTCGCTGGGAAACCCCATAGCAAACACAGCGTGGCCTTGTGTCCATCGCTAGAACCACACATCCTGGCACTCGCCTTCTCAGAAAACCAGCTGTTAGAGCAAGTAGGTTAAATGTGCTTTTGTGGAATCACCGTGGACTACACTATAGCAGCGAGCCAGACAACGCACTTACCTTTAAAATTTACTAAAACTAACATTTTTATTCAAAATAGAAAAATCGTGCGATTAAGTAAGCAATCATACTGCATGTAGTTTCAGCAGCCATTTTTCAAGTCTGATATTTTTCCTGAATATACATGGCTGATCTTATGTCAGTTCAGAATTTCATGTGGGAAAAAAAGCACTTTGTAGCATTGGCTACGATGAACAACCTGGCACATTTCAGACACAGTAGCACCAAATCTTCAATCTCTGATATAGACCATGAGCAAAAGCTGCTCCTCATTTGTTTTGCACACAAGCATCTTTAAATAAAGAGTTTCCCTCCTTCTAGTCTCTCCGTTGTGTAACAAACATCTCTTCATGAAGATCTGCAGCACGGTCTGCACAGCTTCATCGAGCTTCACTCCTTTCTGGGTTATGTCTCATAAGTTAAGGAATCACAGGTTAGTTCTTGAGCTGGTGTCCGCTCAGGTAAAGAGAGCAGCTCCTGCTGCAGACGTCCCAGTGTCCTCCTGGCTCTCTGTGATGAACAGGGCCAGTTCTGTCACAGCCGGTCACTCGGACCGTCACATCAGCGCTCGATGAAGCGGAGGTTGATCTGTCTCTCTGGCACCAGAAGAGTTCTGGTCATCGGCTGGACCGGACCGCTATCCTCCGCCGGCTCCACGTTAAAGTGCATTAAAATCTGTGAGAAAACAAGCCATGCATTAGAGGTTCAGTCACGACCTTATGATTAAACGGTAAGACTACGAGCAGTGTTGGGGAAAATGCATTACAAGCTACACAAGTTACTGTACGTAATCAGATTACTTTATGTAACTAGTAACACATTACTTTTTACATTTAGAAGGACATATCTGAGGTACTATTTCAAATAAGTACCACTAGTTACTTTGTTTCCCCATGCACTGACTGACAGCTCTCCTGTCCCGTGTTGAGAGACATCAGGAGTAAATGCAGAGTGTTGTGTGTGAACATGATCTTACTGTAGTTCTAGACTACGTGTTTAATCATCTCGCCTGCACAAAAACACATTCAGTGTTCTTCAAAATGAATAAAAACAGTCAAATACAAACTCAAAGAATTATACAAAACTGCAATACTTAAATGTTAAATAAGACAACTATAATTTATGTATTTAATCCTAATATTTTAACCAATGTCTTTGTTGCTGACCTTTGATGATCCAGTTCAACCATACTAAGCAAAAATTACACATTTGTGTTTGATTTTAGTTATTGTTGAATAGAATAGAACTTTCTTCTCTTGCGTCATATTCTTCATGAGATTGGTTTGAGCTGCGCCCTCTACTGTACAGACATGAATATAAATTTCCTTCAGCCTGAGGCGCATTCATTTCACCATTTGGTGTGAAAGGGCTTTCATATTTGTAAAATAACTTATTTATATAACAAAAAAAAAACCAAGCAGATTTAAAAAGTAACTCAAAAGTAATGTAACGCATTACTTTCCATGAAAACTAACTCAAAAGTAATGTAACGCATTACTTTCCATGAAAAGTAACTTAACGCATTACTTTCCATGAAAAGTAACATAACACATTACTTTCCATAAAACGTAACGTAACACATTAATTTCCATGAAAAGTAAAGTAACGCATTACTTTCCATAAAAAGTAACTGAAAAGTAACGTAACATATTACTTTTCATAAAAAGTAACGTAACACATTACTTTCCATAAAAAGTAACTGAAAAGTAACGTAACGCATTACTTTCCATAAAAAGTAACGTAACGCATTACTTTCCATAAAAAGTAACGTAACGCATTACTTTCCATAAAAAGTAACGTAACAAATTACTTTCCATAAAAAGTAACATAACACATTACTTTCCATGAAAAGTAACATAACGCATTACTTTCCATAAAAAGTAACGTAACGCATTACTTTCCATAAAAAGTAACGTAACACATTACTTTCCATGAAAAGTAACATAACGCATTACTTTCCATAAAAAGTAACGTAACACATTAATTTCCATGAAAAGTAACGTAACGCATTACTTTCCATGAAAAGTAACTGAAAAGTAACGTAATTACTTTCCATGAAAAAAGTAACTGAAAAGTAATGTAACGCATTACTTTCCATAAAAAGTAACTGAAAAGTAATGTAATGCATTACTTTCCATATAAAGTAACCAAGTAACATAATTAGTTACTTTTCAAGGGAGTAACGCAATATTGTAATGCATTACTTTTAAAAGTAACTTTGCCCAACACTGCTTACGAGGCTAAATACATACGCACAGATGAACCTGACAATAAGATCAAGAGCATGCATTTAGAAAACCCATGGGGCGAGTTCAGAGTAGCTGAGATACCCGAGACAGCGCCAGGTAGAGCTCCAGTTCAGCGATGCGTCGGCCGACACAGCTGCGCTTGCCCACTCCAAACGGCACGGAGGCGTACGGGTGACTACCCTCGGAGCGGCTCAGCCAGCGCTGGGGGACGAACGCGTCCGGATCGCAGAACTGCCGTGGGTCACGGGACGTGGCGTAGTGACACAGAGTGATCAGCGTCTGTGAGGATCGAGCAGACACAGACCTTCACATCAGCATCACGATGAGTCAGTTTACACCCACGACTGTCACGTGACGGACTTCTTTCTACATTTAATCTGAATTATTGCACTTTAATGTAAGTACAAATCAAGGGAACATCAACTCGTATGATGTTTTAATTTATTACATTTAGTCTATATAAACAAACACTCTTTACACAATGAAGAAAATTCCCTGCTGAAAAAAAACAAGAGAACATCACAAAAAATTATAATGGTTTTCACTAGAATACCATTACAAACCATCAACTTTTAACAATTAAAACCATTAAAATGTTATTTATTTATTTATCTATTTATCGATTTTTAAAGTTGCATTTAAAGACTGGTAATATTCTAAGATCATACAATCCTCATCAATAGTGACATTTTAGGCTTAATATTAAGAAATGTACATTGTGTACAAGTAGTACTCCACATAAAGTTTATCAATTTTATATCAGTACGTCTCGAGTGATGTGTCAGTAAAAATATTAATAGATCTGAACTATGAAATAAATGCATTTTAAATGTATTCTTTTTGTAGGGCAGTAAAAATATTGCACATTTATGCTTAAAAGGTATAGTTCACCCAAATCCTGTGAAAATCCTGTCATCATTTACTCTCATGTCATTCCAAGCCAGTATGAGTTGCTTTCTTATGTTAAACATAAAAGAAGATATTTTGAACAAACAGTTGCTGGTTCCCATTGACTTCCATAGTATTTTTTATTTTTTTTTGGAACGACATGAGGATGGGTAAATGAAGAAATGAATCCCTTTAATTAATTTAGAGAAGCAATCCATCAGAGTTAGAGTGTGTTTTATAACCGTGCACCGGAGCTGCTGGAGTGTGCAGTACTCACGTTTCTCGGGATGAGGTATCCGCCGACGGTGATATCTCTGTCTGTAATGACTCTAGCGTTGGCTGGGATCACAGGATACAGCCTGGAGAGCATTCAATGCTTTATTTTTATACAGTGCACAGGATGAACTGTTTGATGGCATGAGAGGAGGCTTGTACCTGAGGATCTCCTTTATCACAGCCTTCATTAGCGGCATGGCAGCCACATCACGCGCCTCGGGGACGCTGCGGCCCTTCATCACGCACCGAACCTCGTCCCGCAGCGCCGTCTGGACCTCAGGGTGCCGCGAGAGCTCGTACAGAGACCACGACAGCGTGCTGGATATCTGCAGCACAAAAATACAGTGTGAACACATCCTCTACACACAGATGTTACACCAAAACACCAGTGTTCACTGCTCTCCAAGGATGGAGAGACATCAAATAATCAGGTCATACACCACAGGCAGAACTCCCTAAATCAGATTTGTCTGCCAAAGTGATTTCAGATGATTACTGTTCACAGAAATGCTGTACAAATATTTGATTGATTGAAAGGTGCAGTCAGTGTGTTTTCGGTAACACTTTACTTTAAGGTGTTCTTGTTACGGTGTAACAAAACATTGAAGTACTGAGTAATATTAATTAACTAGTACATGTACAGTACTTACTATATGGTTAGGATTAGTGTTACCTGCATGTGATTATGCATAATTTATTGATATTATAATAGTAAGTACATGTAATGTGTAACAAGAAAACCTTCAAATAAAGTGTTATCTGTTTATGTTAACGCAGCACGATTAACTTAAGTCCATTGTAGAAAACATGTGAAAAGTCTAAAGTGACCGAAGGATGATGACTATATTGAAGGGTTATTAGAGCTATTATAGTTATTATAATATACTTGAAAACTTTTCTTTCCAGCTAGTTAACAAGGCAACACTTCTCATTTTCAGTTAGTTCAACTATCTTAATTCAAACTAAAAGAATAAAAACTATATTAGTGTCCATACCAACACACAATAACGTTCTGTTTATGATAAACGCTGGAAATACATTTCTGATTTCAGTGATATCGCTAATCTGTGCTGTTATCTGGACTGTTATTCTTTTACATTAAGCGTGATTTCATCGTGTTAATATCCTTGAGTTAATAGTTTGAATTGAATATTTTATGTTTTCATGTTCATCGGTCCTGCTGAACCTTCATTAGGCGGCTGATATGACGTGATGCTTCAGAAGTGACTGCTCTCTTCAGGTGGGAAGTGTTTTCTTGGCTCATACCGTGTCGACGCCAGCGAGCAGCAGCTCGGTCACATTGCTGTACACAGATTTCAGAGGAACCCCGGCCTGAGACAGGAAGTAAGTGAGGTATCGTCCCTCTAGACGCTCTCCTCGAGCCATCTTCTGCCTCTCCTCCTCAAGACGCTGGTCGATGTGACCTTTAGCTGCGGTGACAAAGAGTTTCAACATCAAAAACCTCTTATACAACCACAGCTCGGATGAAAAGCTGTTGAAATGTCTTCTATAGAAATGTGTATGTTATGTACTGGATTCCTTATAAAACACTACTGAATCAGGAGGGAAATCTGCACAGATCACGCACTGCACAAATGAGGATTTTGATGTGAGGGACAACAGGAGATGCACTTTCTCACTGGAGGAAGTCTTGTTATAGACTCATATTAAAGTTAAAAGTGTCTTAATGCTGGATTTTTCTTCTTCTCCAGAATGCCACTACCTGTTGAATTTCACCTCAGCTCAACTTTTTTGCAAGGTGTACTCGTTTCAGTTTCACACTCATGAGGTTGGAGAAACGGGAAGCGTTTAAGCTCCAGAGACACTCACCGAACTGGAACATGTAGTCCCAGCAGCGGCAGAAGGTGTCCCAGGGTTTGGGAAGCAGCCGGTGGAGCCACCGAGGCATGGCCATCGTGAGGAGCGTCATGACAAACATGGTGTTGATGGACTGGATGAAGCGCTCTGTCTCCACAGGAACCACCGGGTCCAGACAGCCGATCCTGGACTCAAACAGCACAGACGAGATCCCTGGAGGAGCAGCAGAACACATTCGGTTTCTGCAGCTATCAAGACTTTTTTAAGACCCAGGAAAGAATGCCATGGTTTTATGAATTTAAGACTTTCTGCTTGATTTAAGATCTTAATTAGAAGAAGCATGAATCAAGATTTGTTCATTTTTTCTAATGCCTAAAGGTGCTTAGAAGGTTCTTCACAGCGATGCCACAGAAGAACCGTTTTTGGTTCCACAAAGAACCATCTCTTCCTTGCCTTCTTATAATCTGAAGAACCTTCTTTTGCCACAAAGAACCTTTTGTGAAACAGAATTTTAAAGGATCTTTATGAAACCATTTAGACAAAGAAAAGGTTCTTCCAAGGCATCGTGAAGCACCTTTGTTCTTAAGAGTGTATTACCCAGTGAAATCTCTTTTTCAGCTCAGTTGTAATAAAGCTCTTTGAGGGTGTACCTTCCAGACCGAAGCGGTAGAACTCAGCAGAGATGTCTGTGACAAGGCCGCTGGAGCTCTGCTGCGAGCGTAGCTTGAGTTTGTGGACCAGGTCGGTCACGACAGCGTTCAGGGTGCCATCATACGCCTCCACAGCTTTAGGCCGCAGCATGTGCTTCCCCAGTAGACTGCGCATGCTCTGCCACTCCTCGCCTTCACTGCATCACACACACACACACATCAGTGCATGTCAGAACACACTTCAGACTGCATCTACAATGACTCCATGCAACGTCTTCTCTCAAGATTTACTCAAGAATCTCTCTTCATGGTATCTAGACACTCAATTATATATTTTGAAACATCGCCCTGGTCTCACTGAGCTGATATTTATTCTGATGACTTTTGTGAGACCAGTATGAGTGGCAAATTTCTTTCTCAGTGTCCAGATTTAAATTGCAATGAGAAAAACTGACACTTCAAATCAACATTTAAACATCTACTTTTACTTAAGTCTGGAAAGATTTCCTACTGTGGTTTATGTCTTACATTATCACGTTCTCTCTCAGCAAGCCGTTTATGTATATGGCTATACAGCCATATAGTGGGTACTTACACTTTTGTATTGCAGATGATAAATGGTGCATAATTTAATTAGAGGTAAAAATTTAGTGAAATCCCCTTATTGGACTAAATAAATCTATATTCAATCTCATATAACTTCATTGATTTGAATGTTCATCTATAGGAGTTTGGGATGTTTAATATTAGGCTTTTGTTTAAAATCCACCACCGTGGCTCCGCCTACAACATCAAGCCCCGCCCCCTGGATAAAATATGCTCAGCTAGTTGCCAATATAAGCCATATTAAAATTTTATTTCTTAATGTTTTTCTGAACATTCAAAGCAAAATTCAAATCAAATTTTTTATGATTTATAAAGGCTTTTTTTTTGGTTATGTGTTAATGTTAAGGACATTTTTGTAAAGATTATGGGATTTTTTTTTTTTTTTTGATATTCTTCTGAAACAAGAAGCAACATTTAACAGTGTTGTGTGTTCATACAGCTTCAGTACAGTTAATAATTGTTCAGTTCTCATTAACCACTCCTTTGAATTCCTAACAGGACCTGCAGCAACCGATTATTACTGTATACGCTTCCCTGGTGTGTGAGATGCATGTAAAACTGGCTCCTGCAACCAGTGTTTGTACCCACGCCGTCAGGAGTCCGTATCCCTCTCCGCGGAGCCTGCGGTAGTCCTTCCAGGACGAGAGGTCGGAGCGCATGGGGTGCTGGCCCTCCTGTCTCAGCACCTGCTCGATCAGTTCCGGCTCGGCCACATGCACCGTCAGGATGGGCCCGAAGCTGGCCTTCCACACGGCCCCGTACCTCCTCCGGCCCTCCAGCTTCAAACACAGCCACAGAGCACACTTTTAAAACACGTCACAAATGATGTGGATTGGTCATCAGTGTCTACCACTTTATCATACTCCTTGTGCTTGTGGTGTCAAAATGACAGACCTCCAAAAAAAGTGGGTATCAGTTTCTCATTATGCTATATTATTACCAAGTATCAGATTCGATCTTCTTTTCAGCTTGTTGTTCCTGAAACTGATTGATCGTCGGCCTCATTGATCTGAGCTTTTGCTCCTCATCTGTTCCACAAATAACGCTTGAGGAGCATGAGCTCAGATCAGATCAATCAGTTCCAAAACCTGTGCTGACTGACAGAAAACAGGCTGACATAAAGAACATAATCCATAATGGAGCATAAAGAGAGAACTATTTGGAAACTATTTGGCTAAGAATACCAAATAAGAAGGACTTCCAGCACAGCACAAGGGTTAAAAAGAAAAACGTCGTGATATGTTTCCCTAGCCAAAGAAAAAAGGAAAAGAATGCTTCTTATTTTACAGCGTTCATTAGCCTACTGTTTTTATACAATACCATTAATCTGACTAATCTTAATAAACTGCATGCTTTCTCTACAACTGTAACAGAATGTGTATTAAGCGACTGGAGATCGCACGCACCTGCAGCTGATGGAGGCGCGAGAGTCCGCGTCTGAACAGCAGGTCCCAGATGAAGCCCGCGGATGAGGGACCGGGCATCTGCTCCAGCGTCTTCACCTGGCGTGACGCAGCGCACGCGATGACGTCAGCCCAGCGGTCCGCGCACCTGAGCAGCGGGAACGCGCTTCTGCCGGCCATCCTCAGAGCCTGCGGTAGCATCCTTCACAGGAGGCTCGTGCAGCGGGACTCTACTTATAGCGAGACTACCGCGCACACCTTTCCTCGGCTCAGCCAATGGCGTGCTGGGGAGCGCCGAGGCCACGCCCACCGGTCTGACCGATACGCGGAAACCTCTTCAGATGAGCAGCAGTCGATGGATCCATGTATTGACGGGTGATGAAGTAACCGGAGAGTGTTTTCCATCGAATCATGAGATATCACACACTCTGTCTCTCCAAGCCCAGGGTTCACTGGTCTGTGAGGGTCACAGGAGGTCATGATGTGTGGGGTAATATATCAACAGTACTGAGAAGCACTCTCAGCTGTGCACTGGGACAGATGCCTTTCACAGAAACCCGATGATAGAGAGGCATATCTGCTGGAATCAGTGTGAAACAGAGAGAGTTCTGCTGACCACATTAGGGTCATTCCTACAGTTTGGTCGATGTTATGTCCCCATTTAAAAAACGCAGAGTGCTGATTGTGCATGCAAAACACAAATGTATAATGATTAGTACTTAACAACAATAAAAACATCTTTTTGGAGCACTTGACAGAGAAATCCCATGCATGCTTTTTTTTTTTTTTTTACAAGTTCTTCCTAAATGTCAATCTTCTGCTAGTCTGTTGTTCTTTCCTAGCTAGTAATGGGCTTCATTCACCAGGGCTGTGTTTCCCAAAAGCATCATAAGCCTGGGTTGATCATAGCTTCACTGGGTCTACGCTGTACTTAAGCGTGCAATGATTTTGGGAAACACAGCCCAGTATGTTCTTCTGATAGACAATTTTTTCCCTCTGTTAAGACAGAAATGTAAAAAAAAATTATATATATATATATATAGACCGACAAATAGATCGTATTTTCCAGACTATAAGTCGCACTTTTTTTCATAGTTTGGCTAGTCCTGCGACTTATAGTCAGGTGCGACTTATTTATCAAAATTAATTTGACATGAACCAAGAGAAAACATTACCGTCTCCAGCCGCCAGAGGGCGCTCTATGCTGCTCAGTGCTCCTGTAGTCTACACTGAAGACATAGAGCGCCCTCTCGTGGCTGGAGACGGAAATGTGGTCTATTGGTTCTTGGTTCTAAATAAATGCGACTTATAGTCCAGTGCGATTTATATGTTTTTTCCCTCGCCATGAAGTATTTTTGGACTGATGCGACTTATAGTCCGAAAAATACAGTACATGGAAAGATTATTCAAAACCTGCAGGAGTGACTCATTAACACACAGTCTCTATTATAATCGGGCACAGTGTGTGTCAATGAAGTTAGATGCGGTGGAGCTGCAGAAATGCACAGGTGCTCAGTGTAAACAGTGTTGCAGAGCAGAGATCCTGAGAACTGGCTTTGATTCCAGCACTGACGCAGCGTAAACACAAGCTTAGACCAACATCAGGAGCTCGTGTAACACTGCCAGGAATGCTATTCCAAACGTTCCTTTGAAACGGTCCTTCTGTGGATCTTGATACTCTCGGGTCAGCCAGCTGGACTTTTTGTGACCTTAATGGACAGACTCTAGTGTGACAGAAGACTGATCAAGAGTGTTCGTATTATATCATATCATATTCATCATGCAAATGTGAATTTGAATGCAAAAGGAAGAATGAACCCAGACAGATCCAAACATAACATTCTGTCTTCCCTTCCTTCCACGGCAGGAGCGTGCTATATCCACACAGCCGAGCTGCTCGAGGCTTGCATACGGTGATACAAGAGCAAAAGACACAGTAAAGAGAATACTTGAACAGGTCAAACTAGGGCCTTTGCTTTCTAAGTATAGGAATGAGGTGACGGGTGAAGTTATGTGGAGGAAAGGTCAAAGGTCGAGCATTCTGAATGCACGGTGAACCTACCTGAAGAGCACAGGCTTGATTTGTTTCTTCTTTCTCAGGTTGCACAGTCACTGTCAGCTAAGTTTTTGATTCATTTAACGAGGAAAAGTGAAATAAAATACCTTCAAAGGCAACATGTGATTAATGTTGTGATGCTTCTAGCTACATGTGTAAAACTTTAATGGCATCAATATCTCTTTAATTAAAAAATAACTAGAAAGTGCATTAAAAATATCTGTGGTGGCAACATACTGTATATGAAAGATGTCAAGAATGAATCTACGGTGACGCATTGCTGCCACACACATTATATTTTCCACCCAATTATGTCATAATAATGAGAAGTTATGTAGTTTTAACGTCTTTTCTTGTAATAACGAGATATTACAATGTTAAAATCACATCTCTTTCTGATTAAAATTGCATATTTTCCCATAATAACGAAATCTAGTGTCCTTAAAATTAGATATTTTCTTGTAAAAACGAGATGTTGTCATTAAAATGACAATTTTCTCATTAAAACAACATTTTCTCATAACAATTCTATATATTTTCTTGTAATAAACAAGATCTTATGTCGTTAAAACAGGATTTTTGTCGTTAAAATTACTTTTCTCCTAATAATGAGATGTTACGTCTTGTTCTTGTTAAAACAACATCTTTTCTCGTAATAAAATGAGATGTTAAGTTGTTAAAATGATTAAAATTTTCTTGTAGTAATGAGGTTACATGGTCAAAATGACATTTTTCTCATTAAAAGATATGTGGCTAAATTATGATCAGAACAAACTAGTTATTTTTGAATAATTGATTCTGGGCTTGGAATATTTCTGGATTTGAATTGATTTAAGTTTGATTTAGCACCAAATAGAAATAATAGCGAAAATAAAGAGAAATGACAAACTGTTTATTTCATTATAATTTCTACTATTATTATTATTATTATTCTTTCATTCTGTTTGAGAAACGGAAAGAGGAAAATTAAGCTAGATTTTTGTGTATTTTTCCATTATGGGTAAAAAAAGAGCTTTAATATTTGTTTCACACGCATTGAAATGTTTTAACGAGAATTTTTTTAATGAGATCATTATGTAGTTTTAACAACATAATCTCATTATCACAAATAAAGATGTTTTAATAAGAAAAAGATGCTGTTTTAGAAAACATGAGAACATATGTAGTTTAAATGAGAATTGCTCATGACATCCCAGATCATAACAAGTCAAGGATTTGTGATGTTGCTCATTAACACTACATATAAAATGCAAGTGACAGAAATGAATCTGTTGAATTGCTATGTGTATGCAATTTAGGAGTCACTCCTGAACGTGTAATGCAGCTCAAAGCAGGAGACATGACACTCACAGTCATGACTCCTGGAAATAACTGAACTCTGTGTACAAATGAAATAAGACTTATGGTCTTATGTGTGAACATGTGTCTGATGTGATTCAGAAGCAGCAGGAACTGAACTGAACACGTTCTGTAGGCCTGCGGTCAGCCTGAGAGATGATTGACCATCAGACGTGTCAAGGATCCTGCGGTCTGAACGCACGTGTGTTTGATCTCAAGAGCGCTCCCATGTGCAAACATTTACTCTGTCATTGCTCAGGTACATGTGACCATACCAACATGTGTGTGCTGCAGCGATCTCAGAAACTTTGAATTTGGATTTTGCCAATGCTCTTTAAAAAATAGTTTGGTCAAAAAAATAAAATATGCTGGAAATGTGCTCACCCTCAAGATCAGCTGATTAAAACATCACAATAATCCACAGCACTCCAGTCCATCAGTTCACATCTGGAGAAGACAAAAGATGAAACAAATCCAGCATTAAGATGATTTTAACTCCAATACACAGAGTCTATAATCCATAATAACACTTCCTCCAGTGAAAAAGTGCATCTGCTGTTGTCTCTCACATATTAGTTTAGAGCTGTTTAAACGCTGCTTGATCTGTGCAGATTTCTCTCCTGATTCAGACCAGAACACTTTTTCACTGGAGGAAGTGTTATTATGGATTATAGACTCTGTGTATTGGAGTTAAAAACATCTTAATGCTGGATGTGTTTCATCTTTTGTCTTCTCCAGATGTTCACTGATGGACTGCTGTGGATTATTGTGATGTTTTTATCAGCTGTTTGGACTCTCATTCTGACGGCACCCATTCACTGCTTATGTGTGTGTGTTTGTATGAGAACACCACAGAAGCAGCATAATGAAACTCTCAGTACTGTGTTCAGGAAACTCAAAAGGATCATAAAGTATGTGTTTAGTTGCATTGATATGAAAATAATCAGTTCAGACACAAGAAACAGAGAGAGGCAATTAATATAACAAACATTTATTATAAAGAAAATGTCACGAACAGTGTTCATTTTGCTTGCTGATAATCAAATCATTGGAAATAGAAGAGTGCGACGGCTTCATCCGTGGAGCGTCACGTTTGAGGATCTTCCACTCTCCGGAAAACTGCTAAGAAATTCTTGCCTCCGTTTCTCTGGACCTTCTTTCCCTCCTCTGTACATGTTCCCAGATGACTAATGATGATGTCATCAGCCTGCGACGCAATCAGCCCAAATATCACGTTAACCAACCCGACACACACAAATACAATCAACGTGCTTTAATACGATTCCTGTGTTCAGGAATTCAGGCCTAATAAATGAAGTCTTGGGCCTTAAGTCGAGATAAACGTACCAGTTCTTCATCAGTCACTCTGCAGAAGAGAGGATGATCGCTGAAGTGTTTGACGATCCAGTCGTGAACCTCCTCAACATCAGTGTTTGTGTACACTAAACCCTGCACAGGAACACCAAGAACACACATTGAAGGACTGGCCACCACACGTTCATTCACTGAATGTTTACAGGGGTCATCAGATGCCCATTTTCCACAAGTTAATTCTTTAGGGTCTTAATGAAAAGTCTGTAACATTGTTTGTTAAAATCTTTCAAAGATTGTGTAAAACAACACCCTTTTACCCTGTCAAAATCAGCTGTTTTCAGCAAGCAGTTTCAGTGCCTGCCTCTTTAAATGTTAATGAGCTCTGTTGGCCCCGCCCCTCTCTGCAGTGAGGTGACGAATCCACTGGGTGGATTTTATCCTTATAGGGTTGTTGTGTTCACACACTGGCAACACACATTTATGTTCAAACATGTAAGTGTTAATTTAGCATCCGATGCCCCCTTTAAATGAGAATTTCCCTGCAGAGCCGTTCAGGACGCGCACACACGACACACACCTCTGCATCGCTTCATCTGAACTATTGATTTGACTCTTGCCCAGCACATTGTACATGAAAATCAATGCCACGGTCCTGCCTTAAATACTTTGAACTGTAACAGATTTCCATGACAGAGAGGGTTAAAATAGCAGCACAGCAAACACGGGATCTTATCGGCAGTGTCATTGGCGTTTACTCTGTAGACAGCGCAGACAGAATAATCGGAAGATAAGATTCTGGGAAGTGACACAGGTCTTCAGGAAGCCCCTTCGCTCTTACCAGCAGTGGGAAACTTTATTTGACGTTAATTGAGTCTCAGCACACATCATTTTACCTTTGTCCTCACCGCTTCCATCCTCACTGAGGCCAGATCTCCATATACACTGCTGAAGTGTCTCTTCTGTCTTTCTCTGGCCTCTCCAGACGTCTGCTCCCCCCCAGCGGGGCACAGCGCTCAGACTGCTGACTGTGCAGTCAGTCTGTATTAATAACCCACCATCACAAACACAAGCCTGGCATTGTTCTGTTCTCATCGACCTCCCCCAGCGCGGTCACACACACACACACACACACCTTCAGACAGATGTGCCACACGAGAGGCCATACAGAGATAGTATGACACGTTTCCTGTCATTCCATATGAATAACACTAAGGTAAAGCAAATAAATAAAAATGGCTGCTCTACAAGGCCTAACAAAGAGCATTTACACATTAAAGGACTGAAAGCTATACTGCTCTGACTACGGGAGGGAGGTGCTTTCAGGTCAGTGCTGCGGGTAAATTAAGGATTTAAACCGGTGCAAAATGTGCTGGCAATTAAAGTCTTGTGCTCGACATCGTGCATTCATTTGGTTTTAAATGGCTCAAATGGCTAAAGAGGAAAGTGCTCTTACCCCGACTCTGAGTGTGTATGCATACTCCGCCAGTAATGTAGGGCTAATAATGCGCCACTTGTGCTTGGTTTTCTTAAAGTGTGGATCCGGAAAGAGAAAGAACATCTTGCTGAGCTGCGAATGACAGAGAGGAGTTATTTGTAATAAGCACACTGTAGGTACAAGTAGGTGTACATACTATTAAATAGAGCACAACCCATAACTTTCTAATGGCCGGAATAATTAGAATGAATATATACATACACACACCTAAAGGATTATTAGGAACACCATACTAATACTGTGTTTGACCCCCTTTTGCCTTCAGAACTGCCTTAATTCTACGTGGCATTGACTCAACGAGGTGTGGGATGCACATCCAGGGCACGAAGCTGCCGTTCCACCACATCCCAAAGATGCTCTATTGGGTTGAGATCTGGTGACGGTGGGGGCCATTTTAGTACAGTGAACTCATTGTCATGTTCAAGAAACCAATTTGAAATGATTCGAGCTTAGTGACATGGTGCATTACCCTGCTGGAAGTAGCCATCAGAGGATGGGTACACGGTGGTCATAAAGGGATGGACACGGTCAGAAACAATGCTCAGGTAGGCCATGATATTTAAACGATGCCCAATTGGCACTTAGGGGCCTAAAGTGTGCCAAGAAAACATCCCCCACACCATTACACCAGCACCAGCAGCCTGCACAGTGGTAACAAGGCATGATGGATCCATGTTCTCATTCTGTTTACGCCAGATTCTGACTCTACCATCTGAATGTCTCAACAGAAATCATCAGAGACTCATCAGATCAGGCAACATTTTTCCAGTCTTCAACTGTCCAATTCTGGTGAGCTCGTGCAAATTGTAGCCTCTTTTTCCTATTTGTAGTGGAGATGAGTGGTACCCGGTGGGCTCTTGTGGTTTTGTAGCCCATCCGCATCAAGGTTGTGCGTGTTGTGGCTTCACAAATGGTTTGCTGCATACCTCGGTTGTAACGAGTGGTTATTTCAGTCAAAGTTGCTCTTCTATCAGCTTGAATCAGTCGACCCATTCTCCTCTGACCTCTAGCATCATCAAGGCATTTCTGCCCACAGGACGGCCGCATACTGGATGTTTATTCCCTTTTCACACCATTCTTTGTAAACCCTAGAAATGGTTGTGCGTGAAAATCCCAGTAACTGAGCAGATTGTGAAATACTCAGACCGGCCCGTCTGGCACCAACAACCATGCCACGCTCACAATTGCTTAAATCACCTTTCTTTCCCATTCTGACATTCAGTTTGGAGTTCAGGAGACTGTCTTGACCAGGACCACACCCCTAAATGCATTGAAGCAACTGCCATGTGATTGGTTGATTAGATTATTGCATTAATGAGAAATTGAACAGGTGTTCCTAATAATCCTTTAGGTGAGTGTATATTTTTTTTGTTAAATTTTACAAATAATTACAAGGTGTCATAATGACTGATTGATTTATAGATTTTTTTTGTACTGTCACTAGGACCCATTGGCAGAGGTGGGTAGTAACGAGTTACATTTACTTCGTTACATTTACTTGAGTAATTTTTTGGGGTAACGAATACTTTTCGGAGTATATTTAAAGATGGGTACTTTATACTCTTACTTGAGTAAATTTTTGGGGGAAAATCTGTACTTTTACTTCGTTACTGTGTGTTACGCTCCTCTCGTTACTTTATCTTAATGCAATAAATGTTATAAATGCTTCAGTTTATTCCAAACGCGCCGTCTACATTTCTCTGGGCAATGAGCGATGCCCATTCGCGAATGATTCATTCTTTTGAGTCAATTCTGTTCAAAGGCTTGATCAAACCAATTGGCAAACGAGTGAATTGGTTCAGTTTGAATGAGTCGTTCAGTTCCCTGCCGCACGCGCTGAGCGTCTGAAGTGGTTCACTCAGAGTTGTAACGTTTAAGAACAGAAAGAGCATGAAAACGTGGCTGGAACTGCACTGAATTGAAATCTGCAAAGGCTATAATTTGCGAGCGATGGAGATCCTTATTAGATGAACACTGCGTGTGCTGTCTACTGTTTAACAGGTAATAACTTGGGCTACATTCGATTACAGTACACGATACCTGTGACATTAGTTTGTTGTACGTGTGGCTTATAACAGAGGGGAGTCTAGTTGAATGCAGCTTCCAAAAGACAAAAAATAGCCGATTAAGATTTTATTAATTTGAATACAATCACACCGGTGCGAGTACGTTCAGCAAGTCATATAATCAGCTGCTAAATTCAGATCTGTGATCGCTTGCTGGCGCTGAGCCAGAGATAGATGCGTTCATGCAGCGCTGCGCATTATAACCAATCACACATGATTCTTTTGAGCTTATTAAAGCATTGGCCAATCAGAGGCGTTCAGATGAGTCATCGCTGAAATGCCGGTGCTTCCTTCACTCGCTCACGGACTGAATACCTCTTTCTGGCGAATTCTCTCGCAGGAACAACAAAGTGCAGATGTGTGTACGAATCTTTAATTAAGATATTGATTTCACAGTGTTAACAGTTTCAGTGATTTTAATGGGAGTTTCTGAGAGTGATTGAAATCTAGACTGTCAGTGAAAATGATCTTTAATAATGTAAATGTTATTTGCTCTCTTTCTGAACAATGAAAGATTAGTAGCAATATTTATATCACATTAACTTTCAATGTTAAATTCACATTTAATATAAAGTCAGTCATATTAAAAATATGTTATGGTATGACACCTATATCTGTTACTTAAGTAAACAGAGGGTTTTATAATAAATTACATAAATTGGAGTAAAGGCTGATGAAATATATACATTTATACACGCACACATACATTACATACATTTTATCTATATATCTAAATAAAAATAGGCTCAGTATATATGACCCGAAGTAACTAGTAACTAACTACTTGAGTAGATTTTTTATCCGATACTCTTTTACTCTTACTCAAGTAACTATTCAAGACTAGTACTTTTACTTTTACTTGAGTAAATATTTGTAGAAGTACTTTTACTTTTACTTGAGTACAGTTTTTGGGTACTCTACCCACCTCTGCCCATTGGTTAATACTTATGTCACTTTTTCAAAACTTCAGAGTGAGCACAACAGCAGTCTATAATAAAATTACCGGTTACACTTTATTTCGATAGTCCACTTTAGACATTCTACTGACTATAAGTAACTTTGTAACTACATGTCAACTACATATCAACTAAATCTCAGAAATTTGCAACTACATGTCTACTAACTTTCAGAGTAGACTGTCTGGGTAGGTTTAGGGTTAGTGTTAGGGGTAGGTTTAGGCTTAGTATAAGTTGATAATAAGTTGACAAAGAAAGTGTTAGAAGATATTAAGCAGACAGTCTACTAATTTACTGCTAGTAGAATGTCTAAAGTGGACTATCAAAATAAAGTGTTACCAAATTACCCAACAGTCTGAACCCAGAATTTGGGTTAGAAAAATAACCCAACATTTTTTAGAGTGTAATAAATGTTCATATTTTGATTGTTGATGTTGCCTCTAGTAATTCTGTGTGATTTTTAATTTCCAGTCCATTTTAAGCCACGATATAATAACTTTTAAACAATAGATGACTTAAAACAACCCAACATGGTGGGTAAAAACGTTTAATCCAGAGGTGACCAAACTCGGTCCTCGAGGTCAGGTCAGGAGTTTTCTCAAACTTGCCTCAACACACCCGCCTAAGGGTTTTTTAGTATACCTAGTAAGAGCTTGGTTAGCTGGTTCAGGTGTGTCTAATTGGGGTTGGATCTAAACTCTGCAGGACACTGGCCTTCAAGGACTGAGTTTGGGCACCCCTGGTTTAACCCAACAAGCCGAGTCAAAATAACCTAACGTGTTCTGTCCATTATTTACCCAGCACTGGGTTGCCGAATTACCCAAGTTGGGTTGTTTTTAACCCATCATTTTTTGTAGAGTGCAGCTTATTTTTACTTCTATTAGCAATGAACGAAAAGCTTTATATTGGGGACTATAAAGCAAATAATGTAACATTTGGTGGCAAAGTGCTGATTAGTTGTACCTCTTGAAATCCTTCAGTGGCCAGGTTTGAGCACCTTGGTTTAAAACAGCCACTCAATATGGTGGCCATGATTGTTCTCACCCTTCTGGAACACATCAAGTGTGCACAAACACAGGCTCACTAGAAAGATACATCCTTATCTAGTGTCTGCACTTTTTCTTTCCAGTGTTAAGAGTGATAATGTAAACTTTCCCCACACAAGTACTCGTCAATGTGGGTTTCTACTATTTTTGTCCTTGTAGGTCCAGCAGGGGAGCGGGGAAGGATTCAAGTATCACCAGATTCACTGGACCCTGAGCCCCATGCTGAAATCACGGCAGAAGGTCTGGGATCCTTTGCTGCTTTGAATGGCCAAGGCCTGCCCAAGAGGCCATAGGACTGACAGGTAAAGCAACCAATCACGTTTACCGGTAGTTTTGTGCCACGTCATGTTTAGGGATGTGGAAATGTCCCCACAATAACAGACCGGTGTGTAAAACTTATGGACATATTTTAAATATTATATGCCAAAAACTTAGAATTTTTCACATGCTTTTGAAAATCCAGCATTTAGTTGATCATGATAAGCGCTCATTGTCACAGTTGTAAACGTGCTGATTTTCTTCTTTCTAAGGGGGTTTGGGATCATGGCATCTTTGTTTCCAGGCAGAATGTTAAAGAACGAGACACACACCAGAAATCCTGAATACTTTATCCAATCCAATGATGAAACTCTTAAACTTGAAACTCCAGTCTTTGCAATTTTCTGTACAATATGCATCAGATGTTCAGCCAACTCTCTCTTAGATCACCCCCTTTACCAGGTTCCCAAAGGGAGTAGGTGTGAGAGAGGAGGGCACAGTTGCAAACAGGACTGGTGGCATGTGATAAGGTGCACCTGAAGCTAATTAATTCTTGTCTCTACCGCGGTTATATTCCAGATGTGTTTCTCCTCGAGAGACTATCGAGTCTCTTCCCCTGTGCATGCATGCTGGAGTCCTCAAAGGCCCAAGAGAAGGCCGAACTTAGACCTGTAGCCCTGTGCAGAAGCAATGCACTGCCGCAAGACTTGTGCAGAAATTGTCAAGCTATTCTGCCTCTCAAAAGCTGTGCTTCCAGGGAAACAGACCAGCTTTAAAGAACCTGCTGTCCCTCGTGACCCAGTGATGGCTTGTGCTCTGGAGCAGGAAACCCAAATGAATCCTAGTTGGCTGTCATTATGTGAAGACTGCCAAGTGGGAATCACTGATCAATATTAATGAACGCCACATGCAGCAAGATAACCCAATCCACTGCGTGATCTGCACACTACCGTCAGCATTTCTGCTCACTGAAGCCCATGCAGACGTGTAAAGGGTTGAGGACTAACCTGCTGCTGGCCTGGAATTCCCCGCTTTCTGAGCGTTTATTACACTCGAGACCACCTTGCACTCCTGCTGTGGCCCGCAGTGGGGGAATACAGCCTTCACATCAGCTGCTAATATTAGAATAACTCTGCACACTAGTTTTTATTAGCCAAATAAATAAAGACAAACTGTAGGATAATTACTGGGAGCAACAAGGCCTCTGGCTGTCTTTTTAGGTCCCATCTCACAAGGTGGAAAACACACTTTGTTTTAATAAAGGCTTTACTAAAAGAAAGCAGCAAGAAGGGTGCTGTAAATAGAACTGTGGGTTTGCTTTTGGGTTGTGCATGTACGTTTCATGCCAAAAGCCCTCCGGCTCTGA
The DNA here is from genome assembly GCF_963082965.1 of Carassius carassius. NCBI lineage: Eukaryota > Metazoa > Chordata > Actinopteri > Cypriniformes > Cyprinidae > Carassius > Carassius carassius. The sequence goes on from NC_081798.1 coordinate 25,537,900, forward strand.
AGGATCAGTTCAGTCTCATTCATTTCATCCTCTTGTCATGTTCAGGTGTGGTGATGGTATTATTTATATCCCTGACACAGACATGTTTTGGTTTCGGTGGAGCTACTGATGTTCGAGCTATGAAAGACTTTGTCCCTTTAACTTTGTGCATCTCAGCGCACAGTTATTGCAATTTAATGATGCATGACTGAAGTCAAGTGAGGCTATAGACTCAGTGAAAAAAAAACTACACAACACTACAGTCAGGATGTAAGCCTGGCATTTTCTACAAAATAAATATGGCACAAAGCATTTTAAAGTTGTGGTTGATTGGAAAATGACTTTTTTAAGGTTAGTTAGTGTGTGATGTTCCTGTTTGAGAGATAGTCTTTTAAAGTTACGTTAGTTAAATGTGTATAGTTACGGCTTGTAGGGACTACAACGAGCTTCTTCTCGTACCTCAGTTTTGACGTCACGGTTCGGTATGATTTCGGTACAGAGGGGAAAAACTAAACATGCTGTTGTTAAACGAAACAGTGGTTTACTGGAAAAACTGCTCGTTTTTTCTTTATATAAAATGTTAATTCAAATTTTCTAGTTAGAACTGTGGTGTTTATACAGCAGTTTGTATCGCCACATCAAAGAGCACCAAAACAGCATTTATTGTTTACATTTAAAAATAAAAAAATAAATGAATGGATATAATTTGAAAGATGATACTTTGTTTTTTTTTATCAAGTAAGAATATGTAACACTGAAAGATTCCAGTGAAGTTCCACTCGTGCAGTTGTTGGTTTTCTTTTTTTATCAATTGCAGTTACACATTCTGTTCATTACAAAAGCAGCTGTTAAACTGGATTTGCCCAGATCAGATCTGCTGATTTTTGACAGAAAGAGCTAAATAAGATCACCTTTCAAAATTAAAGAAAGGATCGTCACAAAAGGTCAAATCGTCTGATAATTGAAGAGATGCACTGACCCTTGATGAAAGCTTGTTTCCATCATGGTATAAAAAGGGAATTGCAACTTTATATCTCACCAATCTGACTTTATTCTCAGAATTATAAGAAAAGGTCTGAATTGTGAGATATAAACTCAGAATTATGGGATCCAAAGGTTGCAAATACCTTTATTTTATTCCCTCATGGAAACTCATGGCTTCTTTAGAGGTCTGACATAATTGTTGTTTCGGTTTTGTGCATGTTTCTACATGTTGATAATTACTTTGATTTGCTAAACTTTAGTTTTTTTTCCAGAAATAATGATTCAGATGGGATCAGTTGATTGGCTGGTGATGTGAGGACTGAACCCTCTTCTAGGAGTCTCTTTTGACCCATCCTACACATTATACGCAGCTGTCCTCTGACCCTGGTTTTAAAGGTGCATTATGGATCTTCCTCACCCTTCTCTGCAGGGCCGTGAACTTATACAGGGCTTGTTTTATTTCCCTCATCTGCAAGTCTAGACAATCTTCTTTGCACTAGACATTACACATAAAACATGTCTTTGCTTCAGTATTGCGTCCTTGAATATACGAGTCCATAGCTTAGGGAGTGTGCTGCTGGATTGGACATATCCCAGGTTTATTAATGTTCAGTAGATCAGATGCCTGCTGCTGTTGAAACACCACAATATACATCTGCTGCAGAGAAGACCTGAAGACAAGTCGAGGCAGAGCTGTAGGGAAAGTGTTTAGGTATTTATTCTGGTTTGGAAACTAAAGCATGTGGATTCTACTGTTGGTGTGTCCCGAGGCTTGATGATATCTGCTACAACAAGACAAAGAATTGGTGAAATACAGGCCTGCGGTTCACTATACCCAACAAGCATTGCATCAGGATCATTTCATTACTGAAAAAATGATCCAAAATCTTTTTTTTTTAAGATAAGTGATTGCAAACAATTTATTTTAGCTACATTTAATTAAAAAAAATACATATATGCTGAAAGTTAGTCAACTACATTTGTTCATTAAAATGCATCTAAAATAAATTAATTGCATCTATTTAACTTAAAAAAACTGTAAATTCAATGAATCTTTTTCTAAGTGTGTGTTTGAACTGTGAAAGTGATGTGGTTTTTGGCATTCAGTAACAGAACTGATGAGGGGATAAACAAAGCAGCGCTGCGCTAATAAATGCTACTTTATCAGATCAATTTGAAATGCAATAAAGACACTCGGTTCCTTTCAGAGATAGGATACATATGCCTCGTATCATTGCTCGAGTTAGTAAGAATGAGTAATGTGTTTAAAACTATAGCTTATAATGTTGAAAGCGTACGAGGAGAGTCCTCTGATGAGTTTTGGACGGTGCTGGCCCAACTGAACCCCTGCTCATGAGAAAGATGGAGACCTCTCAATCTAAGCTCCACAGCGGGTCTCTCTCAAGCATCACACAGTGGCTAATAAACACTGCAAACACACACCTGTCCCTTGGTGAAGAAGTTGGGCAGGTACTTCATGGCGTTGCTGCGCAGGCAGGCGATGTTCTGGAAGCTGCCCGGCTCAGCCGCTCGCAGAGAGCGAATGCGGTCCTGGACGTAGTCCGAGACCTTCACCCGGATCTCCAGACCCAGAATCAGCTGCTCGGGGAACAGCTTCGACAACGCCACTGAGAGAGAGAGAGAGAGAGAGAGAGAGAGAGAGAGCAAAACTTTACTTTAGTAAGTAAGTAAAGTTTATTTCTAAAGCGCTTTTCACAGATAAAATCACAAAGTGCTGTACACAAGAAAAGTAGAACAAAACAATAAAAATGTATATACATAAGTCAAATCAAAGTAACACTACTGAAAAAACCCATCAACCAAAAGCTTTCTTAAATAAACAAGTCTTCAAATCTTTTTTAAAAGAGACAACAGAGTCTGCCAGACGCAGAGACAGAGGCAGGGCATTCCACAGTCTGGGGGCAACAGACTGAAAAGACAGGTCCCCTCGGGTCTTATAGCGAGTTTTTGGGACCATAAGCAGGTTCTGGCCAGAGGACCGAAGAGTGCGGCTTGAGGAGTACGGGGTCAAAAGGTCCTTGATGTATTGTGGGGCCTGACTGTTTAATGCCCTATAAGTCAACACTAAAATCTTAAAATCAATCCTGAATTGTACAGGGAGCCAATGGAGAGCTAATAAAACGGGAGTGATATGAGACCTTCTGGGGGCACCAGTTAGAAGTCTAGCAGCAGAATTTTGAACCATTTGCAGTTTGTTCAAGGCTGACTTATTCAAGAAGGTAAAAACAGAGTTGCAATAATCAAGTCTAGTTGATATAAAAGCATGAATAATAATTTCCAGATCCTTCTTTGACAACATTTTGCGTATTTTAGAGATATTCCTAAGGTGATAAAAGAATTTCCGGACAAGCTGTTTTTAGTGTATCTCCAAAGACATGGCCTGGTCAAACACAACCCCCAGGTTTCTGAGGCTGGATTTAACAGAGGAGCCAAGAGAGCCAAGGTGCTGTTTGATCAGCGGGATCTTGTGGTCTGGAGCAAAGATCAGTGTTTCAGTTTTACTTGCATTTATCTGCAGAAAGTTAGAGGCCAGCCAGTCTTTAATGGAGGACACACACTCTAAAAACAGTGATAAACGATGGAACTCAGCATCATTGAAAGAACAGTACAACTGGACATCGTCGGCATAGAGATGATACGAAACATCCTTAAAACAACCCATAATATGACCAAGTGGCAAAATGTACTGTAAAAACAAAATAGGGCCCAAAACTGACCCTTGTGCCACTCCGCAGGTCAAATTGGTCACATCTGACTGTACATTGTTTATAGCGACATTAAAGGTTCTGTCATGAATATAGGAAGAGAACCACTGGAGGACAGATCCAGATAGTCCCATCTCATTGTGAAGCCGTTTGATCAGTATACTATGATCTACCGTGTCAAAAGCGGAAGTCAAATCGAGAAGTACAAGTACAGTGTAGCGGCCAGTGTCCGCTGCCATCATCACATCACTAGAGACTTTAATAAGAGCTGTTTCAGTGGAGTGCAATTTTCTAAAACCAGATTGAAAAATATCAAACAAGTTGTGCTGCTCCATAAAGGAGGTCAGCTGGCTTGCCACCACTTTTTCCAAAATTTTTGAAATAAATGGAAGTTTTGATATGGGCCTATAGTTATGAGGTTCTGAGGGGTCAAGATTCGGCTTGTTAAGGATCGGGTTTACCACAGCGTGTTTGAAGTAGTTGGGGACTGAGCCAGATGCAAGTGACAGGTTAATTATTTTTACCATACAGGGGCCAACAATATCAAACATTTTCAACAATAGAGGTGTTGGGACAATATCAGCAGGGCTTGAAGACGGTTTCATATTTCCTATTAAGGTCTTCACCTCCTGTAGGCTGACAGGAGTGAAGGACGACCAAGACAACACCATTGAAAATTCAGTAGAACACACAGTGATTATGGGAACTTTAACACTGGCCCTAATGTCTTGTACTTTGTTCACAAAAAACGACAAAAAGTTGTTACAGTCCTCATGAGTGTACACAGGCACAAGAGGAGCTGAAGGTGCAGTTAGATTTTCGATGGTGTCAAACAAGACCTTAGGTTTTTTCTTATTACCTGAAATAAGATTGGAAAAATAAGCCGAGCGAGCCTGCTTTATCAGTTCATTCAGATCCAGTATCAAATCTTTTAAATGGAGTCTGTGTACCTCCAATTTAGTTGCTTTCCACAGACGCTCAGTCTTACGACATTTTCTCCTAAAACTACAAATGTTATCATTCATCCATGGGAGGGGTTTTTTATGTGACCCTGAAATGTTTTTAACAGGCGCTACCATATCCAAAATCGACAGACAGTGGTTGTTGAAACTTTGCACAAATGAATCAACATCATCACAATCAACAAAGGAGCGAGAGTCAAAGGAGGCAGAGAAATCACTAAGTGTTGTCTCACTAATGATGTGTTTTTGTGTTACAACATTGCAGACAGTAGGCATCGTGATAAGTGACAAATTAAAAGATATACAACAATGGTCACTAATTAGAAAATCCTCCACACTCAGTTTATCAATGGTTAGGCCACAAGAGAAGACCAAATCTAATGTGTGACCTTTTTTATGGGTGGGGGAAGAAACGTGCTGTACAAAATTAAACGAGTCCATGGTAGTCAACAATTCAGCTGCATTCAAACAAGTGGGATCATCAATATGCAAATTAAAGTCCCCAAGGACTAAAACGCTATCTAGTTTTATGATAGACGTTAAAAACTCATTGAAATCATCAAGAAATGTGCGTGCAGGACCAGGAGGTCGGTAAACTAAAACACAGTAATAGGAGTGTGTTTTCCCAACCTTACACATTTGCATCTCAAATGAGTCGAACGAAGCTGTGTCCGTCAAGCTGCAGCAGAAAGAGTCCCGAAAGACCAGCGCAAGACCGCCTCCACGTCGCGCGAGCCGAGGAGTCCCAAACACGGAGCAGTCCGGGGGGCATAGTTCTTTAAGATGAAAGTGTTCAATCTCCCGCTGCCAAGTCTCCGTAGTAAACATAAAATCCAAGTTCTCATTAGTGAAATGGTCATTCAAAGTAAAAGCCTTGTTCGCAATGGAGCGCGCGTTGATAAGTGTAATCCTGGTAGTGCGCGTGCATGACAAGGGCTGTCCTGGGGCAGGCTGGATGGCATGATCCGTCCGATAGGTAACCGGGCACAGGCCACGCTGACGGCGTGCACGATGGCAAGCGGGACGGGTGGGGAAGATCCGGTCAGAGGTGCACCACACAGGTGACGATGGAACCGGAACCGGCCTCAGGCACCGCTCACTCCCGGGGGCTCTGGATCCGTTCGGCCCGGGAGAAAATCCACGGGATCGCCACTTTCTCCTCCAGACTTGAACCCCAGCCCTGGATCCCCGCTTCCTTCTCCTGCCACGGCGCCGAGTAAGCAGAAGGTATTCCGATGATGGCGCTTGGCACTCCAGTTTTGGAGGGAAAAACTCATAATATCTGTCCCAGGTAATACACAAGTCCTGCATATGTGCCTTAATGCGGAACAACGCGGCCCGATCGTATCGTATGATTGCAGAGACATAGCTGGTGGTTGATAGGGTTGACACAAGTAATATCACAAGGAGGATTACAAATGTACGTGAGAGCAGAGAAGTGACAGACGCATCGCCAAACACAGGCGCCATCATTGTTATACCTGTTAAAGAGCACTATTCACTTGTTGCTCATCAGCATACTAGTGTATTAGTACTTCTAGTAGGTCTATCAAAACTTGCAACCCTTCACATTTTGGCCTCCGGTTCTTTTCAACATGCTGTGGCTTCTTTATTTCTTCATTTGCATTTATTTCTTTCTGTATTTGAGATACAGCTATGGGTCATTCCTTGCACACTAGGCCAGAGTTACCAGCGGTCCCTCAACAGGAGGAAAAATAATCAAATTATAATTAAATGTCACGGATAATCCACTATTTTGGAGATTCAGAGCCAGATTACAGGAGGATGAGAATGACTTCGGAAAGATGGCAGTACTCTTACGTTATTTTCACACAGTGAACATATTTGAGCAGTCTCTGTTGCATTATGTGCCAGTGCAGATCATTCAGAAGGGAAAATTACTCTCAGACAGGTATTCAGTTTGTTTTGATAGGGGGAAACGAAACGAAACGAAACGAAAAAAGAATGATCATATTTTTGCAAAGTAACCAACTTTTGGTTTTTGACAGGATTTAAGCTTCTACAGTTTGATTTGACGTGACAAGCCTTAGAGATTTGATGCTTACATTTCCACAAACATCCACTTCTTGTTTTACTATACAGTCCTATGAGTTAAGATGGGAAGACTGTGAGGTTTAGACCAGTTCTCCCTGTGATGAGGAGGAGATCGCACTGATCCTGACTCGAGCTCTGTGAGGCAGTTGTGTTGCCCTCTTGCAGCTCTAAGATGTAACTACATTGACCAATGACAATCAGTCCACACCCCTATGAATACAATCAGTGACTCCACTTCTGTGCACTTATTCATTCTGAGCTGTTTTTTTAAATTAGACGACAAAAGCATAACATTACACATGCATATTAAATGCAAGTGTCTAATGTTTCAAACAGCTTTTGTAAAGATTTATTTTGACCTGTATTTATTTAAAAAAATAAATAAAAAGAAAGTGAGTTATAATAATGAAAAACGTCTTGCTGATAAACAGGTATAACCTAGTGGTTTGAAAGATAGTGTCAAAGATTATTAAAGATTTTAAAATTACAATTAATTCGTATTTTACCTGATGCAGTGATCCTTAAAAAGGGTGTTTTTTTATTTATTTCGTCATCTAACGATTCTTGTTCTAGATAGATGCCTGACAAGATTTTATGTTATACAAACTTATTATAATGCTGAATTACATTTTTCCTTTGTATTTCATGGTAAAAATGTATGATAGTCTTCTTTTTCCTAATGGAAAAAAATAATAATAACACTTTCTCATACTAACTGTGTGTTACTCTTGTCTGTATTCATACTATTTTTCATGTCATTATGAATATACAGGGGTCAACATTTGAAGTGGATCTAAACAATTAATCAAAGTTGCATTAAGACATGAACGAATTTTGGTTTTAGAACAGTTTAAATTAAAGGTTTTGATCCCCTTCTTGTTGAGTGCAGGGCTGGACTGGGACAAAAAATCGGCCCGGGCATTTTTGCCCAGACCGGCCCACTATATGATCATAAACACCACCCATCTTTGCACGCCCTTAATTATATGCATACCAACGCCTATTCATTAAAACCACTTATGCCATGTAATGAGTGAGTATAGGAACGAGTGAGAGTTAACAGATGAAATAAGTCAAAATGTTATATTTATTAATACAGTTGAACTATACTCCACAGCGGTGAATCCTAAAACAAGCTATAAGCGGATCTGGCATAGCAATACCAGTGTTTCTTACAGGATTTTTGTTAAAACTATGGTGGTGTGTCCTCTGTTCTTCTAGGGGGGTTCGAAGGCATGCCCCCCGTGAGAAAATTGTGTGCATTTTAATGTTAAATTCATTAATCTGGTGCACTTTGAGAGTTCAAAATTAAAAGCTCCAACCCATATTCAGTGTGCAAATTAAACAAAGAAAAATACAAACCTCTTTTAGTTACAGTGTCTATTTACATTACACCTATACATAATAGTTATAATATTAATCCAATGACAGTAATAGCCATATTTTGTAAAACAAATGCACAAAAAAATAAAGGAAACTTTCTTAATTAGTTGTACCAATTTCTATACTTGAAAGAGATAAACACATGATCTTTTATTTTGACGCAAACTGCATCAAGCTTTTATTTTGGCGGAAAACATGGTTTACAAACGCCTCTTATTAAATTTCTAGTGAATTGCGGTAATCGTCAACTATGCAGATGTGGAAATAATCTACACTCATGACATGGCCTAAGTGTTTTGAAAGTAGTTATGCTTACCGCAGGCTCTACACTTTCTCATCTCTCTCCTGATCCTCCGTCCTCACTATCATCATCTGCCACAGGAGCTGATGAAGGTCAGAAAACATATATTTTGACACAGTTTACAGTGTCTGCTTTAAGGGCCTGGTTCTATTTTTTCACGCTATTTATCTGCACTAATCGTGCACCTGTCCTGTCCATGCTGCTGGATCCTTCCTCATCTGCACCTCCTGCCACAACACCTTTTTCACTGCGAAAAAGGTCTGTTAATTTGGCGCATTTAGCTGCCTCTTGTGCCAAAATTTTTTTCTTTTTCATTCTTATTTTTTCGGCCCACCCATTTCTTTCTCTTCTTTTCACCATTTTTACCGTCTGCCTCTGTTGCATTCACACCATAGACTGTAAAAAAATTATTCACACAAACCCAAACCTAACCAAAAGTAAACTCCTTTGATCGGCGCCTTTGAGCCAATCGGATGTCAGGAAAAACGAGGATCAGTCTAAGTGGGAGGGGCCGCTCGTATACCCCCTCAAGATTGGAAGTATTGGTTTGGCCCGGTCTGTTACACACACACACACACACAGACACAAGCATTCCGCTCAGGTTCCGCTGCAGCTGAGCGGCCGGCCAGGCCGGGTAGCGTATCATAAAAAAAAAATAAATAATAACTTTTTGACCACCGACCGGTTCGGCCTGAAATGGACCGGCCATTCGCGTATCATATATATATATATATATATATATATATATATATATATATATATATATATATATGAAAAACTTTTTGACCACCAGCCGGTCCGGCCTGAAATGGACCGGCCGTTCGGGATTGTTCCCGGTATTCCCGATTGCCAATCCGCCCCTGGTTGACTGCTGTATATTCCTGTTAATGCCCTGCCATTCGCTGCATGAGGTCATTTGTTCTTTGCTCACAGCTGATTGGTCTGATTTCAGCCTCAGTTACCATGGCTACAGCAGAAGTGTTTTGTGTCTCTGAGTCACACAGCAGTGTTTTGTTACTGAACGAGTCAATGATTCAGTAAACTGTTCATAAAGACAGTAGACCCTTGTCTCTTTCTGCATGAATCAGCTGTTTGAACCAATCTGTTGAATGAACGACTAAAAGTCATTTGGCGCCACCTACTGGTGGTTTGGTTTCATATTTAAAACTCTCTTTACATGTTTTGCCCAACATTTCTTATTTGAGTTTTAAAAAAAATTTTAAACCAATAATTTTTATGAAATTCTTTATGCATTTGAAATTTTGCAGTGTAAATAGCTGTAACTTAGTCCAAGATTGGGGCAATTGTACGGTTTAATAAATTTTTATGTCAATACATTTTTGCATTGAAATTTTTTTGTTGTTTGTCTATTTTTGTTTGTTTGTTTGTTTGTTTTTTGCATATGTTATCAATTATAGTTCTTAGAAAGAGATCGGAATTGGCAAAATTCAGTATCAGCAGGTAACACTTTAAAAAAATTAAATAAAATCGGAATCGGCCAAGGAAACAGCAATTGGTGCTTCTCTAACTTTATACAGGTGCTGGTCATATAATTAGAATATCATCAAAAAGTTTATTTATTTCACTAATTCTATTTAAAAAGTGAAACTTTTATATAATATTCATTCATTACACACAGACTGATATATTTCAAATGTTTATTTCTTTATATAATATACAAGTTTACAAGTATACAAGTCACTTTTTAAATTGAATTCGTGAAATAAATCAACTTTTTGATGATATTCTAATTATATGACCAGCACCTGTATTAACCCAATGTTAAATAAGTAAGTACAGATTACCCAGAAGTCCTCCGTATCCGCAGCCGATGTCCGCGAACTCCACCTGCGCGTTGTGTTTGTCCGGTTTCCCGCTTCCGCCCAGCGGCCGGAAATACTCCGGGTACAGCTGAGACCAGTCCATCTGCTCAGGGCACACCGGGCTACCGACACACAACAACATCATCATCATCATCATCATCATCATCTCTCTCACACACACACACACACACACACACACACAGAGAGAGAGAGCACGTGGAGAGATCGCTCTTACTACTGGAAGCTGTGGTCTGCGATGGGGTTGGAGTGCGCTCTCTGCCGGTAATAGCGCTTCTGCGGCATGGACACACTCATCCTGCTGCTCACTGTGTGCGGTTTAACTCCGAAAACAGCGTGCTATCTTCTCTCTCGAAACCTCACATGTGATGCTCTTCTTCGTCTGACAGACAGAGCTGAAGCAGGAGCGCGCTCACCCTCTGCTGGACATGCGCAGAGCTGCTGGGTCGTGACGTCATGAGCGCATACGTGACCCTGGAGCACAAAACCAGTCATAAAGTCAATATATTGAAATTGGGATGGATGCTTCATCTGAAAGCTGAATAAATCATCTCTCCATTGATGTGTGGTTTGTTAGGAGGACAATATTTGTCTGAGATACAAATCTGGAATCTGAGAGAGCTAAAAAAAATCTAAATATTGAAAAAATCATCTTTAAAGTTGTTCAAATGAAGTTATTATCAATGCATATTACTAATCAAAAATGAAGTTTTTATATAATTACAGTAGGAAATTTACTAAATATCTTCATCTAACATGATCTTTACTTAATATCCTAATGATATTTAGCATAAGAGAGAAATGTATAATTGTGACTCATACAATGTATTGTTGTCTATTGCTCCAAATATACCTGTGCTACTGATGACTGCTTCTGTGCTGCAGGGACACATATAAGGTCAAAGAGTCAGTATATATTTAGCATATAACTTTGTAAAAGATCTGGAAAATCAAAATTCTTTTGACAACTTTTTGTCTCATGGGATGTCAGAGTTTTATGCAAAATAAATGAGTTTTTCTGAAAATGCAAAATGTTGAAAGATGACTCAAGAGTGTCACGAATGAGACACTATACACACACCTCATGTACACTTATGCACTACACTCAAGTATGTAGTGTATGAATTATAAGGTTATGCTATCATTTATAAGCAGATACGTAAGTAACGCTGTGACAGCTGAGTGCATGAAGTATTCAGTCTTACACACTTTGTTTTTTGGTAATTTAAGTGCATCATCCGGGTAAGGTGCACTCTTTCTTTTTAGCAATTGCCCCGTTTCCACCGCAGGAACTTTACCCAGGAACTAGGGACTTTGGCCTGGTACTTGGTCTGTTTCCACCGCAGGAACCAGGAACTAAATAAAGTTCCGGGTAAAAAAATGCCCCTCAGAAAGTCCCCGCTGGCAAGGTGGTACTTTTTCAAAGTTCCTTAACTTTCGGGGGCGGGACTTGGCCGCTAAACATCCTGATTGGTTGAGTTCACGCAGCATTGGTTGAGTTCAACCACCATTTTTTCAGATCATTTTCAAAATATTACTGTTATTGTGTCATGAAATGTAATTTTAAAAGTATTTCAGGCGAGAATGTAGTTGTTTAAAACTCAAATCTGTGGTTTATTTATAAAGACAGCGCCTATTTAAAAATGTGTTTCGCCGATCTCAGAGACGGTGAACTCCACGCGATCAGCGGGAGCTCAGTCCTCATGTATCCGCCGAGAAGCAGCCTCTCCTCGGCTAGACCTTCTGATGTGTGCCGCTGGCTCTGATGTCTCTTTAGTGGTTAAACATAAAATATAATTCGTTTTGGGTAAATCTAACAGGTTATCTTTGGCCTGTATTCAGTTTATCTATATGTTAAAATGAAAATAAAAAAGGCAAATATATAATATTTCGTTTCATTGTAAAGGCTGTACACATATCCCTGAACTAAGAACATTTCTGCAGCTGTTATTATGCTTAAATGAAAACGAAAGGAGGCAGTGGTATTTGATATCCTATTTCGTTTTATTGTAAATATACAGAGAGGAAAATAGTAGCCATGGTCAGCTGACTGAAGTTATCAAGTATATGCTGCTGTTTGCAGATTTACTGGACTTATGTCGTCGCGGACATCACACTCCCGAGTCGAATGCACAAAGTCCGCGCTACCGAGAATGCACGTCCAAAATCAGCGCACTTTGTATTGAGAAACGCGCGCAGACCTACGTCACCAGTCTATTTGCCTAATCTTCCCGGTACTTTACACCGCGGGGGCAACGCAGAAAGCAACAGGTCTGGGGGGGGGGAGTTCCTGGGAAAAAAAGGTAATTTCGGGTACAACCCGAATTCCGGAAAAGTTGGGACGTTTTTTAAATTTTAATAAAATGAAAACTAAAGGAATTTCAAATCACATGAGCCAATATTTTATTCACAATAGAACATAGATAACATAGCAAATGTTTAAACTGAGAAATTTTACACTTTTATCCACTTAATTAGCTCATTTAAAATTTAATGCCTGCTACAGGTCTCAAAAAAGTTGGCACGGGGGCAACAAATGGCTAAAAAAGCAAGCAGTTTTGAAAAGATTCAGCTGGGAGAACATCTAGTGATTAATTAAGTTAATTGATATCAGGTCTGTAACATGATTAGCTATAAAAGCTTTGTCTTAGAGAAGCAGAGTCTCTCAGAAGTAAAGATGGGCAGAGGCTCTCCAATCTGTGAAAGACTGCGTAAAAAAATTGTGGAAAACTTTAAAAACAATGTTCCTCAACGTCAAATTGCAAAGGCTTTGCAAATCTCATCATCTACAGTGCATAACATCATCAAAAGATTCAGAGAAACTGGAGAAATCTCTGTGCGTAAGGGACAAGGCCGGAGACCTTTATTGGATGCCCGTGGTCTTCGGGCTCTCAGACGACACTGCATCACTCATCGGCATGATTGTGTCAATGACATTACTAAATGGGTCCAGGAATACTTTCAGAAACCACTGTCGGTAAACACAATCCGCCGTGCCATCAGCAGATGCCAACTAAAGCTCTATCATGCAAAAAGGAAGCCATATGTGAACATGGTCCAGAAGCGCCGTCGTGTCCTGTGGGCCAAGGCTCATTTAAAATGGACTATTTCAAAGTGGAATAGTGTTTTATGGTCAGACGAGTCCAAATTTGACATTCTTGTTGGAAATCACGGACGCCGTGTCCTCCGGGCTTAAGAGGAGGGAGACCTTCCAGCATGTTATCAGCGTTCAGTTCAAAAGCCAGCATCTCTGATGGTATGGGGGTGCATAAGTGCATACGGTATGGGCAGCTTGCATGTTTTGGAAGGCTCTGTGAATGCTGAAAGGTATATAAAGGTTTTAGAGCAACATATGCTTCCCTCCAAACAACGTCTATTTCAGGGAAGGCCTTGTTTATTTCAGCAGGACAATGCAAAACCACATACTGCAGCTATAACAACAGCATGGCTTCGTCGTAGAAGAGTCCGGGTGCTAACCTGGCCTGCCTGCAGTCCAGATCTTTCACCTATAGAGAACATTTGGCGCATCATTAAACGAAAAATACGTCAAAGACGACCACGAACTCTTCAGCCGCTGGAAATCTATATAAGGCAAGAATGGGACCAAATTCCAACAGCAAAACTCCAGCAACTCATAGCCTCAATGCCCAGACGTCTTCAAACTGTTTTGAAAAGAAAAGGAGATGCTACACCATGGTAAACATGCCCCGTCCCAACTATTTTGAGACCTGTAGCAGAAATCAAAATTGAAATGAGCTCATTTTGTGCATAAAATTGTAAACTTTCTCAGTTTAAACATTTGCTATGTTATCTATGTTCTATTGTGAATAAAATATTGGCTCATGTGATTTGAAAGTCTTTTAGTTTTCATTTTATTAAAATTTAAAAAACGTCCCAACTTTTCCGGAATTCGGGTTGTAATTTCGGTGGAAACGCGGCATTTGAATACCAGTTGAGCCAGTTTTGTTCTGCAGGACTGGCAGCCCTGCCCTCAGTCCATCCAAGATGTAGATGAGTTTATTTCTTCACGGGAACTGATTTGGATAAACTTGGCTATGATTACAGGAAGAGGACAATTGCTATGTCACTGGACAGTCCACAAGCATTTGATCACTGATATTGTTTTTATATTACTTTTTGACTACCAAATGAAAGCCGTTTCATGAAATAGCACTTTGGATATACAGTTAAACCTCTTTTTTAAAAACAATATATAAAGGATTTTGATGAGTGAATTTACTGCGGTGAATATTACATTTTGTAAGATGAAATATTAGTTTAATAATACACAATTCATTAATTTGATCTTTTTGTATATTAAAGAAGCCAAACAGTGCATCATTACAAACCAAAGAGAAACCCTGCAGCACACTATGATTTATAACATTAGAGAATTTGTTCCAAAATAGCTGTATGAGGACAATCCCAAAAGATATGTACATCAGTTTCATTAGGGTCACCACAAAAAGAACAGTCCTTGTCCGACTTACCGACTTAAAACTTTTTAAAACACTTTAGCTGGGTAAAATCTGTGTATCAATTTGAATGAGAACTCTCTAACCTTGTCAGTTATTATTATATATTTCAAAGGCAGAGTCCATACGTTTTTCCAGTCAATATGATTAAAAACATTCTTCCAATAAGACACCACATATGGAGTTGTAACAAGCTCTTTTTGAAAGAGCCATCTAATCTTAGTTACGTGATGAAAGATGTGACAAAAGCATAGTTTTCCTACTGGGATTTCAAATGGGTCTAAAGATAAAGATAAAGTGCTGGATGATCTAATAAGTCCCTTAAAGGCATAACAGCTCCTTTAGGGATAGCGTTCATGACAGTGGAGTTACTGGGAAATCTAAATTATATAAAATTTCTTCGTAATTTAATTGGAGTTAAATAACTGGGAAACAATCAAAATGTTTTTCTCAAAAATTAAAAATAGAGAAAAGATTTCCTCTCATATACAATGTCTGGATTGTTCCAAATGAAGTGCTGGTGATGGGAGAAATTGTTCTTAAAGATTAATGACCATGCAAGTAATGCCTGTTTATGAAACTTGGATAAATTGTAAAGGATTCTAGCAATATAATAATTACAGATCAATAGGCTGACACAAGTTTTACAGCTCATTATTCATCTCTTATTATGAAATGCGCCGCCGCTGATTCAGCATCATACTGACATGTGACTCGCCTGTGCTCAGGACTCTTATTATGAAATGCATCGCTGCTCTCTGGACTTTTGTTTTGAAATGCCTCTCGGCTGATTCAGCGTCAGACTGACAAGTGACTCTCCTGCTCTCAGGACTCTTATTATGAAATGTGTCGCCACTGATTCAGCACAGACTGATACGTGACTCATGCTCTCAGGAATCTTATTATGAAACGCGTCAACGCTGATTCAGCGTCAGACTGACACGTGACTCTCCTTAGCTCAGGACTCTTATTATGAAACACATCGCTGCTCTCAGGACTATTATTATGAAAGACTTCGCTGCTGATTCAGCATCAGACTGACACGTGACTCGCATGCTCTCAGGACTCTTATTATGAAACATTTCGCTGCTGATCGAGCTCAGACTGACACGTGACTCTCATGCCTCGGGACTTTTATTATGAAATGCGTCGCTGCTCTCAGGACTATTATTGGGTGCGTTCAACTTGAAGCACGGCTACAGAGTAGCCGTTTGCAGTTAGGGGCGGAGTTAAAAACAGACATGTCAAGCCGGACACCTTCAGCTCCCGTTAGTGACGTGGTGTTTGCATACTTTATCACAGATGAAGTGAATTAAATGCATTATTTGTAAAATACACAGACGTTTTAGAGACGTTTTCATGAGCAACAGAAACAGTTTTTACATACTGCTTAATACTGCGCCATATTTTCAAAAATAAAGTTCATCATAATCATATACTATTTAAATACTAATACAGTGGGGTATATATGCTTTTATCAGTGTTGAATGATAAACGTGACTCAATACAACAGTGCAACTACAATACAAAAAAATGCTTTTACCATTCTAAAAACACAGATTTGTTACCATTATTGGAACTGAAAAGGTTCGTCTAACCCGAAACACACGTGATCGTTGTCATGTGGTGGATCTGGCCAATCGTGAAGCAGCTGTGTCGTCATCAGCGCTCCTGCAGCCGCTCTGGAGAAACTGCGGCGGCTGAGTCAGCCGGCTGCACTCGAAACACTCTCGCAGTACTCTGATGCCACATGTGACAGTCATGTGGCATCGGCGCCGTCTCAAGTCGGACAGATTTTTTAACCGGCTTGCACTGCTTCAAGTCAGACTGTGGTCGGTTTGCGCAGTGCTTCATGAAGTCGAACGCACTTAGTGTCAGTCTGACACGTGACTCTCCTGCTCTCAGGACTCTTATTATGAAACACGTCGCTGCTCTCAGGACTATTATTATGAAAGACTTCGCTGCTGATTCAGCGTCATTTTGACAGATGACTCGCATGCTCTCAGGACTCTTATTATGAAACGCTTCGCTGCTGATCCAGCTCAGACTGACACGTGACTCTCATGCGCTCAGGACTTTTATTATGAAATGCGTCGCTGCTCTCAGTACTATTAATAGGCTTGTTTAAGATGAGCAAAGTTTGCGCAGAACCAATCACCAGTGATCAGCGCGAGATGCATGCCGGTTAGAAATGTGTCCGAGTGCGGTCTGCCTTGCTCTGATGTCATGCTGACGTATGTCAAAAATCTCTCGCAAGCTCAAGGCGCACGTGTCAGATTCTGCAGTTGGGTGCAGTTGCTCTCCACCGACTGCGCTGATCAAAAGCATGATGGGAAATGTTTTCCTGACGACACAGCTTAATGCTCATTGGTTTAAACAACTGTGATATATTGTTCTCTTTTAAAATTTTTGATTTTAAAACTCTAATATCATGTTTTATGTGTATATGTTATGTGTGAATATTACCAAACTATCTGAAAGTGCGATCTCTTTGAGTTATGCAATTTAATAAAAAAATAAATAAAATAAATAAAAACACACATGTCTGTATTAAAGAAAAAAATATTGATAAACACGTCTTTGGTATGTAATTAAATGGGTGTCTTGTTCATTTGATTTATTTTCATATAAAAGCAACAGAACTTGAATTACATCCAGTTTATTAGCAACACTGTGCACGAGCGTGAATCCCGCGAAAGCCATCTTTGATCTCACAGGTGTCAGATCCACTACGAGAAGAGAGATCTGTCCGGCTTGCCTGAGCTTTGTTCACTCCTCCTCTCACTGCAGCCGCCTACTCTCGCTTACATTTCAGGCGAGGCAAGGCGCATCTCAAACAAGCCTACTGCGGTGGCTGAGTCAGCCGGCTGCTCTCGAAACGCTCTCGTGGTACTTTGATGCCACACGTGACGGACAAAATTTCACAGTGCTTCATGAAGTCGAACACACCTATTATGAAAGACTTTGCTGCTGATTCAACCTCATTATGACACATGACTCTCCTGCTCTCAGGACTCTTATTATGAAAGCTTCGCCGCTGTTGATTCAGCGTCAGACTGACACGTGACTTGCCTGCGCTTAGGACTCTTATTATGAAAGCTTCGCCGCTGCTGATTCAGCATCAGACTGACACGTGACTCGCCTGCGCTCAGGACTCTTATTATGAAACTGCTCTCGTGACTTTTATTATGAAACGCGGCGCTGCTGTGCTGTCACCTTCGCGTCCTCATGGCTGGAGATTACAGCAGGTCTTCAGTTTAGTGACCGAGGATCTTCATCGGGCAGAGCATCCTCATCCTCAGGTGACTGTGTGAGTGAATGTGTTTATTCAGAGATGTGTTAGTGTTTCATCTGTCAGGATCGATCAATTAAACCCCAGCAGGATCCGAGAGTGTGCTGTAAAGCGCTGAACTCGTCTGATCTGGAGTAAGTTGCTAACTTTAGTTAAATGTGTGATAAACTCGAGTTAGACAGAAACAGCGCGGACTCTGAGAATATCATCCAGCAGACATAGCCACGAATCTAAACACAGGTGCTCTGCATAAGCAAACCTCTATGAAACAAGACAAACAGGTTATACTGAGAATAGAATTCGCCTCCTGTATGTTTATAGAGTATGAATATGAACACATAGTTCTTCTGGACAGCGTTAACCTGATCGGACTGTTGCTGTATTAATAAATGCGCATTAATCTCAGAAGTGTGTGAGAGATCTGTCTTCAGTGCAGCTGTTTAATGAAGAAAAGTTTCTTCAGATGAAGCACTGGAGCTCTGATCTTCATCATCTTCATCACGTGTCTTCTCTCGTGACAGAGAGGGATCTGTGTTCCTTCAGATCAGTCCCAGTGTTGGGAAAGAAAGCCAGATCAGGGCCCACTGAAGACAAGTCTGCTCAAGTCCTGCTCTGTTTCCTCTTTCCTCGTGGGATCTGAGTTTCCCCTTGAACCTTAGATTTACCCCAAACTAGTTACACCTCATGTTCTTATGACTTCCTTCCAAAACTCACTCCAGTCCATCAGTTAACATCTGGAGTAGACTAAACCTGAAACACATCTAGCATTAAGATGTTTTAACTTAAATATGAGTCTATAATCCATAATAACACTTCCTCCAGTGAAGAAGTCTCTCACATATTAGTTTAGAGCTGTTTAAACGCTGCTTGATCTGTGCAGATTTCTCTCCTGATTCAGACCAGAACACTTTTCCACTGGAGGAAGTGTTATTATGGATTATGGACTCTGTGTTTTAGTTAAAAACATCTTAATGCTGGATTGTTTCATCTTTTGTCTTCTCCAGATGTTCACTGATGGACTGGAGTGTTTTATAACCACAAACTCATTAACCCTTTCCTGAAATGTTTATTAACATGATCATGTGAAAGAGTTATATACCTCCGGTTCCTGTAAAACTCAATGATGAAGTCATATTTTACAAGATCAAGTTGTTCTCAGACTGAAGGCCGGATGAAGCGGTGTGTGTTCTCTCTCTCCGTGTGTGTGTGTGTGAATCTGGGCGTGTATTGTGCCGTTGGACTTATCAGAGATGTTTCTTGCTGCTCTCCTCAGATTACAGCGGCGAGGTCACGAGCATTTCCTCCGTTTCCCACAATCCTCTGCTGCAGATCAGTTGAGCTGAAGTTCAGTTCAGTGCTGGTCTTCATCTCGCTTTGGATCACTGATCTTCTCCTGGGTTCGTCTGTAAGTAGACACTGCTTTCTCTCTCTCTCACACACACACACACACACACACACACACAGCTCAGTGTGAGAAGTGTGCAATACTCAGTCTAAACCTTGTTCTCGTAGTATTAGTCAAACACTGAATCAGTCAGTTACTGTAATAAAACAAACAGTGAGTGTGTCACGGGTCCTCCAGAGACACAGCTGCCTCTCATATTGCCTGATTACATTTCCATTAGAGCTGTCAAACTAATAATCACAAGCTTTTGTTGTGTGTATAATTGTGATTTATAAATATATATTCACAAACATACAGTATATATTGTGAAAATACATACATGCATGTGTGTGTTTGTATATAAACACATCATAAATATAGACAGTACACACACACACACACACACATATATATATCATGTAAACAAAGACTTATTTTGGATGTGACTAACTGTTTGACAGAGCTAAGATTAATGAAGAAGTGGAGACACAACTCTGAAATCTACTGAAACATGCAAAACAAGCTTGCTTTGAGATGAGATATGATTAAGAGTTTGAATAAAACAAGCTCTTTTTCATCATTAAAAACATGTTTATCTATTTCACAGCCTGTGAATGACTGTTTGAGATCCAGTGAGAGAATAATAGAGATTAATTCAACTGAAGAGGATCATTGTGTTAAATACGTCCTATTATAAATCCCTCATAACACTCACACCTGAAAAGAGTTTCATTTTAAACCTGTTACGATTGCTCGGCATGTGTTGGCTGCTAAAGACAAACATATAGAAACGTGTGTGAGTGTGTGTGTCTCGCTGTCTGTCTGTGTGTGTGTGTCTCGCTGTCTGTGTGTGTGTCTGTGTGTCTGTGTGTCTGTGTGTGTGTGTGTGTGTGTGTGTGTGTGTCTCTGGCTGTGTGTGTGTATGTGTGTGTCTCTCTGGCTGTGTGTGTGTGTGTGTGTGTGTGTGTGTCTCTCTGGCTGTGTGTGTGTGTGTGTGTGTGTGTGTGTGTGTGTCTCTCTGGCTGTGTGTGTGTGTGTGTGTGTCTCTCTGGCTGTGTGTGTGTGTGTGTGTGTGTCTCTCTGGCTGTGTGTGTGTGTGTGTGTGTCTCTCTGGCTGTGTGTGTGTGTGTGTGTGTGTGTGTCTCTCTGTCTGTGTGGGTGTGTGTGTGTGTCTCTCGCTGTGTGGGTGTGTGTGTGTGTCTCTCTGGCTGTGTGTGTGTGTGTGGGTGTGGTCTGATCGTGTGAGGCTGGCTCTGACCAGCTGTGTGTGTGTCACATGTCTCTCAGGTAATACTCTATAATCACTACCCTTGAGGAGCACCGTATGTAGTAATGAATGGTGTGCAGGGTTTATGTGATTCTCCAGTGTGTGTGTGTGTGTGGAGTGTGTGTGTGTTTGTCTCTCTGTGTGTGTCTGTGTGTGTGTGTGTGTGTGTGTGTGTCTATCTCTGTGTGTGTGTGTGTGTGTGTGTCTCTCTGGCTGTGTGTGTGTGTGTCTCTCTCTGGCTGTGTGTGTGTGTGTGTGTGTGTCTCTCTCTGGCTGTGTGTGTGTGTGTGTGTGTGTGTGTCTCTCTCTGGCTGTGTGTGTGTGTGTGTGTGTGTGTGTGTGTCTCTCTGGCTGTGTGTGTGTGTGTGGGTGTGTGTGTGTGTCTTGCTGTGTGTGTGTGTGTGTGTGTGTGTGTGTGTGTGTGTGTGTGTGTGTGTGTGTGTCTCTGGCTGTGTGTGTGTGTGTGTGTGTGTGTGTGTCTCTCTGGCTGTGTGTGTGTGTGTGTGTGTGTGTGTGTGTGGGTGTGGTCTGATCGTGTGAGGCTGGCTCTGACCAGCTGTGTGTGTGTCACATGTCTCTCAGGTAATACTCTATAATCACTACCCTTGAGGAGCACCGTATGTAGTAATGAATGGTGTGCAGGGTTTATGTGATTCTCCAGTGTGTGTGTGTGTGTGGAGTGTGTGTGTGTTTGTCTCTCTGTGTGTGTGTGTGTGTGTGTGTGTGTGTCTATCTCTGTGTGTGTGTGTGTGTCTCTGTGTGTGTGTGTGTGTGTGTGTGTATCTGTGTGTGTGTGTCTCTGTGTGTGTGTGTGTGTGTGTGTGTGTCTCTCTCTGGCTGTGTGTGTGTGTGTGTGTGTGTGTGTCTCTCTCTGGCTGTGTGTGTGTGTGTGTGTGTGTGTGTGTGTCTCTCTGGCTGTGTGTGTGTGTGTGGGTGTGTGTGTGTGTCTTGCTGTGTGTGTGTGTGTGTGTGTGTGTGTGTGTGTGTGTGTGTGTGTGTGTGTGTCTCTGGCTGTGTGTGTGTGTGTGTGTGTGTGTGTGTCTCTCTGGCTGTGTGTGTGTGTGTGTGTGTGTGTGTGTGTGTGTGGGTGTGGTCTGATCGTGTGAGGCTGGCTCTGACCAGCTGTGTGTGTGTCACATGTCTCTCAGGTAATACTCTATAATCACTACCCTTGAGGAGCACCGTATGTAGTAATGAATGGTGTGCAGGGTTTATGTGATTCTCCAGTGTGTGTGTGTGTGTGGAGTGTGTGTGTGTTTGTCTCTCTGTGTGTGTGTGTGTGTGTGTGTGTGTGTCTATCTCTGTGTGTGTGTGTGTGTCTCTGTGTGTGTGTGTGTGTGTGTGTGTATCTGTGTGTGTGTGTCTCTGTGTGTGTGTGTGTGTGTGTTTCTCCTGTGTGTGTGTGTGTGTGTGTGTGTGTGTGTGTGTTTCTCCTGTGTGTCTGTGTGAGTGTGTCCTCACAGTCTCCTCTGTGTTCTCTGTGTTTCAGACTCTCAGAGGCACTCGTGGAGCTCATGAAGACTGAGCAGGACGGGGATGGAGCGCTGGAAGGTGAGACACACGTCTGGAAATCATCAGGAAACTCTTGATAGCACAGTAAACCAGTGCTGCCTCAGCTCTTCATTAGATAAAGCTCTAGTGTGGACACTAATACTGCCGTGCAGACGCTTACTCACTAGTGACTTTAGTAGATCAGCAGTGCTGCTAATAAAACTGGTTTATTAATCAGAGGCATACCAGAAATATATCAAAACTTAATGTTTGATTAGTAATATGCATTGCTAAGAACTTCATTTGGACAACTTTAAAGATGATTTTCTCAATATTCAGATTTTTTAGCTCCCTCAGATTCCAGTTTTATAATAGTTGCATCAGCTTTTTAAATTTCATAAAACGGACCCTTATGACTGGTTTTGTGCTCCAGGGTCTCTTCTATGTATGAGATCAAAACAGAAAAACCTCTGGCAGACAGGTCAGCTGAACACGCTGGTTATACAGGGCTTTGTGAACACTAACTAGCAGTGTGATTAAACGAGTGAAAGTGTGTGTGTGTGTGTGTGTAAAAGTGCATTTGGTAATTAGCTGTCGTAAGACTCTGAGGAAGTGATCTTGAGTTTACTGCCGTCGTTTCCTCATGTTTTACTATGCTTATGATGTTTATGATGTGTCGTATTCTTCAGTGAACTCAGTGACTCTCACGAGCAGCTCCTGGCCACGGATGATAGCGCTGGCTGATGTTACAGTACAGAGTGTTAATGATGTTTCTGACTGAAGCGTGTGTCTCTCTTAGCGCTCGTGAAGCTCACGTCTCTGTCTGATGTGTGTTTCAGAGAGCGGCTCTCAGGGGCCTGAGCTCTACAGCGCTGCGTCTCCCGGCCCGCAGCAGGAGCCCATCTCCACATACTTCGAGGAGAAGGTCCCCATCCCTGAGGATGACATGACCAAGGTACCTAAGACAGTACAATACAAACATTTGACTTCTTACAGCACTTGTTCCTCATCAGAAACACAAGTAAACCAAACTAATGCTACTGTAATAAGACAAGAGTACATCACTCCAGATGATGCCACGCTGAAGGAATCGTTCACCCAAAATAAAAGAAGATATAAATGTGCTCAGGTCGTCCAAGATCAGGATGAGTGTGTTATATAGCACTGCATCAGTGTCTCATCAATGGATGCTCTGCAGTGAATGGGTGCCGTCAGAATGAGAGTCCAAACAGCTGATAAAAACATCTCAATAATCCACAGCACTCCAGTCCATCAGTTAACATGACGATGTTTTTAACTCAAATACATAGTTTATAATCCATAATAACACTTCTACAAACCTGATGAAGAAACAAACTCATCCTCATCATGCATCACTATTTTCATCAAATGTTCATTTTTAGGAGAAGTGTTTAAAGGTGTGACGTCTGCCGTGTTAGTTCCAGTGTAGACCGTAATGAGAGTGTGTTTGGACATCAACCAGATTCACTTTGAGACAAGTCCCTTATTTAATTATCAGACACTTTCTGCAGGCCAAAGTAAATGACCTTTCACCTTCATAATCTGGAAATGAAACCAACGTGATGGGCAGGTTATGGCACTGCAGGTTTATGAGCGTGACCACCGTTAGCGTGTGTGTGTGTGTGTGTGTGTGTGTGTGTGTGGATGAGAGAGAGAGAAGGCTGATGGGTAAGAGAAGTGTTTATCAGATTGTGATGTTTATAATCATTAACTCATGAATTAGTCCAACAACAAGACGAACCTTGATTTCCTCAAACAAGAGGAAAAATAAACAAATGCAGAGTGTTGTGAAACAGCACTGGACTCAAACTCAGACCCTTATCACACGTGACCTCTGACCCTCCGTGTCAAGTCAAGTCACCTTTATTTATATAGCGCTTTAAACAAAATACATTGCGTCAAAGCAACTGAACAACATTCATTAGGAAAACAGTGTCAATAATTCAAAATGATAGTTAAAGGCAGTTCATCACTGAATTCAGTTATGTCATCTCTGTTCAGTTTAAATAGTGTCTGTGCATTTATTTGCAATCAAGTCAACGATATCGCTGTAGATGAAGTGACCCCAACTAATTCTAGGTATTATCAAATTGCCTTGAGTTTTGAGAACGTAGCGGACGTAGAGGATTATAATGTAAAAGGAGCTCATTCAAATACTGAGGTGCTAAACCATTCAGGGCTTTATAAGTAATAAGCAATATTTTAAAATCTATACGATGTTTGATAGGGAGCCAGTGCAGTGTTGACAGGACCGGGCTAATATGGTCATACTTCCTGGTTCTAGTAAGAACTCTTGCTGCTGTATTTTGGACTAACTGTAGTTTGTTTACTAAGCGTGCAGAACAACCACCCAATAAAGCATTACAATAATCTAATCTTGAGGTCATAAATGCATAGATTAACATTTCTGCATTTGACATTGAGAGCATAGGCCGTAATTTAGATATATTTTTGAGATGGAAAAATGCAGTTTTACAAATGCTAGAAACGTGGCTTTCTAAGTAAAGATTGCGATCAAATAGCACACCTAGGTTCCCAACTGATGACGAAGAATTGACAGAGCAACCATCAAGTCTTAGACAGTGTTCTTGGTTATTACAAGCAGAGTTTTTAGGTCCTATAATTAACACCTCCTTTTTTTTTTAGAATTTAGCAGTAAGAAATTACTCGTCATCCAGTTTTTTATAGCGACTATGCATTCCATTCGTTTTTCAAATTGGTGTGTTTCACCAGGCCGCGAAGAAATATAGAGCTGAGTATCATCAGCATAACAGTGAAAGCTAACACCATGTTTCCTGATGATATCTCCCAAGGGTAACATATAAAGCGTGAAGAGTAGCGGCCCTAGTACTGAGCCTTGAGGTACTACGTACTGCACTTGTGATTGATATGATACATCTTCATTCACTGCTACGAACTGATGGTGGTCATATAAGTACGATTTAAACCATGCTAATGCACTTCCATTAATGCCAACAAAGTGTTCAAGTCTATGCAAAAGAATGTTGTGGTCAATTGTGTCAAACGCAGCACTAAGATCCAATAAAACTAATAGAGAGATACACCCACGATCAGATGATAAGAGCAGGTCATTTGTAACTCTAAGGAGAGCAGTCTCAGTACTATGATACGGTCTAAATCCTGACTGGAAATCCTCACATATACCATTTTTCTCTAAGAAGGAATTTAATTGTGAGGATACCACCTTTTCTAGTATCTTGGACAGAAAAGGGAGATTCGAGATTGGTCTATAATTAACTAGTTCTTTGGGGTCAAGTTGTGTTTTTTTGATGAGAGGCTTAATAACAGCCAGTTTGAAGGTTTTGGGGACATATCCTAATGACAATGAGGAATTAATAATAGTCAGAAGAGGATCTATGACTTCTGGAAGCTTCTCTTTTAGGAGCTTAGATGGTATAGGGTCTAACATACATGTTGTTGGTTTAGATGATTTAACAAGTTTATACAATTCTTCCTCTCCTATAGTAGAGAATGAGTGGAACTGTTCCTCAGGGGGTCTATAGTGCACTGTCTGATGTGATACTGTAGCTGACGGCTGAATGGTTGCAATTTTATCTCTAATAGTATCGATTTTAGAAGTAAAGTAGTTCATAAAGTCATTACTGCTGTGGTGTTGGGAAATGTCAACACTTGTTGAGGCTTTATTTTTCATTAATTTAGCCACTCTATTGAATAAATACCTGGGGTTATGTTTGTTTTCTTCTAAAAGAGAAGAAAAGTAATCGGATCTAGCAGTTTTTAATGCTCATCTGTAGGATAGATTACTTTCCCGCCAAGCAATACGAAATACCTCTAGTTTTTGTTTTCCTTCAGCTTCGCTCCATTTTTCAGGCTGCTCTCTTTAGGGTGCGAGTATGCTCATTATACCATGGTGTCAAACTGTTTTCCTTAACCTTCCTTAAGCGTAAAGGAGCAACTGTATTTAAAATGCTAGAAAAGAGAGAGCCCATAGTTTCTGTTCCATCATCAAGTTGTTCTGAGGTTTTGGACATGCTAAGGAATTTGGATACATCAGGAAGATAACTTAAAAAGCAGTCTTTTGTGGTAGAAGTGATGGTTCTTCCATACTTGTAACAAGTAGAATTTACAATTTTGGCTATATGAAGTTTGCACAAAACTAAATAATGATCTGAGATATCATCACTTGGCTGCATAATTTCAACACTATCAAAATCAATTCCATGTGACAGTATTAAATCTAGAGTATGATTTCGTGTGGTCCTGAACACACTGTCCAGCACTGAACCCTGCTGGACTCTCAGATCTCACACCCAGCTGCTGTCAGGAGTGTGATTAACTCTGCGCTCAGCATGTGTCACTCTTCCTCGCTCTAGCTGTTCAGCTTTCGTAAGCTCTGGGCCTTCACCGGGCCGGGCTTCCTGATGAGCATCGCCTATCTGGACCCTGGGAACATCGAGTCGGATCTTCAGTCCGGGGCTCGAGCCGGCTTCAAGGTGAGTCCGCTCCACTAACTGCACTCAGTCCTTGAATCAGTCTGTTCCTGAATCACAGTGCTTCTAACTCTTCATATTGTGAAATATTAAGATTGAGATTCCCCTTCTTCCTTTATCCACACTATGGTCGTGGTTTCAGTTCAGGTTATGAATAAGTTTTGTGTGAGTGAGCTTACACTGACTGCTGACACACATGTAGCCAAATAATGGCTTCTAACTTAAATATGAGCAGATATAATAGAAGAATGCACATGTCTTATTAATGTCTGTGTTCATTTTCTGGACGACCCTGACAGCAGCAGTGCTGACGTGTGTGTGTGTGTGTGTGTGTGTGTGCAGCTGCTGTGGGTTCTGCTGGGGGCCACCATCATCGGACTCCTGCTGCAGCGTCTGGCCGCTCGTCTCGGTGTGGTGACCGGGATGCATCTGGCCGAGGTCTGCAACCGTCATTACCCCACGGTGAGAGACACCACAGCTTCTGCTGCTTGACCACTCCACCATTTAATAACTAGTGCAGCAAACATTATTTATATAACACTAATACTAACTGATCCATTCATTTTACACATTACTATTCAAAAGTTTGGAACAATCAAGATTTTTCTAATGTTTACATTACATTTTTCTAATGTAATATTGTGAAATATTTCGTTTTAAACATCTGTTTTCTGTGTGAATCTGTGTTAAAGTGTAATGTATTTCTGTGATGCTCCGCTGTATTTTCAACATCATTCCTCCAGTCTTCAGTGTCACATGATCTTCAGAAATCATTCTAATATGATGATTTACTGCTCAAGAAACATTTCTGATTATTATCAATGTTGAACACAGTTGTGCTGCACAAAACTGTTTTGGAAACTGATACATTTTATTTTTTAATGATTCACAGATGAATAGAAAGTTCAAAATTATTTATTATTATTATTATTTTAAATAGAAATCTTCTGAAACATAAATGTCTTTACTGTCAATTTTGATCAATTTAATGCAGCCTCTATGAATTAAAGATTGATTTCTGAAGATCATGTGACACTGAAGACTGGAGAAATGATGCTGAAAATACAGCGGAGCATCACAGAAATACAGGTGCTAGTCATACAGTATAATTAGAATATCATCAAAAAGTTGATTTATTTCACTAATTCAATTCAAAAAGTGAAACTTGTATATTATATTCATTCATTACACACAGACTGATATATTTCAAATGTTTATTTCTTTTAATTTTGATGATTATAACTGACAACTAAGGAAAATCCCAAATTCAGTATCTCAGAAAATTAGAATATAACTTAAGACCAATAAAGGAAAGGATTTTTAGTAATCTTGGCCAACTGAAAAGTATGAACATGAAAAGTATGACCATATACAGCACTCATTACTTAGTTGAGGCTCCTTTTGCCTGAATGACTGCAGCAATGCGGCGTGGCATGGAGTCGATCAGTCTGTGGCACTGCTCAGGTGTTATGAGAGACCAGGTTGCTCTGACAGTGGCCTTCAGCTCTTCTGCATTCTTGGGTCTGGCAAATCACATCTTCCTCTTCACAATACCTCATAGATTTTCTATGGGGTTAAGGTCAGGTGAGTTTGCTGGCCAATTAAAGGTCCCCTTCTTCGTGATCCCATGTTTTAAACTTTAGTTAGTGTGTAATGTTGTTGTTAGAGTATAAATAATATCTGTAAACTTCTAAAGCTCAAAGTTCAATGCCAAGCGAGATATGTTATTTAACAGAATTCGCCTACAAAAAACGACGTGTGTGGACTACATCCCTCTAGTTCCTGCAGTAATTTTTGACTAACCTCCACCCACATGAATTCACAAAAAGGGGGCGTGGTCTTGTTGCGCTCCGAAGGAGAAGAGGAAGAGCTGCGTTTGTGTTTGTCGCCATGTCGTCGAAACGCTGTTATTTTCATCTTGGAGTCCAATCATTTGTTTGGCCTTCCCAGGGACGCTGTACTTGGAGATCAGTGGTTACAATTTATGTTTAACTCGGTTCCCGAAAATTATAATCCACATGTAAAGCTACAGAGAGGGTTTTGTTTATGAACCACAACCCGTAAGTGTATTTTATTATTTAAGTTGGTGCGTTTAACAGTTTCTGTAACTTATTACACAAAGGGCAACGCTGTTTAGCTTTGTTAGCTAGATGTTAGGGCTGTGCAAAAAAACGAATGCGATTTTCATGCGCATCTCGTCAGTAAAAACGCTCCTGTGATTATAAGTACATCTCCAGCACATGCTCCTGCTTCTCAAAACTAGCCCAATCGTGTTTCCAGGAGGGCAGCGTGCGCTCAGCTGCTGTCGAATCACAACACAGGAACCGCTGGCCCAATCAGAACTCGTTACGTATTTCTGAAGGAGGGACTTTATAGAACAAGGAAGTCATCAGCCTGTTTTTATGACAGTGAAAACAGCGGTATACAGATGGGTGAATTGTGTGAAAAATACTGTGTTTTTTTACATGCGAAACATGAACACATGTTATATTGCACACTGTAAACACAATCAAAGCTTCAAAAAAGCATGAAAAACGGGACCTTTAAGAACAGGGATACCAAGGTCCTTAAACCAGGTACTGGTAGCTTTGGCACTATGTGCAGGTGCCAAGTCCTGTTGGAAAATGAAATCTGCATCTCCATAAAGTTGGTCAGCAGCAGGAAGCATGAAGTGCTCTAAAACTTCCTGGTATACGGCTGTGTTGACCTTGAACCTCAGAAAACACAGTTGACCAACACCAGCAGATGACATGAACCCCAAACCATCACTGACTGTGGAAACTTTACACTGGACCTCAAGCAACGAGGATTGTGTGCCTCTCCTCTCTTCCTCCAGACTCTGGGACCCTGATATACAAAGGAAATGCAACATTTACTTTCATCAGAGAACATAACTGTGGTCCACTCAGCAGCAGTCCAGTCCTTTCTAAAGCGAGATGCTTCTGACGCTGTCTGTCATTCAAGAGTGGCTTGACACAAGGAATGCGACAGCTGAAACCCATACATCTGTGGTTAGTGGTTCTTGAAGCACTGACTCCAGCTGCAGTCCACTCTTTGTGAATCTCCCCCACATTTTTGAATGGGTTTTGTTTCACAATCCTCTCCAGGGTGCAGTTATCCCTATTGCTTTTACACTTTTCTTCCACATCTTTTCCTTCCCTTCGCTTGGACACCGAGCTCTGTGAACAGCCAGCCTCTTTTGCAATGACCTTTTGTGTCTTGCCCTCCTTGTGCAAGGTGTCAATGGTCGTCTTTTGCCAACTGTCAAGTCAGCAGTCTTCCCCATGATTGTGTAGCCTACAGAACTAGACTGAGAGACCATTTAAAGGCTTTGCAGGTGTTTTGAGTTAATTAGCTGATTAGAGTGTGACACCAGGTGTCTTCAATATTGAACCTTTTCACAATATTCTAATTTTCTGAGATACTGAATTTGGGATTTTCCTTAGTTGTCAGTTATAATCATCAAAATGAAAAGAAATAAACATTTGAAATATATCAGTCTGTGTGTAATGAATTAATATAATCTACAACTTTTTGAATGGAATTAGTGAAATAATCTATGGAAGCATATGGGTAGAAATATTCAATTTGGAATGTAATATGCAAAATGACAATGCATTTCTGTATTTACATTTACATTTTCCAATACATTTGTGTAAAATGAAAATGAAAATTAAATTACATAATTTTCATTTGCCATTTCACACACTAGTTTTAATATGTAAAATGAATACTAATTTTAACGCTTTAAGTTGCAAAATTAAAATGAAAATGTATTACAGAAATTATTAGATATGTATAACATGTTCAAGCAAAAACTGTGGCAAAATGATCATTTAAATGCTATTTTTCTTAATTGCATTAACACTCACAGTCAAGACACTTATGATTGCATTTTCATTCAGTGTCCCGCAATGAATGTAGCAAAATTCAATGTGCACATTGAAAATGCATTCCGAGCCGATCACGTGTCCGCCCCCTCGCGCCACGTCAATCACTGCGTGAACAAGGCGGGGCTTGCAGAAGGTCAAGAGACTCAATACTCAATAAGAGGATTCAAGTGAGAGAACATGGACAAGACCGTTGGTCAGGGTACGTTTTGATCATTTCGGTTTATGGCTTCAATATTTAATTAGCACTTGTGGGCGGCGCTGAAACACTGCTTTCATCTGATTGGTCGAATCGCTCAACCTTCAACTCGGTCTTTTCATTCTTTCAGGCAGAATAAGAGTCAGTGCGAGTGAAGCACTGTATTGTCTGAAACTACACTCACTGTTAATTAGCATAATATTTGAATCAGATGTAGCTGGGCACATAATTCGTGCTGCTGAGACCTGCAAATTATTTCTAGGTTGTAGTATTGTATGAATATTGTCCCACTGATAAATACAGTGCAAATAGTTCTGTCTCCTTGGATAACAGTGAAGTGGAAATAAATATAGTTACATTTATGAAATAAAATTAAACAGGATTTTTTTGGAAGGTAAGTCTGGCCAGTTATTCAGCAACACGAGTCAGACGAGTCTGAAGATCTGAGCTGAATTTGGTGAAACATTAAAGTTCTAGTCTGTGTCAATTACTCTCATAATAAATAATAATAATAATAATGTTACCAGTATTTTTCTGACTATAAGTCGCACCTAAGTATAAGTTGTGTCAGTCCAAAAGTACAAAAAAACATTACTGTCTGCAGCCGCGAGAGGGCGCTCTGGGGTAGGCTACAGGAGCACTGAGCAGCATAGAGCGCCCTCTCGCGGCTGTAGGCTGTAGAGCTTGGTTCATTTCTCTTGGTTCATGTCAAATTAATTTTGATAAATAAGTCGCACCTGACTGTAAGTCGCAGGACCAGCCAAACTATGAAAAGAAGTGCGACTTATAGTCCGGAAAATACAGTAAATATATGTTGTCTTTCTCAAGCCCAACAAAGAAGACTAAAAAGAGAAACATCATTCAATTTAGTATGTAATAAAATGAATATTACTAATTTATTTAAGAAATGTAACTATATTAATTTTCACAATTATTTATTAATGTCACACACACATACCTAGTGCCTTATGACTTAAAAGATGAGAGTGGTAAATGTTACAGACTTGGAACTGATTAGTCTATTATTGATTTCTATTTCCACTTCACTGTTATCCAAGGAGACAGAACTATTTGCACTGTATTTATCAGTGGGACAATATTCATACAATACTACAACCTAGAAATAATTAGCAGGTCTCAGCAGCACGAATTATGTGCCCAGCTACATCTGATTCAAATATTATGCTAATTAACAGTGAATGTAGTTTCAGACATTACAGTGCTTCACTCGCACTGACTCTTATTCTGCCTGAAAGAATGAAAAGACCGAGCTGAAGGTGGAGCGATTCGACCAATCAGATGAAAGCAGCGTTTCAGCTCCGCCCACAAGTGCTAATGAAATATTGAAGCCATAAACCGAAATGATCAAAACGTACACGGACCAACGGTCTTGTCCATGTTCTCTCACTTGAATCCTCTTCTTGAGTATTGAGTCTCTTGACCTTCTGCAAGCCCCGCCTTGTTCACGCAGTGATTGACGTGGCGCGAGGGGGCGGAGACGTGATCGGCTCGGAATGCATTTTCAATGTGCACATTGAATTTTGCTACATTCATTGCGGGACACTGAATGAAAATGCAATCGTAAGTGTCTTGACTGTGAGTGTTAATGCAATTAAGAAAAATAGCATTTAAATGATAATTTTGCCACAGTTTTTGCTTGAACATGTTATACATATCTAATAATTTCTGTAATACATTTTCATTTTAATTTTGCAACTTATAAAGCGTTAAAATTAGTATTCATTTTACATATTAAAACTAGTGTGTGAAATGGCAAATGTAAATTATGTAATTTAATTTTCATTTTGCACCAAATGTTGCACAAATGTATTGGAAAAGGTAAATACAGAAATGCATTGCCATTTTACATATTGCATTACAAATTGAATATTTCTACCCATATGCTTCCATATAAATCAACTTTTTGATGATATTATAATTATATGACCAGCACCTGTATATTACACTTTAACAGAGATTCACACAGAAAACAGCTGTTTTTATTTTTATATTTATCAAATAAGTGCAGTCTTGGTGAACAGAAGAGACTGTAATGCAACTGTAAAGAACAAAAGATTTTCAGAAATCTTGTTTTAGTAGAAGACATGTTTTGGTGCAGATTGAAATGTGAGCAGAAACGGAAAGCAGCGCAGTGTGTTTTGTGTTGAGTCTTCCTCTGAGCATCATTTCCTCTGTGTGCGTGTGTGTGTGTGTGTGTGTGTGTGTGTGTGTGTGTGTGTGTGTGTGTGTGTGTGTGTGTGTGTGTGCAGGTCCCTCGGATCATCCTGTGGCTGATGGTGGAGCTGGCCATCATCGGCTCTGACATGCAGGAGGTCATCGGCTGTGCCATCGCCTTCAATCTGCTGTCAGTTGGCAGGTACGTCCTCATCTTCATCCTCATCATCACGTGACTGATCAGCTAATGTGATCCTGTTATATCTGTGGTGAGTGTTTGAACTGGTTGAGGATGTGTAGAAGGAGCTCACTGATGGCTGGTGCTCTTCTGCAGGATTCCTCTGTGGGCTGGAGTGTTGATAACCATCATTGACACATTCGTCTTCCTGTTTCTGGACAAGTACGGTAGGTCAGCGCTGGAGGGGCGTGAGAAGGATCGCAGCGGCTGCTGTCGGGGCTCTAATGCGAGTCTGCTCTGTCTTCTTCAGGTCTGAGGAAGCTGGAGGCGTTCTTCGGGTTCCTCATCACCATCATGGCCCTCAGCTTTGGTTATGAGGTTGGTGCAGCTGCATTATGTTGTCCGCAGGTGTGTGCGTGTGTGTGACGTGTCTCTGCTCTGCTGGTCTGCAGTATGTGCGTGTGGCTCCTGACCAGGGCGAGGTGCTCAAGGGCATGTTTGTGCCGTACTGCAGCGGCTGTGGACCCACGCAGCTGGAGCAGGCCGTCGGGGTCGTGGGGGCCGTCATCATGCCTCATAACATCTACCTGCACTCTGCTCTCGTGAAGGTCAGTGTACAGCTCGCATCGCATGAATGAGTCCCTGCAGCACAGAAGCAGTCATCAGTAGCACAGGTATACTTGGAGAAATAGACAACAATACATTGTATGGGTCACAATTATACATTTTTATTTTATGGCAAAAATCATTAAGATATTAAGTAAAGATCATGTTCCATGAAGATATTTAGTAAATTCCCCACTGTAAATATATCAAAACTTACATTTTTATCAGTAATATGCATTGATAAGAACTTCATTTGAACAACTTTAAAGATGATTTTCTCAATATTTAGATTTTTTTTGCTCCATCAGATTCCAGATTTTCAAATAGTTGTATCTCAGACAAATATTATACTCCGAAAAAACCAGACATCAATGGAGAGATGATTTATTCAGCTTTCAGATGATGCATATACATGTCAATTTCAGAAAATGAACCTTTATGACTGGTTTTGTGCTCGTGTGTGTGTGTGTCTGTCTGTCTGTGTGTGACTGTGTGTCTCTGTGTGTCTATGTCTCTCTGTGTGTGTGTGTGTGTCTGTGTGTGTCTGTGTCTCTGTGTGTGTGTCTCTGTGTCTCTGTGTATGTGTGTCTGTGTCTGTGTGTCTGTCTCTGTGTCTGTGTGTATGTGTGTCTGTCTCTCTGTGTCTGTCTCTCTGTGTCTCTGTCTCTCTGTGTGTCTGTCTCTGTGTCTCTGTGTCTGTCTCTCTGTGTCTCTCGTGTCTGTCTCTCTGTGTCTCTGTCTCTCTGTGTCTGTGTCTCTATCTCTCTGTGTCTCTGTCTGTGTGTCTGTCTCTCTGTGTGTCTCTGTGTCTGTCTCTGTGTCTGTCTCTCTGTGTCTCTGTGTCTGTGTCTCTGTCTCTCTGTGTCTCTGTCTCTGTCTCTCTGTGTCTCTCGTGTCTGTGTCTCTGTCTCTCTGTGTCTGTGTCTCTATCTCTCTGTGTCTCTGTCTGTGTGTCTGTCTCTCTGTGTCTCTGTCTCTCTGTGTGTCTGTCCCTGTGTCTGTGTCTCTGTCTCTCTGTGTGTCTGTCCCTGTGTCTGTCTCTCTGTGTCTCTGTGTCTCTTTCTCTCTGTGTCTGTGTCTATCTCTCTGTGTCTCTGTCTGTGTGTCTGTCTCTCTGTGTGTCTCTGTGTGTCTCTGTGTGTCTCTGTGTCTGTCTCTGTGTCTGTCTCTCTGTGTCTGTGTCTCTGTCTCTCTGTGTCTCTGTCTCTGTCTCTCTGTGTCTCTGTGTCTGTCTCTCTGTGTCTCTCGTGTCTGTGTCT
The DNA here is from genome assembly GCF_963082965.1 of Carassius carassius. Classification (NCBI taxonomy): domain Eukaryota; kingdom Metazoa; phylum Chordata; class Actinopteri; order Cypriniformes; family Cyprinidae; genus Carassius; species Carassius carassius. The sequence goes on from NC_081798.1 coordinate 25,572,840, forward strand.
CTGTGTCTCTGTCTCTCTGTCTCTCTGTGTCTGTGTCTCTATCTCTCTGTGTCTCTGTCTGTGTGTCTGTCTCTCTGTGTGTCTGTGTGTCTCTCTGTGTGTCTCTGTGTCTCTGTGTCTGTCTCTCTGTGTCTCTGTGTCTGTCTCTCTGTGTCTCTCGTGTCTGTCTCTCTGTGTCTCTGTCTCTCTGTGTCTCTGTGTCTGTCTCTCTGTGTCTCTCGTGTCTGTCTCTCTGTGTCTCTGTCTCTCTGTCTCTGTCTCTCTGTGTCTCTGTGTGTCTGTCTGTGTGTCTGTCTCTCTGTGTGTCTGTCTCTGTGTCTCTGTCTCTCTGTGTCTGTGTCTCTATCTCTCTGTGTCTGTGTCTCTATCTCTCTGTGTCTGTCTCTCTGTCTCTCTGTGTCTGTGTCTCTATCTCTCTGTGTCTGTCTCTATCTCTCTGTGTCTGTGTCTCTGTCTGTGTCTCTGTCTGTGTGTCTGTCTCTCTGTGTCTGTGTCTCTGTCTGTGTGTCTGTCTCTCTGTGGCTCTGTCTCTCTGTGTCTCTGTGTCTGTCTCTCTGTGTCTCTGTCTCTCTGTGTCTCTGTGTGTCTGTCTCTCTCTGTCTCTATGATTTTGATGGAATCCACTCTAGAGATGGTCGATCTCAGTCAGATGAGTCAGTTGTGTGTTTTTCTGCTCGTAATATTCTTGTTCCTCCAGTATTCTGCCCCCATCGAGACCCGACGAATAAAAGACGACGCAAACAACTCTCTGTGTGTCTGTCTCTGTGTCTGTATCTCTGTGTCTCTGTGTGTCTGTCTCTGTGTCTCTGTCTGTGTGTCTGTCTCTCTGTGTCTCTGTGTCTGTCTCTCTGTGTCTCTGTCTCTGTGTGTGTGTCTGTCTCTGTGTCTGTCTCTCTGTGTCTCTGTGTGTCTGTCTCTCTGTCTCTCTGTGTCTGTGTGTCTGTCTCTCTGTGTGTCTGTCTCTGTGTCTGTCTCTCTGTGTCTGTGTGTCTGTCTCTCTGTGTCTCTCTGTGTCTGTCTCTCTGTGTCTGTGTCTGTGTGTCTGTCTCTCTGTGTCTCTGTGTCTGTCTCTGTGTCTGTGTCTGGGGTGGTGTTGGCGCAGTGGATAAGACACATGGCTTTGGTGTGAGAGCCCCGGGTTCGAATCCACTGTGAGACACCAGTGTGTCCCTGAGCAAGACACTTAACCCCTAGTTGCTCCAGAGGCGTGTGACCTCTGACATATATAGCAATTGTAAGTCGCTTTGGATAAAAAGCGTCAGCTAAATGAATAAATGTAAATGTGTCTGTGTGTGTGTCTCTCTGTCTGTGTCTGTGTGTCTGTGTGTGTTTTAAACTGAAGCCAGAGTTCAGTTTAAATAAACCATTGTAGTGAGATGCACATGTGTGAACCAGTTAAACCAATGACTTGGGCTGTCAAGCGATTCATATTTGAAATCTAGTTAGGCTAATTAATTATTCAATTGCATGATGTGCTAATATATTCATCTAATTCATTGCACAGCAGTTTGGCTTAGAAATTATTTCATTATTATATCATTATTGTTTCAAATGAGAAAAGCATTGGATAGACATTACAAAAAATAGCTTTAGAAATAAATATTTTTATTCTGCATAGAATTTATGACAAACTTTTAAGGCATTTTTACCTTGCGATTATAATTACTGAAGTTATGCTATAAGATAAATGGGTTTTCAAACATTACTATTGAAATATTAACTTATTAAAAAAAATTAAACTCTAAATATGAAACCAAAGTTGCCAGTGAGTCACTGTCTTAATGAGTGAGTCGTTGAATAATTCACTCAACCGATTCCTTCAAGCAGAAGAAGAAAGACTCCTACACCATATTCATCAGAAACTGAATCAATCCTTAATCATTTAAACATATTATTTACCCCGTAATCAATCGCACCCAGTTAATGCACTAAATCAACAGCCCTTCAAGTTTGTGCTGATTGGAAAGTGTTTCATGCCTCATAATTTTGGTCGAATAAGTAAATGAATGCGTGAAAACTTGTTTGTGTATTATTTCTGTGATTGTCTGATGTGTTAAATCTTCGTTTCAGTCACGAGACATAAATCGAGCAAACAAGAAGGAGGTGAAGGAGGCTAACAAGTACTACTTCATCGAGTCCTCCATCGCTCTCTTCGTCTCGTTCCTCATCAATGTGTTTGTGGTGGCTGTATTTGCAGAAGCTTTCTATGGCAAGACCAACATGGAAGTGGTGAGCACTTTCGTATCTACTTCCTGTTAGAGGTGTTCATATTTGAGCTCATTGATAAATCTATAACTGCGCTTCTTTTTGGATTGTCTCTTCAGAGTCTACAGTGTAATGAAACAGGAAGTGCTCACAGTGAGCTTTTCCCAGCCAACAATGAAACACTGGAGGTGGACATCTACAAAGGGGTACGACACAAACACACGCTGGATCGCTTGGATTAATCTCTCTGAATACATACTGGAACAGTGATTTTAGCCTATGAACATAATCTCTAGAACTGCTCTGAGGGTCACTTCATAAGCATTTAACGGTTTCTTTTGAGTAAAACTATCTTCATAGCATATTCACTCAGAAACTAAAGGTTCACACAGCAACCGGACAAACTGAAAGTTTGGTTTAACTTGAAGAAATTGTGACAGAAATGTTACTTAATTTAATGATAGGATTACTACTGATAGTAAAATTATCATTAAAACATTTGTTTACAAGAAAAAATATATACCAGAATTTTAGCAGGCAGTATTACATACAACACAGTATTTCTGAAAAAAAAAAAATATATATATATATATATATAGCTGTACAGATCTATATATAGATATCTGTTCAGTCTATATATGAAAACCGTTCTAAAATAGGCCATTCATTGAAGGTGCGCTTTATAATCCGTTGTGCCTTATAGTGCGAAAAATACGGTATACATTTTGTCAAACTTTTGAATAAATTGGTGTTGTGTAAGTTTAATTAATAATTAAATTAATCGATTAATCAGATGTGATTTTTGGTTAATAAAATTTTGATGTAACCATTAAAACAGAGTCTTTTAAAAAAAATAACGGTGTTCTGTCGATTTGTCCTACACTGTCAGATTTTCCTACCTCCCACTAAAACAGTGGGTAGTACAATTCGACAAAGAAAAATGCTACTGTAAAGTTATGGTTTATTAACGTCTACACTAGGGCTGAAACGATTCCTCGAGTAACTCGATTACAAAAAATGATTGAGGCAAACTCCTCTGCCTCGAAGCCTCTTTTAATTTATTTAAAATCTCACGTCAGCTTCTTTCGCAATTATTTTTTTTTAATGTGACGCAACGCTTTTACGTCACCCACAAAGCGGAAGGAGACACAAGCTTGAGTCTGAAATCTCATACTGCAAGGAGTCAGCAGTGTTTTGATTTGAGGACGCGTGCAAACATGAAGAGAACGTCGTGGCGTGTGTCCACTGCAAGATAGAGCTGGCATACCACAACTAGGGCCCTATGATTTCTGCGATGCAGAAAATGCGGAGGGAATCGCAGAATCCAGTCGTAAAAACTGAATTTACAGTTTAACGCAGAATGGCACGGAATTTGCCAAATTTGATTTGAAAAATTCATTGCACTAATATCTGTAAATATTAAGCCGGAGCAGTCTATTTAAATATGGATCCTGCATGTTCTGCGTGTCTCTGTTAATGAATGGAGCAGAAGCACGTCTTCATTCGTTAAACACACTAAAGCGCGCGTGACGCTCTGGTGATTTCAGCGTCTGCTGTCTCACTAAATAAGACGAGTAACTAATAATTTTTTTTTTTTAAGGTTTAATCACACAACATTTCTTCCATGTTTTATTTTTAATAGTAAATCCCCTTTGTTTACCAAAAAGTTAAGTTAATTTTCAATAATGTTTTGTTTAATGTTTAATATGCATCTCAGAAAATGCTTTATTTAAAACCCCAACTGAATGGCACTTAAATGCACTTAATTCATCTGTCAACTTTATTGTGATTGTTTTTGATGTATGCATTGCATTCTATGCATTTAAAAAAATATATATTTTTTTTTTCTAAAAAAGGAAACTTAGTTGTTCATGTTAAGACACCCAGGAGTCTTATTTTCTCTTGCATAATTAATATTGCTCTTTAATTTAGCAAAAACACATTTTATCCAATAATCGATGGAATTTTTGGTAGAATACTCGATTACTAAAATATTCGATAGCTACAGCCCTAGTCTACACCTACCACAAACCTAAACCTACCTTTACAGTAATGCAGATACATAAAAAAATCGTTGTTTAGCATGAGACAAAGGACGCGATATTGATGTGCGTGTGCGCAGTAAACCCGGGTAGGAAAATCTGACAGGGTAGGATAAAATGTCAGGACACCGGAATCCAGAAAAATGAAAGTGTAGAAAACTAAATTAATTTTCAACTGATTTTGTTGGTCCCTAAGCGCCACCTGTTGGTCAGAGAGGCATCTTTAATGGTTTAAATGTTAGATGTTCTATAATGTAATGATCTCTGTGTGAAGGGTGTGGTTCTGGGCTGTTTTTTCGGCCCGGCTGCGCTGTATATTTGGGCCATCGGGATCCTCGCCGCTGGACAGAGCTCAACGATGACCGGGACCTACTCGGGTCAGTTCGTGATGGAGGTAAGGTCTCCGAGCGGCGGGTTGATGGAATGGTGTGATGTTTGGGCAGATGTGAAGTCTGTCTGGCTCCTGCAGGGCTTCCTGAACCTGCGCTGGTCACGCTTCGCTCGCGTGCTGCTGACGCGCTCCATCGCCATCTTCCCCACGCTCCTGGTGGCCGTCTTCCAGGACGTGCAGCATCTCACCGGCATGAACGACTTCCTGAACGTGCTGCAGAG